>NC_023757.2:37471313-37785262 GCF_000499845.2 Phaseolus vulgaris | reverse complement strand
ACTTAGGGGAGTTTGTTATGGAAGATGTGATAGTAAGGAGATATATGGTTTCAACAGTTTCATTTAGGAGATGAGCTATTAGATATTCCTTGAGTAGGGAGAAAGTTCACTTGGTACAGACCAAATAGCAAGGCAAAAAGCAAGATTGACAGATTCTTAGTTTCAAATGAATGGTTACAAACTTGGGTAGGAAGTAAAAAAATATGTTATAGGTTGGCAGGTATCGGACCATTGCGCCTTAATTATGAAATCTCACGTGGTGGACTGGGGTCCTAAACCCTTCAGGTTTTTAGACATATGGCAGGAGGACAAAAGGTTCAGTGGCTTCGTGAAAGAAAAATGGGAAAAGTATGTGGTGAAAGGTAATCAGGTTCTGGGTATAAGAGATAAGTTCAAAATGCTTAAAGGTGACCTAAGGGAGTGGAATAAAGAGGTGTTTAGTTATATCGAGATGGTAAGAAAATAGCTCTTGAATAAACTACAATGTTAGATCAGAAGGATGACAACAACTTGTTCCCTGACTTTGAGAATGAGGCTCGCTTGGAAATCTTGAGTCAGTTACAAGTAATCAATATGTGAAATGAATCCCTTCTCCAACAAAAATCCAGGTCTCAGTAATTTAAGCACGGGGATTCTAATTCTAAATTCTTCCATGCTATGATAAGATGGAGAAGAAGGAAAAGTGAAATTCATGGGGTGCTCTGCCAGGATAAGTGGATTGAAGAACCAAGCACAGTAAAAAATGAATTTCTAAAGTTCTGTTCTAATAGGATGTCAACTCGATGATTTTGGGGTCAGTTTGGATAATGTACCATTTTAGAAGATAACAAAAGATAAGAATTGCATGTTTATTGCACCTTTTGAGGAACTAGAAATCAAGGAAGTTGTATGGGAGTGTGAGAGTGACAAAAGCACTGGACTAGATGGGGTAAGTTTCAATTTCATCAAGCATTTTTGGCATATCATTAAAAAGGATTTTGTCAAGGCAATTCAGGGTTTCCATGCTCACGGTTGTTTTCCAAAAGGTTGTAATTCTTCTTTCATCTCTCTCATTCCTAATCTTCCAACCCTCAATCTCTAGATGAGTAGTATAAGCCCATTTCTTCGGTTGGAAGCATCTACAAGATTATTTCTAAGATTTTGTCTTACAAAATTAAGAAAGTGCTTGAGAATGTGATTGACTCCTCGCAATCATCTTTTTTATCCTAAAGAGCTTCATTAGATAGTGTTTTATTTACCGTAGAGTACTTAAAAAAGTTGTTCAGATTCTTTTTCATGTATAAGGGTTAAAATACCCTTTTGTGTTCCTTTTATATTTATATTTATTTATTGTTTGCTATTAAAAAATTAAAAAAAATCATTATGAATGATTAAGATAATTGACCCAGATAGAAAGAAAGATATATTTTATTTAATGCAATACATTAATTAGGTTAATTTTACATAATAATATTTAAAAAAATATTTTTGGTATAAAAATTTACATAGTTCGACAAAAAAAAGGAAAAAAATTCTTAAATTAATTTATTTAAAATGAGAATTTGAATTATAATATAAAAAATGAATATATAGAAATGAAAAATGAGAGAAATTATTCAGGAATAAAGAAGGTACTTTATGAAGTCAAAGGGAGAAATGATTGTGTTTCTTTTAAAAGGTTGTGGAATATTGCACGCAGCTTGACCCACCAAAACGTGAGAATGATTGACAAAACGTTGCAATCAAAAGGAACATGCATGTCCATAAAGGTGAGAATGATTATGGGGGATCCATCAGTCTCTCCATAACAGTCATTAGATGCTCTTTCCTTCAAACCACCACTTCAGTCAATTAGGGTTCCTCATTCTTCACTACTTCATCTTCTGTAATGGCAAAGCACCATTTACGTTATCAACTACTTTTCAGACAAATCTTCAGACTAGGTTTTTAACCTTCGACCATTTTCCTTTTCCCGACATTCTTTTCGCCCTATTATACATCCAAGATAGTGGGGTACCTCTCTATTATTTTATTATCATTATTATTTCTTCATCGATGGTGATTCGTATTAGAATTAATCTGCTTATGTTATGATTGCCTTCTGTTGCCCACCCACTAATTAGAAACCTGAATTAAACTAATTAATCAAAGAAACCAGCTTCTACACAGTTACATTATACAGAAAAATGATGGCACCAACACTGACATTCAACCAGCTGTAGGGAATATTTCGAAACACTTCAATACATGCAATCCATACTTCAAAAATACATATTTCAACCTGTAAAATGCAGAACCCTATTTTTCTGGGAAAAAGAGTCTTTGTTGAGAAAAAAAAAATCAACAAAAGTGCAATTATAAATACAAAATAAGAAACTGCGAACACAGAGGAACTTAAATTTATACTTTAAAAGTGACAACGTACGGTTAAAGGATGTCACAGGTATAGACACCTATTCAGAAAGAGAGACATAAGGAAAGGAAGAATGTAATATTTAAGAAAACTTTGGTACAATGACATATAAAATCTTATTATATACTGCACTATTTCTTAATCAGAATGTACATATCTTGAATGTTGATCTATTTTAATTATATGAACTCTTAAGATGGTACTTAAAGAGCATAAAAATAAAGCACAAGTTGTGTCTTTGGTAGAGCCTACAAAATTTTGATTCTGGTGTTTACCTACTTACAACTGTTAAATGGGATTAAAAGTTGTAATGTTAATGGAATATAATAAATGTTAGTTTATTCTCCTCTAATAGCGAGGAAGCACAGGTTTTAGGAGCAGAGCCCTACCAGCATCATGTCATTACAGTGGGAAGAGGGCAACGAAAGGTGTACTTACGTATACAAAGGACAAATGCTAAAGGCATTGATCTTTTAAGCTTTTTGTCCTGATTAATTTATAGGTAATGATTTAGACGAAGCAAAGGAAGAAGGCAACATGCATAGTGGTAGTATGAGGTTGGTGGTTATCCATATGATGTTAGCAATCATTCTGGTATACATGTTGTGCTTATTACATATGAAGTTAAAGAAACTCTTCCTTTGCTTTGCATTGATTGTCTCAACTTGTTGGCCTTTCTTTATGCTCATCATTTCTCACTTTAAGAAAAGTGTAGAATGCAACAAAAAAGCAATAGTAGCCGTGGGACAGGCCAAATTCTTGATTTTTACATTCTACAACCGATCTATCATTCAACCCTTTTAATACTGCGTATCAAATTAAATGTTCTCTCCTTCTTCCTATGCTTACAAAATAAGTTTCAACAACTTATTAAAATATCATAGAAATAAGCTCACAAAGTTTAAATTTGGTTTATCGGATGAATTTAATAGATAAAATCATTTATATATCTACTGGTATGGACCGACTGAGGTGACCGAGACCCCACGGACGGTCAGGTCGTTGATAACACTCAAACCAAGGTCAGTGAAGCTAAACTACCATTAAGAATTAGGTAATACAACCATGAGTGTGATTCATTCCACTAATCGAGTCCAATAAGGTAAGTTCATTAAAATAATATAAATAGGACACATTCCAAAAAGAAAGGTACGTCATTATCACTGTATACGCCCGAGTGTCGAATACACTCTTTACTGACTTGAGCGTCGGAGTGCCTTCTGCAGGTACCTTCCCATTTGGCATTCATCCGAGACTCAGAGCCGAAAGAATAGCGTGAAGACTAGAAGGATCACAGTGAAGCTTTAGCAACCTGTCTGAAGGAAGGAAGAAGACGAAATTTTCAATAGTTCTCTAGGTATCATCTCTCTAGCAGTAACAATATATAATTCATATTGTACTTGTATAAAAACATTATTCTATAAAAACATTATTCTCATTGTAAAATTGAATTTTAAAAAGTTATTTTTATCAATAAAAAAAATTAATATGATATTAGATATTTCACGCATATCACAATCCCTATACATTAACCTAAAAAAAATAAATTTCAAACTCACCTAAATTATCCCTTCAATTTACTATGGTCCATAAAGTCCATCCACATAACTAAAACAAGCAACACTGTATCTAAAAAACAAATCCACTTACAAACATCACACGTTATCAATCAATCAGGAAAGAACCCCCCGAAAACACACTTCAAAAACAATTCAAATCAACCAAACCTACTTAATTATGTTCCTTATCAACTCACATTGAGCCAACTACACAGCTCAGATTTCCAAAACAACTTCCTTCCGAACATCCTGCAAAAAAAATTAAGACAACCCACCGTCTTGTAAGAGACAAGCCCATAAAATGTGGGGGCGGATTGCCCCTCACCGGGCTCAATTTATTGACATGTCTTGAATTAAAAAAATATTAATTTACTTATAATACGTAATATATATAAAAAAAAACAAAAGTTAAAGGAGATAATTTTGTATTTTTTATTATGATACTTCTTCCTACATTCTATCAAATTTTTTTCTTTCATCTCATTAATTTCAAAATTTAATATAAATGTCAATTATGGAAATGAAAATTTAGAAGAGAAAAAAAAATCTAAACTAACATTTTCGGAACAACAATTTTACCTTCCAAAATTTAGAACAACTATTTTGACTTTCGATATTTGATTTCTAAAATTGATGGGGTGTATGAAGAAATTTGAGAGGTGCAAGAATAAACATCCTTTTAACTATTGTGCGGGACAGACTTAATTAGGTCAACAAGCCAAAATAGTGAGTCCGCTTCCATTTTCACTGTGTTCGGTGGACCTAGGTATTAATAACATTGTTTTCCACTTATATCATGCATAGACAAGCATCAACAACCATATTTGTAGACAATTCCATTAACTTAACTATCCATGTATGTTGTAAAATTGTGGTTAACCTTTGACTTGATATATATTGAAGACTCATATGATCAATTTTCACTTTTCTTTTTGGTAAAGTCTAATAGAAAAAATTACACAAAATAAAAACTACTCTAGAAATATCATTACTTTGAGTTTGAAATTTTTAGTCTCATGGGGAGATTAAAAAGAGATAAACAATAATGACTTATGCACTTGTATTTATCAAGAGTGATATATGTACTTAGTAGTAATCAATGTCTTCTTGTAGTATAATAGAATCCTTTAAGAGTTTTACATGTAGCAAAAAATTCAAGGTGAGTCAGTATAGATATGTTGTGTCTTTCTTGTTATCTGACTGGTATGCGCTAAGACGATCACGGTTTGTGTAAAAAAGTTTGGTGCTCTATTTAACCTAATTTTTAGAGTTAAAGCTTGCTGGTTACTTCATGCTAATAATATTTTGGTTTAATTACCTTTTTACTCTCTACATTTAGGGTCAACAATTTACTACAATGGTTTTAAATAAAAATCAATTTAGTCCTCAATTTTTTTTTAAAATATGCAATTTGTCCCTTTTGTTAAATTTTCACCAACGACATTAACGACTAATGATGTGGTAAGTGTCAATGGTATTGTTATGCACACATGTCTCCACATCAAAATCTCGTCATTACCCTCAATCCTAAACCATTCCCCCTCTCTCCCAACCCTAACCATCTTTCTTTGGGAGTCACTTTTCGAAACAACGACTTTTTTTTCATCATTTATCATGTATTCTCCATGACTTTAAAATATGATTCATAGACATTTATAATGTGTCTATTAAACAAAATTCGTCATCTCTTTTTCTTATAAACTTATTTGAAAAAAAAAACACATTCTTAATTTGAACATAAAAAATTTATTTGCGAAATAATTCACTCTAGTAATTTTTTATATATAAGAAAAAAAATCAAATGTATACAAACTTTTACAAATTTAATCCTCATTTTCTTATTATTGCATTATGCCTAGTTCTTGTGTTGCTATACTATAGTATTTTCCATAAATACATTATTCATTATTAGCTTTCACATGGTTTCATTCATGGTTATATAAAGGATAATCACTGAATATAACATAACGAATATAATTATATAATATAATAATAATATATAAATTTATATAATAATAATAATATTATAAAATCATAAAGAATAATAATGGTAATAAAATTTTAAAATAATAATAATTTTTTTATAAAGTAATAATAATAAAGAATTTTATTATATAAAATCATAAATAAGTAATAATAAAAAATAATCAAAATAAATAAATATTATTATAAAATTTTTAAAACAATAATTAAATTATAAAAGTAATAATATTAAAATTAAAAATAGTAATAATATTAACAATAATAATTAAGTTAAATTTTATTCATATTTTATGAATTCTTTTAGACATTTTTATATGTATTAACCGAATATTAAATAATTCGTAATTACGGTTTTAATCCAAAGGTAAATAGAAAATATAAATAACTTATTATTATTCATGTTTAATATTTATTAACTTTAAATTTGATTTAATTTTGTTAAATTTATTTTTAATAATTTTACATATATTTACAATATAAAATAATTTATATTTCTTTCTACTAAGTTTCAATTCTAAAAATAATGTTCTAACATATACAAATAATTAATTATATTTTATTTTGAATTAATTTTAATCATAAATACAAAACTTCTAATTTTACAATTTCAAGGATTAATATTTTTTAAGAATCATACTCACAACATTTCTCAAGAACTTCCCCTTCACTTCTTAGTTTTGCTGATTAATTCAAGAATTCAAAGAACCTCTTTTTCAATACTCAAAGAACCTCTTTTCCAAGCTATTACCGTTCACACACGTATCTTTGTCCTCTCCTTACAATTCACTCGTTGAAACACACTCTTAAAGACATTAATTAGAATTTGAGTGAAGTAGAAAGTTGGGGTTGACTGAATAAGGATTAGGGGATAGTGGCAGTGAGGAAGGAAGAAGAAGTGAAGTTTGAAGGTTGACGCAAAGCAAGAACAGCATTCATAGCATGCAAAGACAATATATAATGTAAGGTCAGCTAAGATCGATAGACCGCAGAAAAGGAAAAATGACGATAGACGACGATAGCTCTATATATGTTGGGGGTCTCCCTTACGACATCACCGAGGAAACCATTCGCACTGTCTTCAATTTGTATGGTGCCATTCTCGATGTGAAGGTCCACTTTTCTAACTCTGTCTCTTTTAGGGTTTTAACCAACTTTGTTTATCGCCACCTTATTTATGTAATTCCTTTCACAAATAATCAATTCCACCCATTGGGGTTTCGTTTCAATCGCCAAAGTTTTTTTTTTTTTTTTCAGATTATCAACGACCAACGCAGTAGGGGGAAGTGCTATTGTTTTGTTACTTTCACAAATCCTAGGTCAGCAATCGACGCCATCAACGACATGAATGGCAGAGTATGTAATTTAATTATTTATCCTCTTTTACTTGTTTTAGGGTAGTCAATATTTGGTTATGAAATGTCATTGTTGTGGTTAGCTTGAGTTTTAGGCGTCTGACGCTCTGTTGTTCTGAATCAGACCATTGACGGTCGTGTGGTTAAAGTTAATGGGGTGAGGTCTCGTGGGGGCAGGCCAAACTTTGGCAGAGAACGGTATTATTATCATAATGATGAGAGGAATGGAGACTGGGATCGTGGGAGAGACCGAGACCGAGATTATGATCATGATAATAGTGGTAGGGATGGATACAGGAATCGGAGCAATGATTGGAATCGAGACCGTGATAGGTCTCGAGACCGAGACCAGGACAGGGATAGAAGATTTGAGCATATGCATGATTATGATCAAGATAGAGATCCTATGTTAGACAATGACTGGAGTAGAGAGGATGATAGAGCTGAAGATGAAGAAGAACATAGGGGGGATGATGGAGATGTGGATAGAGACCACAACTTGGATTTTATTGCAGACAGGAAAACGGATGGGACAAGTGACCTTGATAGAAGTTTTGATGAAGATAGAAAAGATCAGTCAAGGAGAAACAATGAGTAAGATTTCCATCCATTTTCCTTGACATACTCCTTGACATATGTTTATTTCCAACCATTCTTCTTCGATTTACATATGTTGCATGCATCATCTACTGGTCTTATTAGTGTTTTTTCTGCAGCTTGAATGTTACTAATCAACATAGCATGGATCTTTCATCGGAATCAACTGGTGCTCATGATGATCAGGTAATGCGAATGCCTTCAAATTTCTGAAATGATGAATTCTGAATTTCTTGTCCAGGTAGCATATTGGCATAAAATAAATTGAAGCTGAATGTGATACATTTTTTTTTTTTTTGGTTTAAATTTTTTGTGTGGATTTCAGGTAGAAGCACAATTAGAGAGCTCAACTAAGCAGCTTGATCAACTAAAAAAAGAGGTTTGTAATCTCTTTTAGAGCAAACATGAATGAATGATTAAAATTTGTTAAATGGTCAAGCCCATGCTAGCAAGTAGCTTTTTGATAGTGACAAATATTTTCTTCTGACTCAACAATTGCATTTTTTGGTTCCTCGAGTAGACATACCGGGAGACCATGTACCTGACCTAGGAGATGTGGATTCGATGAATCCCGAGTCAACCCATATATTAGAGATCTGGCACCATTTCCAACCTAAAATTTTAAAGATAGATTTGTGGATTTTTCTCCTTATATTGTTCACCTACTCATTCCCACTTGACGAGGGACTCCTGATTCTATAGTTGAATTCCTCACAATTTTCTCCTAAAGTCTGAGTCCTCTACACATTGCAAACCCCCCTCCACCTCGAAAATGTTCTACCCACGAACCTCTGTGACTCGACACTTTCCACAAATGGATCCAATGGTTTTTCTCTTTATATATTGCTCATCCGATGAGTCACGAGTCATGAGTGGACCCATATATAAGACACTTTGTTGGAGATCTTACATCGACTAGGGATTAGACCAATTTACAGTTATACAAGTGGGGTAATCCTCACTTTACAAGCTTGTTTTGTGAGGATGAATTAGATTTAAAATTTACTTCCTAATATGGTATAAGAGTTAGGTTTATACACCTAACATCATCTCTAACCCAGAATTTGAAGCCAATTAGGTTTATGGGTCTTACTCTATATATATTGCTCACTTCACTTATCTCCACACTTGAATTCATCACAGTGCATACAAATGCATACGAAGAATTCCCTGAATCCAATGTTTTCTAAATACTGAGTTGGCATATCACTTAGTTGAGAAATCTTCCAATTCCGAATAATAAGTCCTCCAGCGCCCTGTGTTAGTTTTATTTCTGATGTGTGTTGATGATGTGGGAAGTGGAATTTCTTGGTTTTTCAGGTTTCTCAAATGGAAGAGGGATTGGAAGAGAAAAAGGTCCAGGTTAAGGAATTGCAAAAGCAATCTAAGGTATCTGTTTTGCTATACTCTTTTGATTGTCCTTTGAACAAAAAATCTGTATTATATTCTGACCTGGAAGATATTTACTGCAGAAACTGGAGGATGCACTGGTCAATGCAAAGAAAAACTCTTCATATCATCAGATGCAGTTGATGAAGGTAGTATCTAGTTGTCATAATTATACATTAGATATTTGCAGTCCCTATACTATTGTCAAATTCATGTACTATTGCTAACATTGGGTTTGGGCAATTGATATTCAGCTGCGTAAATGTTTTCTGCAAGTGAAAGATTGCACAGAAAGGCTTAAAACTAGTGAAAAGGAACTTCAGGTTTGTGCCTTAACACCACGTAATTCTGATTTCTGTACAAGTCTGCAAAGTATGTCTTGTGTTTTTTAAAAAATGATTACATTATACATTGTGATCTTGGATACTGCTTTTTCAATATCACATGATTTTGTGCATTATGCATAATGAATTTTATGTAGAATTATGTGACAAATGCTTCCTTTATAAAATGTTTGTTCAAATTGTTATGCTACCTTGAATTTTGTCTGTCAACATAGATGCACTATATAGTACAATTTGTATAAAAGACGAGTCTTATGACTCTTTTTTTTTTTCTGTTGCCCCGTTTATCTTTAAAATTACGTATGGTATTTATCTTTTGGGCCTATGATATGATAGGAACTTGGGTATTGTGGGAGTGCTCAAGTCTAACATCAAGCAGGTAGCCCTTTTTGAGGCACTAACAACTAGTTTTGCTACCAGTTAATAAGCATCCAAGCACTTGTGGACCCACCCTCAAAAGCTAGCCACTGAGGGGAAAGAACCGAACACTGAAATATTGCACTTTGCACTCATACTTCTCGATGTGAGACTTAGGCACTCCATAATATCCCAGTCCCTAACAAACAATTTCTGTCTTTTGTAATTTGTTACATTGGGGCCAAAGATATGGATTTTATTTTGAGATAAGAAATTTTAGTAATGAAAGAGATGTATAAATGTAAATCATTAGAAGGATAAGATATGCCGTGAATATACAAGAAACATCAATTAAATTAGTTGTCACAGATAGTTAATCTCCATAGTAGAACCCGAAGTGAAGGGTAAAATATGTTTTTATTTATGTAAATATGCTAAATTTGAATTTAGACCTCCAATTTTTTTTGTTAGTTTTGATCGTCATCCTTTTAATTTTTGGAAATTGGTCCCTTTTAATACTCAGTAATGATTACATGTCCATACATGCCACCTCATGATGATCATTTACATGGCTCGTATAAATGCATGTTATGTGATCACTAAATTGTAGATAGATATTTAAAATATAAATAAATCTGTGAGGACCAAAACCCAAAAGCTTTTTTTACTAAAATCATATTTAACAATACTTGTAGGGATAAAAAAATATATTTATGTCTAAAAAGAAAAAAAAAATATGCCATAAAATACAGTGGAAAACATTTTTTTTTAAGAAATTAAGATGTCTGAAATAGACCTGTTGAGATTCGAAAGATCTCTAATGTTTGCTCATCGTTATTGATTTGAAATTATGAACATTGTGTGATGTTTGGAGTTGTCTGATAAATTTCTGAGTTGGATTTAGTGAGTTCAGTTGTTCCTATTACTCCAGTTGTTTTCTTTCCTTTGTTCTCTATCTCCACGTCCCAAATGGATGAGATGAAATCGTGATAGTAGCACGACTAAGTGTTTTCTCTTGGTGGCTTGCAGACTCTAATTGATACCGTACTGTTAGAGATTGATGGTGATGGCGTTGGATTAAAGGATGGACTACTAACAAATGGAAGTCTTGATGCTAGATAGTAATATATCTTTGGGAGTTTCAGATTGTGTCACTAATGCTTTAAAATGGGTTTAGCACATCATGCCTTGTCTGATATGAATGAAAATATGCTTGGATAAATCAATGAATCTCTTCTATTTTTCCTTTTCTGATTCAACAACTCTAGCTTTTACTAAATAGCATCAATAGAGTTTTGCTTATACTGTTTAGTTGTTGGTTACTTGGTCATAATTTTGACTTCATCTGTTATAAATTCACTAGAGAAAACTAGCCGTACGTGGTACTTTTCGTATTCCATTGCATGATCTGGTATTTTTTATCCAAAAGCTTGTGTTTTGGCATGAAAAACTGACTAGTTGGTGTACTGCACTTGCTACTAGGAAAATGTTTATTGGCTCCGTTGCATGGCGCAGATACTGGAGTGACGAGTTTTTGGTAATATACTAAAGTTTGAACTACTGACATCCTATAAAATACATTGTCACCAATATGGACTGATCTAAGAGGTACTGAAAAATCCGTAGCAAAAGTTGGCACACATAGTTTGCCACTTGAAGCTTTTAACCAAATTTGGTTGATGTCCAACTTAGTTACGATGCCTTAACTGAAAAACTTAAATGGGTTAACCTGGTGAATAAAACTTAATTAGATGTTAAGTAGAAATTATGAATGTATTCTGGTAAGAAAAGTGAGAATCTTGGCATGAAAATTTTACTAGATTTGGGTAAATAGTAGATTAGGCCTGGTTTACTTTTGCTGGTTTAATGGAAGAAACGTATGGCTTTGGCTTCCTACACCCCCTACAGTTGGGTGAAATGACCCAGTTCCCCTCTGTCCGCTTTTCCCTCACTTAACCCCACCACTGCTGCTGCACTGTCACTGAGGAAGAGAAGGAGAACATTATAGAGAAGAGTGAAAAAAAAAAGTTCCATAAAGCTTGTTTTTAAACATTGTTCTGGAAAGTTTGTTCTCGAAAACTTATTTTGAAAAACGCATTTATAATGTATTTCAAAAATTTTATTCTGAAATTTTTGTTTGAAAAATTTATAATATTTCAAAAAGTGTTCTAGAATGTATTTAATAAATTCTGGAAAGATTGTTCCAGATTTTTTTTAGATAATTCGAAAGTCAAACTTTAAAAAGCTAAAATTAATCATTTTAAAACATATCAATTTCAGCATATCAATTTCTCCCTTACACCATATCAATTTCAGCATGTACCCAATCAACTCTAGAAAATGATAAAAATACTCCTTTTAAATGACGAAAATAATCTTACACAAAAATAGAAAAATTATTTTTGAAATTTTATCTGAAATATTTTGGATTTCAATTTTCGGAACATATTTTTGAATTCTGAAATTTTTTATCTAGAATGTTCTTAGTTGTGTTCAGAATTTTTTTTCCAGCATGTATTTTTTTATTTCTCAATTATAATTATTATTTTAGATTTTTTAATTTAGAATAAGGGTAGTTTTGGAAATTTAAAAAATTGATATGATGGAGGTTAAAATTGATATGGTGCAGGAGGGTAGTTTTAGAAATTTAAAAAATTGATATGATGCAGGAAGAATTTGCCAAAAAAACAGAATCTCATCCTCACGTAACCACTAAAACTGGAGTAGTAGGGCTCTTTTTCAAGTAAATAAGTCTGCCAAGTTTTCCCTGCAGCATATCAATTTTAATCTTGCATCTTTTATATTTTTTTAAGATTATCCTCTTTGAAAATCTAAAATTCAAAAAATATAATTCAAAAGTCAAAATCTCATTATGGAAAAGGAAATCCAAAATGTATTACATTTAGGAAAAGAAAATTCAGAACACAAAATTTGAAAATACATTTTCATTATTTTAATAGAAAATTGGGTGCAGTTGGAATTTGAAAATATATTCTGGAACAGAGGTTTCTGAAAATATTGTTTTATCCACATCCTTCTCAAGGTTATTTTTGTTATTTTGAAAAAATATTTTCGTTATTTTAATAGAAAATTGGGTACAGTTGAAATTGATATGGTGAAGAGAGAATTTGCCTTTTTTTTAATACATGGGCGCCAAGCACATTCTCAATGCATGGCCCTAACATATTATGGCCCATTTCTTCATGTACCTCTATGATTTCAACCTGTACCACATGGGAGTGGTGAAATGATCAAATATAATCTTCCTAATTTTTTTCGTTCTCACTGCTATGCATGTCTATTCCAGATTATGTATTTTGGAATTTTTCAAATTGCACAATTACCAAAAAAATACATTATAAATTGTACATTTTATATCCAAAAATGCATCATGTATTATATAATTTGAAATATAATTTTATCTAAAATATCATTGTAAATTATACAACTAAAATATATTTACTTATTAAAAATAAATTTTGACTTCTCTAATTTGGAATGTAAAAAATACTCCACCTTAACTCACTCGATTACCATCCTAATATTTCCGTGCTTGTATTAGGAAGAAGCACGCTTTTACTCCCTCGTCATGGAATTTAGATAAAGTTTCATGGAGTTTCCATAGACAAAGCCTTCTCACGTGGGAATCTTTCTTCTCCTCTTAGAAAGCTTTGCATGTAGGAGAAGATGTTAGAAAATAAATAAATTAAATAATATTAATTAATGTGAAGTACAATGATAGATTTAATAAAATAAAATGATGATAGTTAGTATGAGAAGTTATCTTTTAAAATTGATGGTACTAAATCAATGGGCGTTGGCTAAATAAAGGAAACAAGAGTTTTGTTTCTAGAATGAAAGTTATTTGATCATTAAAAAGAATGTGAAAAAGAGAAATAATTAAAATAGACAGATTGAAAAAAAGGAGGTTAAAGAACTTATTTTAGTTATCTAGAGAAAAAGTGTATCTCGAAATCAAGGTATCCATCATAGCAATATATTGAGACGTGTTTCAGGAGAAGAAATTCAGACAATTGAGACGAATGAAGAAAACCAGTGGCCATGTGCTTAAAATTGGTTCTCTTCAAACTTTCTCTCCTGCGTCTGTGTTTCCGATATGCATTAAATGCTCACTCACAATGGATATTCTATCGTATACATGTTAAAAAACTTATAATTTTTTTATTTTAGAATTTATTTTTTAGTATAAATTTTTTAACAATAATAGAAATTAATTTAGAAATATTTCGTTTAAAAAAATTATCTATAATTTAGTCAATATAACAATTAAATATTTTTTATCTTTAAAATTGATTTATATTTAATGATTTTTTTGTAGTTAACTCATCAACCTAAGAAAGAACAAACAAGTTAAACGAGTACAAACATACCACGGTCAAGAAATCAATCTGACAAATAGAAGCAGGTTGAGGGAACTTTAGAAGTTATTCAAGATCAAGTCTTCAGTTGGATCACTGAAAAAATCTCAGAATAATCCACCACTCTACCTTTAAAAATGACCTTATTCCTATGACACAAATTCTCTCTTACCATCGCAATCGATACACTTTTCAAAACTAAATTAACACATTCAACCATAAAAACAAAGATTTCAAACTCACAAAAAAATTTAAAAAAAAACTGTAGGATTTAATATCTTAATGGTTGCTTTTTGTTATTTTCTTGTGTATCATAAAGTATAATGAACTAGTCAAGATAATTAAAAAAAAAATAGATGTAACTATTCTGAAAGAATGAATCAGTATAAAAGTTTATATTTATATTTTATTTTTTTACTCTAATATGTTTGATTTTTTAAAATAAAAATGACTTATAACAAGTACTGTGTGTTGTGCAGTATTTCTTTTGCACACCCCAAGAATTTCACAGAGAAAAAGATTGATTGCTTTACAGAAAAAACTGTCATTGCTTAAGTATGAAAATCCCCAGACAAAAGGCACCTGTAGTTAAATATAGACCACTTTAACAGTAAGTGATTGGAGGTTGAGTGGGTATTTTAATAATAAAACAAGATTTATATGTGGTTTTTTTATAATCAATAACCATTTTTATTTAAAATTATAGTTCTATATAGATAGTAATAACAAAAGTTAATATTTATTATTATTAAAATAAAGTTTTAATTTTAATTAATTCGAGAAAAAATATCCTTTAAACATTTTACAAAATCGGGTAAATTTTGTTTTTAATAAAAAAAACATCTTAATTGATTTAAAAAATTAAGTGAAAGCACTAACAGTGGAAAAATAAAAAGAAAAAGCTTTAAATAGAGAGTTTAGTGGTGGGGCATTGTTATTATATGTGAAACTTAAGGGTAAATTTATAAGCCAGAAAATGCCAATTATAGGAATCCAATTCTTCCCTTGATAGCAGCATCAATACTTTGCATCTGATAAAGCAAAAACAAAACAAATGTCTACTTTTATGCCTCTTTTACCCTCTGCAGTATAGACTACCACAGAAATATATGCAAAAAGTACAATTTAGGATATTTTGTTCTACTTACTTTGTTTTTTTCCCATTCTTGTTAATGAATAGTTGAACATGCATGGGTAGGATGCAAGCAAAACCCTAATTCTAAAACCCCTTCTCTTCTCACAAACCCTAGAATTTCAGAGTGATTTCACTCCCATTGCTCTCTTCACCAATCCCTTTCCTCTCCCCTTCGTTCTCCCCACTCTCTCCTTTCCAGCTGCTACTCTCCGACTTCCCGTCCTCTATGCTCTCCGACCGCTCTCCGCAGCCAGGCACTTCCGAATCCGGCGATCCATGGCCGTGTGTCGCTGCCTTGTACATGTGCAGGTGGTGCAGCGCGTTGTGGTGCGGTGGAGGAGGCGGAAGCAGCTGCTGCTGCGGCGCCGCAGTGTAGAATTCTTGAGGCACAGGAGTGGCGGTGCAGTAGTGTGGCGGAGGCGCGTGAGAGGTTGGGTGGGCACCGTAAAGAGTAGGGGTGGCTGTGTGTGCCGCAGTGGCATATTCCGGTGGGACCCAGATTCCGCCCAGAACCACGAGCTGGGGAGCTGCTGAACTCGCTTGAGGACTTGGACTGGGTCTTCTAGTGTGAAGCCTATATTTCTGTTAAGAAAATAGTTAAGAAATGGAATTATGAATTTTCCACTAATTAATTGGTTAAAAAGAAAAAAGACGATAACAAACTACAAAAAGTTCGTTTGGGAATGCAGAATGGTACGTCAGGGGACAAATGACAGTAATAGTACAGCAACAAAAATGGTGCCTGTCTGTCTGAACATACATGCAGAGTAAATAGAAAAACATTTACCTGCAAATGGCTTTTAACTTCATCATTGGTCAAACCATCAACCTTCATCAACTCCCTTATCTGCTTTGGGGTTGCCACTGTCAAAAATTCAAAGTCACACATAATTATTCATTGTAAAATCCAAATGAACCTTTATTTCTTGCCAATCTTTATTATTTTCTCATAGTGCATGTTTGATGGTTAATTTATTTGTTAAGTTTCATTTTCACAGACCATGAAAAGAAATAGAATTCCCTTTCTTTATTACAACCTTCAAAGTAATTGATATTATAAAGCTAAAAATCTCGTCATATATATTAGTTTTCAATTAGATAACAGCTTAATCTGTTATATTTATAATAAGCTTTTCTTTTCTTGTAGGACACGAAAAAATGAATATTTCCCGAAGAAACAAAGAAACAGTGAATTATGTTAAGTTATAGTGTTATTTACCTTGTGATCCACCAAGCATCTGGAGAGCATTAACAAATCGACGGTGCAAGTCTGGTGACCAGCACCTTCTAGCTTTCCTATGAGTTTGAGCAGTGGTTGTTGTTGTTTGTGCAAGAGATGATGCAACTGGGCTACCACTTTTTCCTTGATCAACCACAGCTCCATCACTGCCTGAATTCTCCTTCTTGTTCTGACACGAAACTCCCTTTTCTACCTCTGCACGTTTCTTGTCCTCCATTTCTTTCTCCGAAGAGGCAAGGGCCAGTTCAGGTAGAGGCCGCAATGTAGAGCCTTGGCAGGAGTTTCTCTCCTTTGAGAATGGAAGGAAGGCTCCTCCACCGTTCCTCTGTTTGCTGTCTAGAGCCAGCTTGGGGCTGATGCTGAACCCTATATCAGCTTCTTTGGGTGATGTTAATGTTGGTTGTTGTTTGGTTCCTTCACTGGCTTGGCTCCACAGTTGCGCAGACGTCATCCAGTTTGCCTTGTCAGACATGTTTATTGCCTTCTCTGAGCTTTCTGAGGCTAAGTGCTTCATGGGTATGAATTCTTCAAGAACTGGCTTTGCGCCATGGTTTACTTTAAAGGCTTGAAGTTGCTGTCTTGAAGCCTCCATGGCTGTTCCAAAGAAAATAATTGTGTGGGTAATTACTAAATTGTTTGGTGTGCACAAAAGAATATTATTGAAATAAATCATGGTTGCATATTATTTCACTTCTACCCAATGATCAGTAGTTGTTCAATACCAAATTAGCATTCAAGGAAACAGTAGTGGACAAATTGATAGGGTGGAAAAGAAAAAGAAGAGAAATTACCAAAGAGATATCCTGAATATAAGAAGAAGATGATTATAAAGGTTAATCGTATATGCAAACTAGACTTTATTAGAAAAATCTGAATGATAAGAAAACAAAATCCTGAAAGAGTTAATTTGTTAGTGTTGCATCTATTTATCTATGTTTCTGTATATTTAAAATAGAATCGGAAGCTTGAATATTTAAGGTTTAGGATTCTGTATGTTGAATTAATTTATTGGTGGATTTTATAAAAGGATGATTTGAATTGTGTACCGTTGGTGAGAAGTTGCATGCAGAGAGGAAGCTCACGCTTGAAGGCGTCAATCTTGAGACGTTCTTCCTCTAAGCGAGAGAGGAATTCTTCAAGCTTGTAGGTCTGATCAGTTTGATCTCCAAATGATTTGAGTAGCAAGGAATAGCTTTGGGGCTTGCAATCCAGACTTAGTTCTGATGGTGATGCCATTCCCTAATTTCACGTTTAGTTATAGCAACTGATTCACAAGCACACACTGTTTAAGATATGTTCATGCCAGAATAGGAACAGGGTGGTATGTGGGAACAAACAAGAGCAAAAGAGCGTGTTTGGCTTCTTCCTTTGTGGTTTTTGGTGGGGCGTGAGAGAGAGAAAGGGAAGTAGTGTTGTTTCTAAACACAGGAGGATCGAGGGGGGATCGTCTTCTTTTTAGAGGTGAGTTCAATGGGAATAAAGCAGGTTCAAGAGAGAGAGAAAAGAAAAGAAAAAGCATGGGATAAAGCAGAGGGAAGTAACTTCCTACAAAGAACCAATGCAAAAAAAGTGCAAAAATGAGAGAGGTGCTGTGTTAGAAGGAATCAGAGAGTCTGACATAAGAGGGTCATGTGCTTAGAGCCTGGTTTTAGAACCTCTTAGTGTTCTTTGTACGAATTCAAAATCACTAATACAAAAGATGATTCTTCTTACTGTTACTCCTTTTTTTTCTTTACTCCTTTCTCTCTTTTTATCCCTCATGTACTCCTCTTTTATTTTGGCTTTCTTTTCATACTAGCTACGCCTGTGCCCAAATAAGACTCAGATTCTCCAACAATTTCAAATCAAAATCTTATTAGAGTTCTATCATCTTTGTTCCTTTTCTTTTCTTCCTGTTATACTTTCTTCTTTTCACCAGAGATATATCTTGATTTACAGGATATATTCATGAATTTTTGGTTCAAAAAGTCTTAGGGATAAAGTACAAAATATATATATATATATATATATATATATATATATATATATATATATACAATATGTGTATGTATGTACATGCATGTCATGTGTATCTTGTGGTATTTCTATTTGTATATTTGTATCTAGTGGTATTTCTATCTGTATATTTGTATCTAGTGGTATTTCTATCTGTATATTTTTCATCATACTCATTTTTATCTAATCATAGACCTTCAAATCACTTTGAATTTGAATTTCTAATATATCCTTTACAAATATAAATGTGTTTTGAGGATTGGGAAGGTTAGGATTAAATTATAGGATTGTGTTAGTTCTAACTGCATAGGTATAGTGTAGTTTCTGTACTTGGTAGCTATATATAGCTCATGCTGAAGGAATGATAAAAAAAATGATTTTATGAAATGAACATGAATGCAGATGTTGGCCACGTGTTGTGCAACATAGGTGTTGTGGGTATCCATAGCTCCATACCCATGTATGCTATTGCTGTTACAGCAGCAATTAATGAATCTGTGATGATTAATTAATGGAAAGACTTTGAAATGTGGGGGAGCATATACCATCAACATAATTTTTACCAACACAGTGAATAAAGAGAAAGGGAGAAAGAAGGAGAGGGAAAGCACATATTCAAATAGGTTTTAGTATCAAAATACCTTGCAACTTTCTCTTTGAGTCCAAAAGTTGCATAATTGTCATGAATTGGAGTGCATTGAGGGAAGAGGAGGAATATCTAATCTAAAAAACTAGACACTCACTGTACAGAATAAAATATTTGCCTCCAAGAAAGGAATATCTTAGTTCCAATTCTGCGACTCTAAATTAAGGGAGCACAACCCACTAAGCTTAAAGGGAAGAAAAAAGAAATCATCCTCTAAAAGAGTGATAAAGGAGCCTAGCAGAGGAGAATCTTCTTCTGCTACTATCTTTAATGAAGTGGGTAAGAAGCTAAAAAGATTCTCTTTTGCATGTTAAAAGAATTTTCGTTATTTTGGTTAGAAAGCCAGGTGCAGAAACATCACTTACAATAAGGTGGAACCAGGGTTTTTTCAAAAGTTCTTAAGTTGATATAGTTGATTGATTGAATCACAGCTAGTTTATTTTGATTCTTTGCTGGTTTCACACAAACAATAAAATCAAACTCTATTTTTTCATAAAATTATTAGCCAAACCTTATAGTATACAACTTTCTTATGAAGAAAGCTGAAAGCTTATTTTCTTAAAAATTTCATGTGTGAGATGATTTTTTGATAAAGTGATATAAACATATGTATTATTTGCATTTTTGGTTATGATAGCTTTTCTTAGTGTAATTCACATTATTCTCTCAACAATTCCTTAAGCATCTATGAAACTTATTCACTTTGATAAAAAAAACTTATTCATTTCAAAGCTATTCTGAAACTTTCATGTAGTATCAATAATAAATTATTATGGCCACAATAAATCATTTAATTGTGAATTTTAGAAAGTCAAAACTACTTAAAGAATATACATAGTTTTTAGTCCATTTTTAATCTTATAAAATAAGTCATGAATTTTATAAATGTTCGGAACAGTTTCAAATGAAGGTATAAGACGTATATGATGCTTTATTTAAACTTCCTAAAATAAGTCAAAGAAATACAAATGTATTCAAAGTAAAGCTAGTAAATATATTTATATTAATTGTTCAAAATGCACAAGTTAAAGAAATTAAAATGGATGAAATTAAAGACTGGATAATTATAATAACATAATTAATGCAAAGACAAAAACAAAAGTTGATTAACATGTGATAATTCGTCTTTGAAATTTTATATATTGCAATAGATAATTTTGGCAAGTTATTTTTGGTGATTTTTAACTTTTAGTTTGTTTAATTTTTTTTTTTACTTGTTATTAATATTTTATAATAATTTTTTAATAGCTTGTAACAATTTTTCAAGATCACTCAACGTTTTTAAAAAAAAATTATAGTTGTTTATTTTTTTATATTTATTTATTTTAATTCCTATAAAATATTTATTAAATTCTCTTTTTTTATTTTAATTAATTATATATATATATATATATATATATATTTTAGAATTCATTGTTAATTTTAAATATTATACTATTTACAATTGCTTTTTTATTATTAAAACATTATGCTTTAAGTTATTAATATCAATAGGCATTATATTTATTTTGAGTTTTCAATATTTTTTGTATTATGCTATTTATTTAGACCATTAGACTTTTTTTGTATTATTACTATATTATTTTTAAAAGTATGTTTTTTTAACCATTACACTAATTCATATAATGAAAATATCTACAGAATTTTTTATTTTATTTTTTTAATTTTTATTGAAAATATTTCAAAATATAATATAAAATTAACAGTATAATACACAATATGAAATAAAATAAATGTAATTAAAAAAGAATTTATAAATATATAATTACAAGAGTTTAAAATTAATTGAAAATTAAAATTGTAAATACTTAATATATATTTTATCAATACAAAAATTAAAATTTATATATATACATATATATATATATATATATATATATATATAAAAGCATGTTAATTTCTATCATTTCATATTTATCAATTACTTAATGTATTATTTTAATAAATACTTATAATTAATAATCCATATATAAGTTATCAAACATTATATATATAACCTACCGAACATTGTGGTATTGTAGTTTTGTTTCAAGTTGAATCCCACTCTATTCTTTAAACATCTACGATCTTTTATATTTTAGATAATCTTTTGTTAATGTCATTGCATAGTTAGAGATTAAGAGAGTAAACTTGGAATTTACTCATCAATCTTCAATTTAACTTCCCTATATTCATTCACCTACCTGACTTATAACAGTTAAAATGTTGGCCTTTTTTTTAATATTTGACCTGAAACATAGTTTCAAAGCCGTGAAACATTTATGCTTTGGACAAACTGTATTAGAAAATAAATTTCTGTTTATAAAACATTCTATTCATAGTGGTCATTATATTTGTGTCATCACCATCAATACCCTTATTCAACTATCTTCATCCTTCATACTTTCTCTTTGTAAAATAAAATTTGATAGAATCAGAAGAAAAATAAATACATGTACGTATTTTAGTCTTCAAACATTTTATCAATAATGATCTCATAAATTTCACATAACTGAGTTACAATCTTTTTAAAAAAAATGTGAAGTCCTTTTTTTATTAAGACTTAAAATTGTTCTGCCTATGTTGAAATAAAAACCACTTTGTTGATGAACTACGCCTCATGGATTACCTTAATCAATAGTACTATGTTAAACACAAAACACAAAACACAAAAATCTTTTTGTAAAAACCTAAAACTTTTCATCATAATCTGAGATATTATTTTGTGAGAACGTGTAACATTGTCTTACAGTGTGAGTAGTATAACTCTTAGGTTAAATTTAGAAATATTTACATCCCATGCTTCATAGGATGCACCAAGTAAAGATTATGAGATTTTCAATTAAGAAATAAAAAGAAAAAGCAGTGTGGGTGTGAAAGTGAGAGGAAGATTGCATCAAATTCCACGAGCTTTCAATAAAAATGGTTGGTTGCTTTCTAACTTCAGTCTTCTTCTACAAGCTAAACTCCAACTCACCCCTTTTCTTCGGATTCTTCCTTTTATTTTATTTTATTTATTTTTCTCCCTTAAGAAAAAGAAAAGAAAAAGAGTAAAAGAAAAAAAGAAAATGAGATTATTATTATCCTCGAGACACGTGTCCATAATATTCTTTCCTATCGTCCTTCTTCTGAATATCCCTTTTGCGTGGCCCATTTGCAGTTCCTGTCAGAATATTCCTCCCTTCTGCCATTTTCACCATATTCTTTTCTTATTATTGTGCATCTCACATTTTGCCTAATCTTTTTTCCACTTATTTTAACATCACCAATTCTAAAATAAAACAGCAAATAAAGAAAAAAGATCGAGAGAAGTAATCGATATCTTCAACTAAAGATTGAATCGTTCTCACTCGATTCAAGGTTGATCTCTAGTAAAAATTATTAATAATTAAACTTTATTTATTTATTTTAACTAACTAAATTAATTTGAAATTTTTCACTTTAGAAAAAAAAATTGATTCCTCTAAAAAAAAGCATACTTTTGGGTCATCGTATCATGTGGTTCAGTGCAAAAAAAATCATTGAGTTGAACAAACGTAACATGTGTTTTTTTCTTATGAGCTATATTTGCATTCAAACACAACCAAAAACGGAATCAATCTGTCACACTAAAGTTTTGTAATTTGCTTGCCACACGTGATCTCTTGGACAGAATATGAAAATCTTATCCAGTTATTATTTTATAAAGTTGTTCCTATATTTAGATTTACTACTTGATGGTAGACAAATAATTCTTCAAGTACTCCTTTGGAACATTATAACTCAAGTGTCACCTTTAATCCAGCTTACAAAATATCTCCAGAAAAAACATACTCATTTCATTTTTTTTAATATACACCACGTTCACAACATACATAATGTAATAATTAAGGGAAGTAATTTTTGTAAAACAACATATTCATTTTTTATTTTTTTTTCAATAAACTAGTTTTTGAAAACTTAAAAACAGATTTTGAAAATACTTTGTAAAAAATTCTTAGTGTTTGAGTTCATTACTTTGGTTATGAGATATGAGGTAGATCATGATGTAAAAGGTATATTTAAAAAACCTCTAACCTAATAAGGACCATGAAATACAATACACCATCCTTTAAAAGGATTTTTTACATCAAACACTTTCTTTAACTAAGTTGAGGAGAGTCTTCATCTATCTTCAACAAAAACGGGACATTATTTCACATTAATGAATATAAATTTTCAAAATCAAATTTCTCTTATTCTGATTGGTGTATTAATGTATATGAATGTTTAAAATCACTACGTTGATGATTAACGCCTTTTCTTTGCTTTTGGCTGAATTCTCGGTTTGCATGAGAGAAATTTCTTTGGGGTACAACTATAATCATAATGAATGATTGGAAAACTGCAGTAGATGGCAATGAGGCAAAGTCTTTCTTTTGAGCTGATAAACTTATAATCTGTAATTGGACTAAATTGTTGATTCCTTGATAGATAATTTGATTTATGTATTGATATCCTGATGCTTTTAAAGAGGTTTAAGCTTATCAGAATTATATGTGCAGAATATGTTTATGTTTAGACATTTTATATGGAAACCTCATTCCTCCAACATAGGGAATTTTTGTACATGAATTGGAGTACTCCGAGTACTCCTATTTATTAAATTTTTATTGTTGATTAAAAAAATAATATAAGTAAGTTTTTTAAAACTATTACCCTCGCCAAATAATTAACAATTATCACACGAAAACTTTATTAAAAAAAATAATAATAATTAACAATTATCTTAAAAAATTCAACTTTAATCTATTTATAATTTTTTCCTTGTTTATTTTTACCAATTTATTAAAATTACATGCCTCTCGCATGAAACATTAAAATTTATGCTTGATTAATGTGAAGTTACACGCATTATATACAAATAAATAAAATAAATATAATGCACATTAAAAATGATTAAATCATTATTTACAGAAAACAATATCATTAGTTATAAGTAATATATTATCAACATCCAAAATAAAAGTAAAATAAAAGTATAATTTTATGTCTATTAATATTGATCTCTATACATTGATCAATAATTTTCTCCTCAAATACAAAGAAAATAACACTATTGATAAGAAAATCATTAAATAGCAACAAATTTTAGAGACAAAAAATAATTACTTACTATATTAACTAAATTAGATATTATTTTAGACACAAAAAAATTATTTGTATTTAAAGTGATTTCTATTATTAATAAAAAAAATTATAAAATGGTTCTAAATTGATATCTAAATTAGCTACTAAGATTTTAGCTATTAATATTTTAAATTATAATTTAATCTCTAAATAAAGAGTAATTTAGAATATAATGTAGTAGCTAAAATCTTGGTAGTTAATGGTTAAATACCAATTTAGAAATTATTTTATAATTTTATTAATAATAAAATCTACTTTAGATACTAATAATTTTTTTAGTTTATAAAATAGTCTATCTAATTTAATCAAATAGTAACTAATTATTTTGGTATCTAAAATTAGTTTTTATTTAATGATTTTCTTGTAGTGTGATAAACTTAAGAAAATATAATTGGTGAGAATTTTTTTTGATCCACATATCACTACAAGACAAATCATGAAATATAAACCAAATTTTAGATACCAAAATAATTAGTTGCAATAGTAACTAAATTAGAGACCATTTTAGAAATTAAAAAAAATTGTTTCTAAATTTGTTTCTATTATTGTTAAATAGTTTCTAAATTGGTATCTAATTAGCAACCAATTAATATTTTTAATTATAATTTAATCTCTAAAAGACTAATAAAGAGTAATTTAGAATATAATGTAGTAAGTAGCTAAAATATTAGTAGTTAATGGTTAAATACCAATTTAGAAATTATTTTATAATTTTATTAATAATAGAAACTACTTTAGATACTAATAATTTTTTTAGTTTATAAAATAGTCTATCTAATTTAATCAAATAGTAACTAATTATTTTGGTCTCTAAAAATTGATTTTTATTTCATGATTTTCTTATAGTGTATTGATTTCTCTAGTTCGGATACCATCAATTCATTTTCTCTAATTTAGAACTTCATTGGTTGATTCATATAAATATTATTCTCTAAATCTTTATTAAGATGACAAATTTTTTATCCATCTTATCTAACTCAAAGTCATAATAAACTACTATGATATCTTGAAAGGGATTTGAAAGGAATCCCTTTGTGAGATTGTTGAAAATGTCTCTTTATAAACAATATCATCTTCTTGGTAAAATTGTTAGTAACAAGTCTTGGGACATTAAAGATTGTCATAATCACATTTAGTTCTTTATACCAATTCTCTTGTAATCTTTTAGAAATTCTACATGGTCCAAAACATCATTTTCTTCCACAAATTTCTACGTTTTTTTTATAACATTGTATTACTAAACACAATTGTCACAACTTAAATCTAACATATGTAAATATACCACCCATGCAAGATAGTTGGTCCCTTTTCTTTTTAAGACATCCTTAATTTGATTTATTGTTATATTTCTACAATAAGTTCATTTTGAATCACAAAGTTAAGATCACTTACTTTATTGTTATATGCACGATTAAAGGACTCTCCACTCCAACTTCTTTAATTTTCACTTCTCAAAGAGTTGTATTTCCACTAATTTCACCATGAATCAAACATTTCCAATTTTAACAATTATCATAAGATGATTAAGAAAATAAAACATATATCTTTTATTTTTTCGAGATAGTCAACAAAGTATCCATTATTATGGAGTTGTTAAAATAACACATGCACCATTGTAAACACAAAAGAGGGAAAGAATGTGAGGAACAAGAAATTTTGTATTACAAGAAAGAAACGAGTGGAAGAAACTTAGTGAATAAAAAAAGCTGTGACCATAATTCTGACAAAAGATAATCCTTGAAGGGTTAAAAGAGGTATTTGTGGAAAAATCCTTGAGATTTGCATTCAACACAAGTACAAATCATAGAAACTTTGATAGCAAAAATATATTAGGTAAAGAGATTCGGAGTTACAACACTCATTGTCCATAATATTTCTCAACCAATTACAAAACAAGTAGTTGAAAACTTTCAAGCAAATGATTTATTCTGCCATACTACTTAACTAAATTAAAATAAATGGTTAAACCCGTTAATGATTTACAATTACTTGGTGCATCGAAAGAGCTAAATGCACAAGTCAATATCTTATCAAAGTTAACAAGGTGTTAGATAACCATACAATAGGCATTGTCTTGGTTGACCATAATAAAATTCTAACAATATAATAAAAAAACTAACAACCATGATTGTTGTCTTATATGCAATGTGTTACATAGGGAATCAAGTAAAAAGGAAAAAGTAAAGTAGTAAATATCTTATACAATATCACTCTATACATTGTTGGAGATCCCACACTAGAGATTAGAGCCTTTCATTGTATATAAGTGGGTGCAAACCTCAACCCTATGAGCCGATTTTATGGGGTTGAGTTAGGCTTAAAGTCCACTTTGTAATATGGTATCAGAGCCATTTCGAGCCTATCCTAGCGAGTGTTTGTTGGGTTTATCAGGCCACCCGCTATCGAGCCACTATCGGACCACCCATAATATATAGTCCCACGCTCGAGCTTCTATCTATCACTCTCGGCGTGAGGGGGGTGTTGGAGATCCCACACTAGAGATTATAGCCCTTCATTGTATATAAGTGGGTGCAAACCTCAACCCTATGAGCCGGTTTTATGGGGTTGAGTTAGGCTTAAAGTCCACTTCGTAATATACATATTATTTGATGAAGTACTAATATCAAAATTATATAGTTATTGCTTAAAATCAACCAACTATATATAATAAATTAAATAAATAAGAAAAATAAGAAAAAAAAAGAGGACCTACTCTTGGTTATAAGGCGTAAAAAAATTATAAGTTTCAAATATTTTTGTATGATGTATGGTTAAATAAAAAGTTATTGTTTCTAACAAACAAATTCTAACTTTTTTTTCATTTTGTTATGAGTATTTTATTTTTTAAATTATGCTAGATATAAAAAGTTTAAAATATTTGTCATGGTTTATCCAGATATAAACTTTATCACATATAAAATATCAATACGAAGTTGATCAGGCAAAAGTATGATAATATGAAAATTTATAGCGAATGAATAATTTTGTAATATCATACACTTATTAATTATATTATATTATCAATGTAAGTGTCAGGTATTTTTAATTAAAAATAAAGTGAGGCTAGACAAATTCATTTTACCTAGAACCTGTGATGGACTAAAGTAAAATAATATATTTTCAATCCGTAATCTTATTTATTAAAATCAATGCTTTTAAAACTTAATTTTTACACTATTATCCTTGCACTGAATACTGAAGATTCTAAACTAGATTCTTGAATCCAACGCGCTAATTTGGGCCCTTGGAAGCCCAAACACATTGATCCATGAGAAGTGGAGCCATATTCTATTCTTCCAATTGTATTTAACTTTCCATCACTTTTTTAAAATATTACCAACAAAATATTTTAAATACATATTTTCTTCTTAATTAGTTAAATAAAGTTTATTATAAACTATAAAGGTAAATTTTAAATTAATGACTTTTTTTAATTAACAATACAATATATTTTAAAAGTATGTTACAAACACTATTTTATTCTTAATTTTATCTTTAATTTCGTCAATTTCATTGTTGAGTCTGAAAATAATTTTCAAATTTATTGGAGGTGTTCTTATCCGTGTAACTTTTTGTATTTCCCACGACTTTTTTTTTTTACAAAATTTTTAAAATTTGTAAAAAAAAAATGAATTTTTTATAGATTATATAAAACCTCATCAATATTCTTAAAAGTGTTTTCACAAAATATGAAAAAATCAAAAATTATTTTCAACGTTTAAACTCTAAAAATAAATTCACCTACCAAATCAAATTGTGACAAAAAATAGAGGAAAAAAACGGACTGGGTTCTTTATAAGAAAATTAAGAGAAAAACATATATATTAACTTAAAAAGAAAATGATGATTTAGATCAGTTTGGACTGACATTTTTATTAAAAATTTATGTATATTGAAATTTGTGCAACAAAGGATGAGTATCTTTTGTTCACAGTTATTGCACTTGTACAGCTTAAAATGTTAAAGCAGAATAATAGCAGTTGCATTGCTTATAATTTATGTTTTTCCTTTTTACACCCACTATGCAGGCAAGCATACGAAGTAAAAATTCTATAACTTGAATTAAATTAATCACAATATTATAAGGTGGAACCCTAGTGTACAGATGTAGTGTACCCGACACGCTTTTTCCCTCTATATATTTTAATTTGGAACATTAAACTTTGGACATTGCTTTTTTTTTTTTTTCTTACGATTATTTTCAATTTTCTTTAGTCTAAGGTTGGGTAATGATGTAAAATAATTTTTCAATTTTGACTTTTTTTCTAATCCTTTATTTTTAAAAATACATACAGAAAGTAACTTTAAAGAAATGGGCATGTTCATAAATTATTGTGGTCTAAGATACTTCAATGCTTTAACCATAAAACCAAGTCGATTACTAAGAAGCATGAATATTTATGAAATGAGATATTCTATTCCAGTGAATCCAACTGTGTATGCAGTATGGTTGTCACCGTGAAATTCATTTTTAAAATTCTGTTAAAGTTGGATAATCAAGTTTAAGTAACATTATTATTTATAAAAAAAAATATTCTGTGGTGGGCTTTGCGGAAAGCAGAGGAAAGGTACGTCTATGGGTAGAAGGAATTTGCATAAATATGATATGAGATGAGAATCAGTGAGTACACTGGACTTGTTGAGTAAATTAAAAGTATATTACCAACAGGATTATGCTACTATTATTCTAAATTTCAATTCAGGATAGATTCTCATCACTTTTAAGCATCCAATAATAAATAATTTAATTCAATTATCAGTTACTGTTTTTAGTTTACGTTCCTGTGTGAGAGGATGCATAAGTTTCTGCATGCTTCATCTTCAACCTCTTCCTGTTAAACTAATAATCAATTATGTTTAATTTAAGCTGAATATAGTAAATGATGTGAGAGCAAATATGGCGACACAGAGTTGAACAGAGAAGGAGCACTGAGTTTGACCATGGATAAGAATAAAAAAATAAAAAAATGATAGCATCTGAAGCATAAGAGAGAGTGGAGGATGGAATAGAATCACGTTGGTCGGCCTGTATTGAAAAGATGAACTTGTTGTAAAGAGATAAAGTGTGTATAATTCAGAGTATTGGCGAAGACTGGAATTTTGAACACGGCCTTAAAATAAATGTTGACTCGCCAATATTATTCATCTGTCAACACAAACTAAACTAACTACGTCAAACATCCTTGTCAAACACTAAATTCTGCACTTATGTGCTCCACTAAGGTTTAGTTTTGCAGGAAACTTCATGTATCTCTGTTTTTTATCTGTTCTAAGACAAATAATTCTCTCTACGGTATCAAATTTATTCAACACTCTTACTTTTTTATGTTTTTCTCCCCTTTCTTGATCAGTCTCCCCTCTTTCATATAACTTTCTTTCTCGCGTATTTTTATCTTTTTCTTGTAATTTCCTTATTGCTTAACTGTTCATTACACAAATTTTATTTTATAATAATAATTTCTTTACCACCAATCATCTAAGATAATTAACTGATTAGAAACTCCTCAACTTGACAAAAGTAAAAAAACTTTAATGTCGATCTATGACCACACAAAAACTTCAGAAACTTCGGCCCATAACTATAGACTTTCTATTTAGTTGTGTTTTCTTATACCTATATATATATATGAATAAGATTATGTTAGTGAGATAAAAGTGAGTTTTTAATAATTTTCTTTCAAAATTATTAGATTCAGCAAAATTTTAAAATTTTGAGTGCATGACTTTATATATATATATATATATATATATATATATATATATATATAAAACACGACTTTATATTGTACCAAAAATATAAATCATATTTTACTTTCAAGGTTTTAATTTAAAATTATTAATGTGAAAAGTCATATTCATTAGAACGATTTTCTATACGGAACACTACTATTAATTTCATCACGGCAGAAAATGTTTTGCTTCTCTCGTAACGTATGTTCTATATCAAAATGATATAAATTTCTTCCTCTTAACACTCAATAAAATTTCACGTTTGTGCTATTTCCTTTTTGCTGAATGATGGATTGGTTTTTAACAATTTTCTTAGCCTTGTCAAATTTAATATATTAGTTTTGGTTTGTAAATTTTTTGAAATATCTTTTTTTTTGGTTTCTGTATCCATGAAATGTTAGTTTTAACAACTAAAATTTGAGTATTTAAGAAAAAAATCAGGAGGAAAATTATATTCGAATGAAATTAATTTAAGAATATATATATATATATATATATATACGTATATAAAAAAAAGTATTTAATGGGAAAATAAAATCTTAATTAAAAAACTAAATTTAAGATAATGAGTTTAAGAAATTAAGGAAATAAATGTTTGAGGAAGAAAGGAAAATTTAAAGTGATGATTGATTAAAACGAGGATCTGAAACTGGGAGTACCAACTGTACCACTAGTAGCATGACAAGATGGAGAACCTTTTACTGGAAATTTAAAAGGTGAGGTTTCCTAAGCCTAAACCCTAAATTCAATTAATAATTGAATTTTAAGTTTAATTTAATTTTATAAAATTGACTTAAATTATACTTATTTATATATTATAAAATATTTTTATTTTTTAAAATTTCACATCACTTCTATTATTAAGTTATGATATAATTTGTAACGGTGTTTTTAAGCATAATTCTTTCTTCCATGAAGTTTTGTACACAAAACATAAGTTATTGTAATTTTTTATGGTAATTTCAGGACGAATAAAGAACACCAATAAAAATTATTTTTAAACAAAATTTGAATAGTTAAAAACAGTAAAATGCCAACACTATTTTTCACACATTCTTTGTTAAAATTTATATACATATTAACCAATGATGATTTTATATCTACTTATTGAATCTCATTTAAGGGTAAGCTTATTTGGTAAGTTCTTGTTAAATTGGAGCTTATGCCAGAAATTTCTCCATAAAAATTGCAAGAAAACTTATTGATATTGATTAAAAAAATTAAATGAAATTTAATATCTTAAAAAAGGAATGTAATATACATTCTATAGTAATTAGGAAAAAATGTAAGAGTATATAGAACTATATTTTATTGGAACAAGTTTAAAGCAGTTTATTTTGGTCCTAGTACACTAAGAAACTTATTGGAAAAAATAATTATTTTTTATATCAATGTTTTTTTCTATCAACTAATCTATCTATTTCAAACATTGTTATCCTCTTCTGCTCATTACTATTCTCTTCTGCTCATAAAAAAAATTGTTACAACTTCCTCTGTAATACTAAAACTTATATTAAATCTGCACCTTCTCTTCTCAATAATAAATGAGAAACCAATAAACCCAAAAAACACATTGACAGCAAAAATGTTATATTTAAATTTCTGTAAGTTGAAGAAAATTCTAGTAAAGTGTTTCCAAATATCTCCTAACAAGTCTCTTATAGTAGTCTTTAGTGAGTTCTGAGATATTCCTTTTGTTTGGAGCTGTTTGTATAATGATTGAATCATCCCTAAAGTAATTCTTATTTATTTAATCTTAGCATTGGAAATTGAAGATCAATTTAAACTTTGACTGATTCAAGTTAGGCCTAATGGATTTATTTAAAGAGAAAAAGAATCTCTATCTCTTAGACCAATTCTTCTACATCTTTTGTCGTTGATTTTTTTTTTTCATTTTCTTTTGTTGTCATTAGTTGTCTTCTTTTAGTTCTACATTTTTTTATCTCTCACGATTTTTTTTTCTAACATATCACATTGCATTTTGATAGAAGTTCTTTTGATCCTCAACAATGAATTTTTTATTCTAAAATTTAGAAGTTTTTTTTATACAAAAATTGATTTCTAGATTGTGTAGCACAGAAGAGTCTTAGATTACACAAACTGAAATTTTTTGAAAAAAAACTTTTAAATTATACATCCAAAAAATATTTTTTCATTAAAAAATGATTTTCAATTCATAATCTATTTAACTTTTGATTGTGAAATTTTACAGTACAAAAATATCTTTCAAAAACTTTTTTCTGCAAAAAAATTATTTTTCGTATTGTGTAATCCAATTACGCAATCTGAAATATTTTTTATGAAAAAAAAACTTTGAAATTGTTCAAAATAATTTTCATTTCTGAAAAGTGGATATTTTCAAAAGTTCAAAAGTTTTAAGATTATAAAATTCAGAAAAAAAAAATTTAGAAGAGCAAAGTGGGGATTTTCAAATTTATGGAGGTGTAGAAGACAAGTATGGGGGTGCAAAAATTAATCGCAATAAACTAATATGGATCAGCGTAAAAACAAAAAGATGTGAGGCCCATTGAAATGCAGAATCTCACACAAGCAGCATCAGGGCTGCTTCTTCCTGCACCTCCATACCTGTGTCAGCCCCATAAATTTTTCTTATTCCAAAAATACCCTTTTCAATATTCCAGATTACATAATCCAGAAGTCTTTTTTTAAATTCAAAATTAGCTTCCGGATTATGTAATCCGGAAGTATTTTGTGATTAGCTTCCGGATTACATAATCCAGAAGTCTTTTCTATACATAAGATTAGCTTCTGGATTATGTAATTCGGAAGTCTTTTTTTCAGATGTGTTATTAGCTTCCGGATTACATAATCCGAAAGTCTTTTCTAAATATGAAATTGACTTCCGAATTATGTAATCCAGAATTTATCCGGATTACATAATTCATAGGCTTATTATTTCAAATCCAAGGGGTGAAAAAAAAAGGATAAAATAGTATTTTCATATTTAGTATGGGGTGACACAAGGTATGGAGGTGTAGGAAGAAAGAGTCCAGCATCAGATATATTTGAGTCTTTGATTTTAATTTTTGTTTTTCCATCTCCAAATTTATTTAGAGACACCCCTTATCTGTTAGATAAACACCCTTCCATTAATTTCATGTGATGAAGGTTATAGAGGTTGAAAATGAAGGACAAAATTAATTGACTGAAAAGTGTGCTTTTCTTTTAAAGAATTATTGTTTTCAGTGTGGGCAAGTTTTGAAAACAGGAAACAAATTGAAAATATTGTTTTTTAAAGATAAAATTAGGAAATAAAAGAGAAAAATAAGCACTCCTCTAATATTTTCTTTTTATGGATCTGGTAGCTTCTGTTAAAGGAAAGACACTCAAAGCAAAACTCTTTTCTTATTTTGTTTCTAAAAAATATAAGCAAAAGAAAAGCAAGATGATAATCAAAATATTGTGCTAAAAATTTAAAATAATTTACTAAAAAATCCCTTTTATTATCGGAATGTTAGATAATCCAATAGATTATAATTCTCAAGCAACATGTTATACGTGTTACGAAATTCTCAACGGAATAAAAAAACCCATCCTTTATCTGATTTAAAATAGGTATTAATTAATAAAATAAGAGAATAATAATGTTAATGGAAATTTTCAATGTAAAACATCTCAACTCAAGAGGAAAATTACAAGACACATGTGAAAATACACCATTTCTTCTAATATTTCTCCGAACACATCAGATAAAAATACAATTTTATCTTTAAAAAAATAATTTACATTTTCTCGGATTCTACAATCCATAATATGTATTTTTTTTTAAATATTTCGAATTATAAAATTCATAAGGTATTCTTAAATCTGATAATAATTTTTAAATTGTACCATACATGACACTCATTATTTTATATAATTTGAATTGTGTAATCAGAATATAATTTTAAAATATTACATTAAAATCTATTATAAATTATACAATTTGATATACATATTATTATAGAAAGAGTGTGTTACAAATTTTACAATTCAATATAAAAAAAATGAAAAAAAAATAAGGGAATGAAAAATCCTAACATACGCTTGGAAGAGTAAAATTAAAACTAAAAAAATATAAAAGTACAGAAAGAAGATATGAAGGTGTGGGGGAGAATTTACCTTGAATAACTATTATGGTTATATCTTAATATATATGAATTAATTTTAATCTTTTTTCTTTTTACTTTATTACATTAACATGTTTGATTCAAAAGGAACAATATGAGAAGGGAGAAGAGTAAACATTGTTGTATATAATTAATTATGTATATTTAATCGTAATTGATTATGAAACACTTATTTCGATTATTACTTACCAATCAATTAAGATATTTTAATTGATTAGAAATATTTTTATTAATAATAAATTTATAATAAATAATAAAATTATTTATAATACATAAATATTTAAAAAAATTATCTAATTTAAGCAATCTTATTTTTTTTATCTAATTTTCTTCTTTTCACAATGATGTGATATTTAGAGAAAAAAACATGAAACACATTTCATATGGAATCATCCGAAAAAAAGAAGGAGAATGTTCTTATTATTTTTTATTGAAAAATAAGAGTAGTGATTGTATAAAAAAAACAATAATATTTTGACAACATATAAATTTGTACAGTTAGTTTATAACTCTCTTTAATAATAAATTATAAAATTAAGATATTTAATATATATATATATATATATATATATATATATATATATATATCTTAAAAAAATTATGAAATAAAAAGTATCTAGTATCTTTAACTTGATATAGGGTTAAATCGTCAAGTGGTTTTTGATTGAAATAATCGAATAAAGAGGACTCATTAAGTGAATTATATTTTTTTTATCTATTTAATGTTCAATTCATTGTTTATTAGACTCAATAATAAAAATAATAAAAACAAACGTTTAAAAGTTTTTTAAAAAGATTAAAAATAATACGAATTTAAAAAATCACAAATAAGCTTTTTTTATTAGTGAAATATAAAATAGTTTTTAGTTTTTAGTAATTTGGGCTTTGTTATGGGCCAACCCATTATTTTCTTTTTATCTGTGTATAAATTCTGCATGGATACGTTTTATGTATACATGTAAAAGTAATAAAAGTAACGTTGTTTTCTCTCTTCGTGTTCTCTCCTCACTGTGACAGTCTATTTCTTTTTTTCCTTCTTCTGCTAAATTCATGGAAAACTTCAACAAAAACTCAACTTCATCTACGTACAACATTCAATTCAAACATTAAATAGGGCATTAAAAATTTAATATTTCTAAACTTTTACATGAAAAAAATCATAAATATCATATACTAAGAAATTGATCTATATATTTTAATTGTCTGTTAAAATAATAACTAATATTTAAAGTTGTCAGTAATAAATGGTATTCAAACAGAATTAATCCAAAAGTTGAATCTAACTTATACAGATTGTCTGTTTATTTAAATACACGTACCCACCAATATTGATACATGCCAAATCTAAATAACTACATAAAATATTGGCTTCAGAAGATTATGAGAGATTCCAAAATCTAGTATAGATATTCTTTTAACCTAAAACTGCTATTAGACACTATTTTCTTTTAGAATTAAATAAATTGAAAAAGAGTTTTTACAAAGAAAAAAATTTCTTGTATTTCAAAATCCACATCCCAATCAACATTATTCCTTATAAGACTGATTTCAAAAAACCAATTTTTTTAAAAATATGTGAAACTATAATTTTTAATAAATATATGAAATTGTATAAAAAGAAATACGGTGTACACATATATAATGAAACTATTTTAATAGAAGGGAAAAATATATTTTATACAATAATTATGATATTTTTCATTTTTAGCATTTTTTTAAAATATCAGTATGCATACATTATTAATTACTCTATTTACTTTTTAATCATATTGTTAATATATAATTAATTAAGTGACTTGATATTTTATACAACCTGGAATATTAAGTGATGAGTATGCTTTTAGTATCAACTGAGAAAATGCAATGTTAATATTATTTGAAAAATATAGAGGTATTCATATTACTAGAACGTTTGTTTGTAGTATTAATCGAAATTAAAGCATGTAAAATGGGATTTAAAAGAGTGGAATCCAGATGTCTTTCGGAACATAAATACTCGAAAGCAGAAGCTGATTAGTACAATTAGCGAGGAAGATAGAATCCTAATAGTTGCTTTCACCAAGGAAGATTAAGTATGTTGTGTGGTTATGTGATAGTAAAAAAAAAACCTAGGCTTGATGGATTTAGGTGCTTTGACTTGTCCTCTAGTTTGAAGGTTAATTTCAATAAGACAAATATTGGGGGTTTAGGGATAAGTCAACGGAATTTGCATATTCTCTAACCTTATAAACTGCAAAATCATGTAAATCCCTCTTATGATAATGTGTTTAACATCCTGCATGTTAGCTTTTTCTGTTATTGAATAAGTCTCCAGATTTTTAGGGATTTAATTAATTCTGTTTTAACCACTGGTTTGTTACCAGATTTATTTTCTGTTTTTTAGAACAATTTTTGTTCATTCTGTGTACAAATACTTAGCTTTCCAGCTTTAATATATCATCTCAGTTGATCAATCAAATATTATTTGTTTTGAAACTAACAAATTGTTATCAAGAGCACTCTTCTTAAGGGATCTGTGAGGTCAAAATGGAAGGAGAATCAAGTTTTTCAGCTGTTGCACCACCAGTCTTCGATGGAGAAAATTATCAAATGTGGGCAATTCGTATGGAGACTTATCTGGAGGCTTTGGATCTTTGGGAAGCAGTAGAAGAGGATTACGAAGTCCCTCCACTTCTAGCAAATCCTACTCTTGCACAAATCAAAGCACAAAAGGAGAAAAAAAACCAGAAAATCAAAGGCAAAAGCTTGCCTATTTGCAGCTGTATCTCAAATGATCTTCACACGAATAATGTCCCTCAAAACAGCAAAGGAAATTTGGGATTACCTCAAGGGTGAATTTGCAGGAGATGAGAGGATTCGTGGAATGAAAGTCCTGAATTTGATTCGGGATTTCGAGTTGCAGAAGATGAAGGAGTCTGAGTCAGTGAAGGAGTACTCTGACAGACTTCTCAGCATTGCCAATAAGGTGAGATTACTTGGTTCTGTGTTTATTGACTCTAGGATTGTTGAAAAGCTGTTGGTCACTGTTCCTGAGAAGTTTGAAGCCACCATTACTACTCTGGAGAACACCAAAGACCTGTCAAAAATCTCTCTTACAGAGCTCTTGAATGTTTTACAAGCACAAGAGCAAAGAAGGTCTATGAGGCAAGAATGGGTGATTGAAGGAGCTTTACCTGTCAAGCATCAAGACAACAGCAAGTACAAAAAGAAGAAAAACTTCAAAAAGGAAGGAGGTTCCAAAAAATCCTACCAACCTTGCCGCCACTGTGAGAAGAAAGGTCATCCACCATACAAGTGTTGGAGAAGACCCGATGCCAAATGCTCCAAATGTAATCAACTTGGATATGAAGTTGTGACCTGCAAAGTCAAAAGTTAGGTGCAAGAAGTAGATGCACAAGTTGTTGGTCAAGAAGAAGATCAATTGTTCGTGGTCACTTGTTTCTCAAGTAGAGAATTAAGTGAGAGCTGGTTGATTGACAGTGGGTGCACAAATCATATGACATATGACAAGGAGCTTTTCGAAGAATTAAAAAACACTGAAGTTAAGAGAGTGAGAATTGGAAATGGTGAACTCTTGGAAGTCAAGGGAAAAGGCACAGTAGCTATAGCAAGCTATGAAGGTACAAAATTTGTTTCAGATGTTTTATTTGTACCTAAAATTGATCAAAATCTCTTAAGTGTTGGCCAGCTACTCGATAAAGGCTATAAAGTGTTGTTTGAGAATAATCAGTGCTTGAATAGAGATGCTAGTGGCAAAGACTTGTTCAATGTCAAAATGAAAGGAAAAAGCTTTTCTTTAAATCCAATGGAGAAAGAACAAATGACCTTCAAGTCCAAAACTAGTGCCACTGAGATTTGGCACAAAAGACTTGGGCACTTTCATCATCAAGAATTGTTTCAGATGCAATCAAAGAAGTTGGTTGAAGGACTTGCAGACATTGATGATAATATTCCTCCTTGTCATGCCTGCAAATTTGGGAAGCAACATAGGCAACCTTTCCCTAAACAAGCTTGGAGAGCCTCGAAAAAGTTGTAGCTGGTGCACACTGATTTGTGTGGTCCTCAGAGAACACCTCCATTAAATGGTAACCTCTACTACATTATTTGTATTGATGATCTAACAAGAATGTGTTGGATTTTCATGTTGAAACAAAAGTCAGAGGTTCCCAGTATATTCTGGAAATTCAAAACCAGAGTTGAAAATGAAAGTGGATGCTCAATTCAGATTATAAGGTCTGACAATGGCAAGGAATACACCTCTGATGCTTTCAACAAATTTTGTGAAGAAGCTGGAATTCAACATCAATTAACAACACCATATACTCCTCAACAGAATGGTGTCAGTGAAAGGAAGAACAAATTCATTATGGAGATGACAAGGTGTATGCTCCATGAAAAGAATCTTCCAAAAGGGTTCTGGGGGGAGGCAGCAAACACTGCTGTATTCTTACAAAATCAAATTTCTACAAAAGCCTTGAAAGATCTGACACCATATGAAGCTTGGTATGGCTACAAACCTTCTTTAAAATTTCTCAAAATATTTTTTTGTCTTTGCTTCACATATATTCCACGGGTCAAGGGTGATAAGCTTGATAAAAAAGCAGAAGTAGGCATCTTTGTTGGATATAGTACTGTATCCAAAGCTTACAAAAATTTTCAGCCACAAACTGGTCGTGTGATTGTAAGCAGAGATGTTCATTTTGTTGAAAATGAGCAATGGAATTGGGAAAGTTCAACTAAGGTGAATCAAAGTACAAATGCTCTAAACAGATCAACCCTTGGGAGCATGACTGAAGAATCCGAAGATGATGCTGCAGTTGATGATGCACCTGTCAGAGGAACAAGACTGTTGTCTGACATCTATCAAAGGTGCAATGTAGCTGTTTGTGAGCCTGCAGGATTTCACGATGCAAAAAAAAGTCAACACTGGATGGCTGCAATGCAGGAGGAGCTTTCTATGATTGAGAAAAATAAAACCTGAGAATTGGTTGATCGACCTCCAAACAAAAAAAAATTGGAGTAAGATGGGTTTTTAGAACCAAGCTAAGTCCTGATGGTTCTATCAAAAAATTCAAAGCAAGACTTGTTGTGAAAGGATATGCACAAGTTTTTGGTGTTGATTATTCAGAGACATTTGCACCTGTTGCTAGGCTTGACACGGTAAGATTGTTACTTACTCTTGCTGCTCAAAGGAGCTGAAAAGTATACCATTTGGATGTTAAATTTGCATTCTTAAATGGAGATTTACAAGAAGAAATTTTTGTTGAACAACCTGAAGGCTTTGTGAATGAGGGCAATGAAAATAAAGTCTACTTTCTGAAAAAGGCTTTATATGGATTAAAGCAGGCTCCACGAGCCTGGTACAACAAGGTTGATGATCATCTGGTGCACCTTGGCTTTCATAAAAGCCAATATGAACTCACATTGTATGTCAAACATCAAGGTACAAATATTTTGGTCATTTCTCTTTATGTGGATGACATGTTAGTTATAGGAAGCAATGTTGAAGAAATCAACTGGTTCAAACTAGAAATGAAAAAGGTCTTCAAAATGACAGATCTTGGTCTTAAGTCATATTTTCTTGGCATTGAGATCAAACAGAATCAAGATGAAGTTTTCTTAAGTCAAAGAAAATATGCAAAGGAGATACTTAAGAAATTTCTGATGGAAAATTGCAAAACTGTGAACACTCCCATGAATCAAAAGGAGAAGCTAATCAAAGATGATGGTTCTGACAAGGTTAATGAATATGAGTTTAGAAGTTTGATAGGTTGTCTGATGTACTTAACAACAACTAGACCAGACATCCTAAATGTTGTGAGTATTCTTTCAAGGTTCATGCATTGTCCTAACGAAACACATATGATAGCTGCAAAAAGAGTTATTAGATACATCAAAGGAACTTGGAATTTTGGTGTGAAGTTTCTGAAGCAAAAAGAAATGAAGCTGATTGGTTTCTCTGACAGTGACCGGGGTGGATCAATTGATGACAAGAAGAGCACATCTGGTTACTGTTTCTCCCTTGGATCAGGCATGTTCTCTTGGAGCTCAAAGAAGCAAGCAACTGTTGCTCAATCCACTGCTGAAGCAGAATTTATTGTTGCAACAGCTGCTGTTAATCAAGCTTTATGGTTAAGAAAGATTTTCTTTGATCTAAATCTGGAACAAAAGCAAAGCACTAAAATACATGTTGATAATCAAGCTGCAATCGCAATCTTAAATAATCCAGTCTTTCATGGAAAGACAAAGCATTTCAACATCAAGTTTTTCTTTGTTTGAGAAGTCCAGAAAAATGGTGACATAATTCTTTGTTATTGCAAATCTGAGAATCAAATTGCAGATGTCTTTACCAAGCCTCTGCCAGTCAGCAAGTTCGAAGATTTCACAACTAAACGGGGAGTTTGCAGCATTTAAACAAGGAGGAGTGTTAGGATAATGTGTTTAACATCCTGCAAGTTAGCTTTTTCTGTTTATTGAATAAGTCTCCAGATTTTTAGGGATTTAATTAATTTTGTTTTAACCACTGGTTTGTTACCAGATTTATTTCCTGTTTTTTAGAACAATCTTTGTTCATTCTGTGTACAAATACATAGCTTTCCATCTTTAATATATCATCTCAGTTGATCAATCAAATATTATTTGTTTTGAAATTAACAATCCCCTTCAAATATCTAGGTTTGTGGATTGGAGGAAATCATAGAAAGATCGGGTTTTGAGAATCAATGGCGGCCAAATTTAGAAATTTGGGAAAAACAGTGCATGAGTTGTGGAAATGGTTAATTCGTACAATTTTGGGAGGAACCGTAGCTTATGTAGAAACTTTTCAAGGAACTTTTTCCTACATTGTATAAGAATGCAATAGATAAAACTATCAAGGTGGCTGAAGCAGGATTTTGAAATGGCGATATATGAGTTTGGTTAATTACATGGAGGATACAATGGTTTGAGTGGGAGAAACCCTATGTTAATAGGTTGACAAAAGAACTTGAAAAAAACCCAATTAAACTAGGACAAATCTGATAGATTTGGAAATATGGTTAAAACAAGTTCTCTGATAAATTTGCAAATGAAATACTACTAAATTCTTTTTTTTTTCTTTTTCCATCCTATCCATTTAACTTGTTCTTCAAGGCTCTTTCACATATAAATAGGAGGACTCAAATTACTCTGCACATTTTGTGTGAGATGTTAGTGAGGCTTGTCCCCTTAGTCTTTTAGTCTTATTTTGTGAGAATTTGAAAGCTTTCAAGTGACGGCTTCCAATACTTATCTTGGAGTCATTTCATCATCCAAGTGGTGTGTTCATCATCTCAAACTCCATTTCTTATAAGTTTCTTTTTTCTTCATATTTTCCTTCCATTGTCAGTCCATTCAATTCATAAATATGTTCTTGATTTGCTTTCGTGTTTCTATTCGGTCATTTCCTTTTGTTATTGCTTTCATTGTTTAATTCTGCACCATATCTTGTCATCATTTTCACCCTATAATTGTGTTTTCTTTTTGTGGTTAATGTCCAGTGTGGATTTTCCTTAGATTTTCACTATTAATTGTCTAACTATCTCAATCATAAATATAAAGTGTCACCTAAATAAACAATCCTAAAATCAACGCATATCATGTTCACAACATTATGAAAGATTAAATCTCTATCGACCCACCCTTGTGAAATGTTAAATCTCTACCAACCCGCTAAACACTTTGGTGAAGGGTTTTCATAGACAGAATTGCAACTAAAATGAGTTTGGGTAGGAGGGTTATACATTTAAACAATAATTTATACACTGTGTATGGCTAAACCTAAAACAATATCACACCTTTCTTTGAGTGCCATTATGCAAATCATGTTTGGAACGGGTGCCACAAATGGTTGGGCATATGAATGTATTGCATAATAGGTCTAAGGAAAATTTTAAACATTTTGAAACTGTTTTTTTTTCTCCTCCCAACATAATTTAATTTGGAAAGGAGAGTGAATTGCAGTAGTATGATCCATTTGTAAACAAAGGAATTTGGTGATTTTTCGGAATGGTAATGTTGATGCTTAACAACTTCTATGTGGGGGTACAATTGAAGGTATGACTGGATTAGGAATAAATATCCTAGATCTCTGTTTGTTATTCTAACTGGTACCTAAACCCCAAAATTTGTGTTAAAATGTTGTCTTAGACGAGATGATCCTATACGTTGTTTTCTTATATACGTTGATGTCTTTTTTGCTGGAGTGCAGGCTATATATGAAGGAACCCACGATAACTGTTGGGATCAATAAAAAAACAAGTCACTGCCTAAACAATTAGCTTTTTGTATGAATGCTGGGAAATGCTATGCTACATGGAATTTCCAAAAAGTTTGTAGGTCCACCTAAGAGATGGACTATGTAGTAGAGGTTGATACATCATATGTGCATACATAACATTCACCTTTTGTGCTCAACAATGTCAATTTGCAGTAATGGACATCCGAGTAGAAACTATATGTAATTTGTGTAGGGATAATCTGTAAAATGTAGGACTTTTGATTGCATACATTTTGTTTGACAAGTACATTTGTTTAATGCATTGTCTGCCTATATGTTGTTGATGGCTTTTGTTAAGGGTGTGTATTGCACCAATAAGGAATTTATCCTATTTTTGTAAATGAATTGGTTTATCTCAAATGCATCATTTTGTTCATTATTTTTTATCAATTATTTAAAAGAAAGATTTTATATATATGCTTGTGTAGTTTTTTCATAACTACACAAGCCTGAGACATAATATTAATATACGTCTAAAATATTTTTCATCATAATAAAAGGTATATCAAAAATATTATTTTTAAATTCAACCACATTAAAAAAAGTAACTAATATGTGGAATGAGCTGATAGTATGGCACAAACAAATGGTTGGGCCTTATGGTGAACCAAAACACGTATCTTTTCTCCCACTCCGAGGATCAAAGGATGAAACCCATTATTTGGCATTTGTGAATGAAGTAATATCTAACTATATATCTCCTTTTACTAAATTATATACAATTAAAAAATACATAAAGGTGTGTTGAGTGAGCACCAATAATTTGAGCGAGTTGGTTGTTTCATGTGCAAGCAAAGCACACAGGGTGGCCATCATGTTCAAAATATTTAAAATTGCATCGGATCTTAACACTTAAACCCATCCAATTTATACATACAACAATTCTGTATCTAAATGATTGGCTTGTTCCTCCGTTGAACTTTGCGGACATCCTCAAACACATGCACTAATACACGCCTAAAGTTTGTTTGTTAAGATGTTACTATACATATATGTTACTACAAAACAAATGTTTTTGTCATAATGATCATAGACTAAACAAGATTCCTTATAAGGCTTTTCTTTTCTACCCTGTAATAAATCCAACTACTGCAAACCAAAGATGATTCTAGAGAGAATTAATCCTTCTACTTCATATTTCTTTTGCTCCTTTCCAACCTCAACACCCAAACATTGAAACCATTATTTTCTATGTTCCTCAAACCCTCAAACGCATACTTGGATGTCAAGAAAAGCTACTGATCATTGATGATTACCTCAGTGTTTGTTAAATACTTTAAAATCTTATGATTAACACACTCATGAAATACATGCAAAAGTTTGAAATTTTTGTTCTAAACAAATATATTCATTGCAGTAGATGTGATATTTTAACCCATGTTCATGATCTGTCATAAGAAAAAAGGTTGCAGAAGATACTAAATCAGTCATCAGTTAATTAAAACTCATGATAACATTGAGACAGATAAGATAATCCAAAATAATCTGTAGAAATGAACACAACAACCTAAGCAAATTCCTATGACTACGATGCCAACAATGCCAAACTAAAGTAAAAAGAGAAAAGGGTTGCACCTTACCCTTTTTGTGGGCTCATTTGGTTGTTCACACTTTATCACTCAAAAGGCAAAGTTAACCCTAAGAGTTTCTAAAAGTGTATTATTTTTTTTTTTTACTATGAAGCCGACAAAAGCGGCAATTAGTAAGGAATTACGTGAAACGACTTTACACTAATCATAGTTAAAGTGGTTTCCAAGGAAATTGAAGAAGTGTGTATCCAATGCTGTGATGGGAAGCTCTCATAATCCATCGTACCAAATGGCTTTTGCTTTATATAGAATCTAAATTCTGGAGGCAAGTCTTTCACTTTATGAACGTACTTTTTTCTTGTATGAACCGCAAAATAATAGCGTTTGTAAACTTGAACAAACAGCCAAATACCACAGGGATTCTCTAACGTATATTTAATATAGCTTATTCTTCCATCTCACTAATCATTTTTTTAAATATTCCTTTCCTCAGTTGTTACCCTGTTTCATGATAACCCATTTCGCATGCCACTTTTCTTCGCCTGCCTAATTTCATCATATCGTAACCATCAAACTTAATTAAATACATTTTATCATACCTTCAATGCATTTCTAAAAAGACGTAAACTAATAAATATTATGTCTTATTTAGTAATACTTTCAAAAATCTCTATAAAAATTATGTCATAGAGTGATCTTGCATTATGATGACCACTGACATATATGATTCATCTCAGAATCCAAGTTTTTGCTTACTTGAGGAAAAGAAAATATATATGTTTACACTATTGTTGTACTCTATGTGCGGGTCTGTTTAAAGTGAAAATTTCACTATATATCTAACTTACGTATTCCAAATAATTTTTATAAATAATAAATTTGATCTCCTTTCTTTATAATATGAATCTTTCATATTTGATTGATTAATTTGTTTATAAATAATTAGGATGTGTTTGGATGATTTTAGGAGAGATAAATATAAAAAAAAATTGAAATGACCTTTTAAGATTTTTATTTTTAACTTATATATAAACTAATTTTAGTTTGTGAAAAGTTTCATTTATTATTTTTATTTTTAAAATCTTCATAAAAACTTTCGTCCAAATATGTCCTTAATACATATAATGTACATAATTGTATGAAACCTAAAATGTCCCACAATGAGACACAAAAGTAGAGGGCGAAATTGAACATTAAACTTCCTAAAAAAAAACTAGTAAATAAATATTTTAACTTAGTCAATTAGATTTGGAGATGGTAGTTTGAATGATAATTTAATGGAGAGATTAACAAAGACTTTGTCATATCTAGTTATTATGTCATCTTAAAAAGAAAAAGAGTTTATTTTAATAGTGCAAGTTAACTTCAACATGTTTTTATAATTATGAGAGATGTATGGTTTGAATTTAAGTTAAGACAAACACTCTTCATCTCATTATTGTGACTCATTATTATAACGTACTAAATATATATATGAAAATTAGGAAGAGAACACACAATATTAAGTGTCATGAATAAAAATATATTAGGTGAGTTTAATACATCTCTCTTATAGTGATATATTTCCATCTCATACTTAAAACTAGATATTTGTGGTGATTCAATAATGATTCAATGATAGGTGACAAGATATATCCAACAAATTTAAGTATGAAGTGAATTTAAACATAATTCATAAGGGAAAATTTGTCCCTATTTATAAATGTAAATTGATTTAGTCTCTAGTCAATCTAAAATCTCCAACGAAAGATAAACAAAAGTGAGTGAGAAAAAAAAATATTTTTCATTTTACTCTTGCATCCTTATTATTTAGAGTTGATAGTTTTTCCGATATAGGGTTGAAATAGAAGGGAAAAACATTTATATTACAAAATATGCTATACTTATTGGTTAAGAATATAAATATGAGTATGAATTTGGATGAAGATTTATGATAGATCTTTTATACAGATTGACTCATCTCACATTATTGAATATCTTAAATGAATTCATTGAACACTCAACATATTGTTCCATATTGATAAAATCTTTGAATTAACACACACTCGGGGTCACCTTCCCAACGGTTGCATAATATCTGTCTTATATGTAAACTGGTTTTTTCAACAAAGGGGATGGTACATTAATGTTTCATTTATTTATTTTACTTGCCCTGGCTTATCATACAATTATAGCGGATGCAAATTTATATTTTTGAGTAAAAATTTAAATGCCAGTTTTAAATATTCAATCTATAGATTAGATGCTATATTTGAATCATTAAATGGGTTTAATCTATAGATTACCCAGCTCTGGCATGTAGAGCTGTTTGTCAACGTAGGGGATGGTGCATTAATGCTTCATGGACTTACGGTTGAGAATATAAGATTTAGCGTATGATCTCTGTGGCAAAGATGCCATCAATTGCCTACAACCTATGGATAACAACTCTTCTCTTTCGACCATAATATATCAGAAGTAGAACAAATTAAACTAAACATATGTGAACCAGGACAGAGATTACAGCCAGCAAGAGAGACAACAACCACAATAAAAGTGAAGGAAAGGTAAACCAACCAAAAAACCCTTCCTAGTAACTGCTTTTCATGTACCGAAATTGTGCGTTCGCCAATGAAGCATGTGACTCTATAAGGCGACAGGTAACATATAGCATAGTGATAGGGAAGTTTCTAGAACAAATATAAAAACTCCCCTCAAGAAAAGTGAATTTTACAATTGAAGAAGCCTTAGTTTATATATATAGTAACATAAAAATAGCATTAAATTCATTTATAATGTATATGTAACATTCCCTTGTTTACACATCCAGAAAAAGACAAAGAGTTTTGGTGTGAATGTGAACGGAAAGCGAAGGAGCAAGGCGTACAGTTTGCTTGGCAAGATATAGGTGGAATCAGAAAACTCAACAAGGGACAGCAGGAACAGTTATTTTCATGGATCCAAGTAAGCAGTGATTAATGATAAAATATTATAAATAAATAAAAAGGTAAATAGCTCTCTCACACTATGGTTGGGTCAAAGACTTTTTTTTATCTGTCAGAACTGCCAACACACTATCACTAAGTCCACAGGGCCAGCCTGTTCTCATTCCTTTTCCTCACAAATGGACACGCCGCACACCGACGGCAACCATCTCAGGCTCACTACTACATTTCTTTCTTTCCCACCACTGCCCGTGGCCGTCTGAATTCGGACCACCTTACAACACCACATCCATCATTCATTCAGGTCAAATGCTGATTTTATTCATAATGTTCATCAAAAGCTGGCTTCTTTGCTTTGCTTTTGCACTCTGCGTCATCCAAATCAAGTGACGTGGTAACACAATTTTTGCAATGATTTTGCAACAACTGCTCTCGTCGCTGGGTCAAAAAAAGAACACACATGCTGACGTGGTAACATACGACAGTTGTATGAAGACGAAATGAAAAGATAAGCTCCATTTTGACAAAAAGATGACAATGATAAATAATTTAAATTAAGAAATGAGGTAAATGACACTTAAAATATGGTGAAATGGTCAAAGCTTGATTAACAATTTTAAAACTCCCACCTGTAAAAATCAATAATAAAAGAAAAATAGGAAGAAAAAAAATGAAATAGACAGGAACGGGGCCGGGGAAGAAAGCACAGTGCATAATTGACAATATTTTTTGAAGAGCGACCCACCACCACCTTGTGTTGTCCTTTCTTTCCTCTTTTCGAATTTCACTCAATCAAGAACCCTTTTTTACTTTTGTTAAGGTGTGAGTGACCTAGGAGTTCTTGACTCCGGGGGAGGAGTGTGACCCTCGGATCCTTTAGAAGGGTCATCGGAGGACTGACGCAAGCCGTCGTCGGTCTCGCCCCGGTTGATGTCCTCGATCATGCGCACCACGTCCTGCATGCTGGGCCTCTGGTCAGGCACCACCGAAACACACGCCATGGCGATTTGCAAGAGCTGAACCATCTCCTCCTCGAAGTTGTGATACCTCATGAGCTCCGCGTCGAACACCTCCGCGGTCCACTCTTCGCGCACCACCGACTGGACCCACCTCGGGAGGTCGATTCCCTCCTCCCCCAGCGACGCTTGATTCGGCGCTTTCCCCGTTAGAAGCTCCAACAGCAAGACGCCAAAGCTGTACACGTCAGACTTGAAGCTCACCTTTCGAGTTTCCACCACTTCGGGTGCCCGGTAACCCGCCACCCGGTTCGACGGGGCTCCGTTCCCGAACAGGGGATTTAGACCAAAATCCGAAACGCCGGCATCGTGGTCCGGCCCTCGGAGGAGGATGTTGGAAGATTTTATGTTGCCGTGGACCACCTTGCCTGCCACGTGGAGGCATGCCAACCCTCGTGCCGCTCCTACCGCTATTTTCATTCTGCTGTCCCAGTCCAGTGGTGTTCTCCCAGACCCTCTGCTCCCTGCAATATCAATACCAGTGCTAATGTAGTTAGTCAAGTAATTGTCATCAACAATCCTCTCCACTCCACCAATCCCTATCTATATTACACACACATAATATAATATTATTAATTACTAATACTGATCATGCTCTTTTCATCCTTCCCTTTTTAGTCATGTACAATATCACCATATGCAATAATTTCATCACATTGCCAAATTTAAATGTTTCAAAACACAAGCATGGATCAAAGGAGGTTGTGCTTTGTGGGATTTTTCTTTTGCTTCGACTCAACACAACCCTTTCAAAAGCAAAAAAGTAGCATGGTCGTGGTCCAAATGCCTTTCTCTTCTTCGTTGGGAGGAGGAGGAGGAGGAGGAGGGAATAGCACGCTTTATTTTTCTATCTTTTTTCTCTTTTTAAAGGAGAGAAAAAAAAAATTGGAGGAAAAAAAGAGAGATAGAAATAATGTCGGTGAGCCACGCTGGTTTCTCATGAGTGCATGTTGCTTGGGTTATGGGAAATGCAAGAATGGCAAAATTAAAGAAAGACAATGTCACTCATGAGTGGAGAATGTTTGCTCCTGAAGCATGCATTAAACAAGCGCACTCTACGCTGCTGCACAAAACTTCCAATTTACGATACACTTACAATAACACTGTTTCTATTAAACTATTTTCCCCAAAAGAAAATTAATATAACGAACATGCCACTGATATATAATGCAGTAAGAAATAACACAGAGACTAGTAAGTAGAACCCATCTCCACTATCAACTTAGAAAGCACCCCACTGCCACTGCCCGCAAATAAGCTAATCACACAACAAACACTTCACAACAAGAACAGCAACAACACTAATAAAATATTGGAGCCCGCAAATAAAATAATGAACTTCCACGACTACAACAGCTGGAGTAGGAATTCAGCAAAATTAAATACTAAAAAAAATGTCAATTCTACCAAACAGAATATTCAATTCCCGTATGAACACAACGAAAAGCCAGAAAGGCAAGTGCAAATTAAACATGGTGCTCCCAGACTATAACAATCGAATTGCATTGCATGTGAGTTCAATAATTAGCTATGACCAGAATTAAGCAGCAAGAAAAACAGACAAACAGAAAAAGAAATAGGGATGTGTTGGATAAGAAGAAGATCGTACCGTGAAGGAGAGCAGACAAGCTGCCGGCAGACATGTAATCGTAAACGAGCAATTTCTCGTCCTTGGAGAAGTAAAAGGCTCTGAGAGGCACCACATTCTCGTGCTTAATCTTCCCCAGAACCTCCATTTGCAACTCGAACTCTTTCTTCGTCACCACAACATCCTTCAGCCTCTTCACCACCACCGTCGTACCCTCCTCCAGCACCGCCTTGTACGAAGTCCCTACGCTGCCCTTCCCCAACACCTCCGCCGAAGCCCTCAACAAATCCTCCAAATCGAAACTGTATATCCCCCCTTCGAAGAACACCAGCTTGTTCCTTTCCGCTTCCGCCGAACCCCCGGTGATATCCTCTTTCGACGACGACGTCCCCGCCTCCACCGCCACGGCACGCGCCGCCGCCACAGGCTTCGGCGGTTTCGCTGGCTGCCGGCGCCGGCGCCGGAGGCACAGCAACAGTAGCAGAAGAAGCAACGCCGCGACGAGAACGGACCCGACTACGATTGCGACAATGGCGCCCGTGGAGAGCTTCTTGGACTTATGCGTCTTGGTAGGGGTTGAATTGGAGGAGGGAGACGGCGCCGGAGCCGGAAAGAAGGGGTTGCAGGCCGTCAACGGCGGGCCACAGAGATCTATGTTTCCGGCGAATGAGGAGTTGGGGAAAGTGGAGAGCGTCTCCGGAATGGAACCGTTGAGGCGGTTGAAGGAAACGTTGAAGTCGACAAGCTTGGCAGTGATGCTAGGGATTTTTCCGGAGAAGCTGTTGTGTTCCAGGAAGAGGCCAGTGAGGTGGGTTAAGTTGTTGACGGAGAAAGGGATTTGCCCGGTGAAGTTGTTGGAGGAGAGATCCAAGCGAGTGAGTCGAGTGAGGCGAGTCAGACTCGGAGGGAACTCGCCGGAGAACTGATTCTTCTGGAGGTAGAGGTTGCGGAGGAGGGTGAGGTTTGAGAAATCGCCCGGGATCTCGCCGGTGAGGCCGTTGGAACGGAGACTAAGGATCCGAAGCTGGGAGAGGCGACCGATTGTGGCGGGTGGAACCGGACCCACGAGGTCGACGGCGGGTAAACGGAGCGAGTAGACGAAGGAGCGTGAGGCGTCGCATTTGACGCCCACCCAGTCGCATGCGGAAGCGGAAGCGTTCCATTGGAGGCGGTTGGAGTGTGGGGTTTGGGAGAGGAAAGCAAGGAGCGCTTGCTTGTCCTGAGTCGGCTCCGAGTTGACTCGAACATTAGAAGTGAGTTGGAGGAGGAAAACGATAATTGTGAGCAGCGCCATTGGGTGGGGGTTCAGGAATCCGAATTGGCCAAGAAGATGGAGGGAAATATGGCACTGGTTATCCGGCGAAACACCATAAGAAAAAGAGTGGTGGGAATTGTGTGAGTGGAGTTTGGGAAAGAGTAGAAGGTATCATGTTTTTTTTAGTATAAATAGAAGAAACAAGGTATCATGTTGTTTAAATATGTACTCTAATGTAATGTAATGTATCACACTATCACGAGCTTTAAAACTAAAAAAAAAAAAAAACACTCTCGCTGTCGCTTACGTTTCAGTTTTTACAAGGCTGTTTTCACCGCTTCCAGCATATCGCACGCGCTTCTGTCCTGCGTGTATATAATTTATTTACTTTCTATTTCCAACTTATTAATTAATTGATAAAAGCGGAGAGAGGAAGAAAAGTTGCCAATGGGCCAACAATTGCTTTAATCTTTTGTTTTTCTTCTTTCTTTATTTGAAGTAGTTTGGTATTGGTAAGGCAAGGAGGCAAAACAAGAGGACAAAATAGAACAAAGAGAGTGTTTTGTCGCTGATATGTTATGTTATAGGTTATAGGTCAGTGGCACATGTGAGATAAGATTTTGGAATGGTTAAAAGTTTTAGCATGGGCCAGCGAAGGTGTAGTAAAGATTGGAGAATGGAATGGGTTGTTTTGGGTTTTTGGTCCACACTATGTGTGGCGTGGCTAAATGAAGAAAATGTGGGCCTGGTTTCTGATGAGGTCCATGAAAATGTATTTGGCTTCTCAAGATATTACACTTCTTAATGCAACTATGATACATAGATAAATAGATAGATAGTAATGTTCTAGTAGTATTGAATGAACGTTGAATGTTGACCTGCTCAAATGGACGGTGATCAACCATTTTGATTACAATTGATTGGAATTAATTGGGAAATGGACAGTTAGCTTTACTTTGCTTTGACCACAACACACCAATATCACTCAAATGCGGTCCTATTAAATCCTCCCTCTCTTATCATTCATTTTTACGTTAAACTCTCTCTTATTAATATCATTCAATATTTTCTCTCTCTAACCTAAATCAATTAACTAACTTTATTTAAATCTATTTTTACACTTTCTTAAATATAAAACCAAACGTGTAGCAAACCTACTTTCAAAAACTTATTACTATTTCTCTAATTTCTCTTTATTTTATTCCCAACAACATTTTATGCAAAATCTTTGAAGATTTTTATTCTACAATTGTATTCATTATAAAAAGTCTTATCTAAGAGAATAACTGTATGACTTTTTTTTATTTTAATGCCACTATATATAAATTAATTAAATATTAAATTAAAAATAAAGATAACTGATAAAAAAAAAATAGTATTGCTTTAAACACAAAAACAACGTATAAATAAATATAAAAATCTTTTAAAAACTCAATAATTGAAAAGGAACGCATAATAACAGCATAATACACTAAATGGATATTAAGAATGTTGGTCAACCCTGAAATAATAAGTTACAACGTTCGTTTGAAAAGTTTTATTTCAAAAAAACTTTCACTCTTTGAAGAAAAAAGAGGTGTTTTTAATTGCACATTTAAAGAAGTTATAACAACATTTATTTCTTCGAGTTTTACTAAAGTCCCAAGTAAAGTAAAGAAGTCGTTTTTATGAAGAAAAAATTAGGTCTTTTTAAGTCTACATTATAGAAATTCTAAAACATGCTTTTATGGTTTATTTCTTCAAGATTCTTTATTCATGTATTTCTTCGAATTTTGCTGAAGTTTCAAATAAAGAATTCTTTTTTTTAAAAAAAAATTAGGCATTTTTAATGGCACGGTAAAGAAACTCTAAAATACTCTTTCATCATTTATTTATTTTCAAGTTTTAATAAAGAATTTTTTTTAAGTGAATATTAAAGAAGGTCTAATATATTATTTTCATTTACTTCTCTGGGTTTTACTTTTTAAAGTTGGAAGGCTTCATTTATTTGTTTTTATAATATTCCTTGTAACCATTGGTCGTTTTATGGAAATTAAGCAATATTTTTAGAAAATGTCAGTTATTTATTGTAAAAAAATAGTAAAAAATTACTTTGAGATGTAATTTAAAGAGGTTTCTATGAAGAATATTTTAGCATAAGTGACTATTTTTAATTGAGTGTAGTAAAAACCTTTATGTATATGAATTGAACATAATAACTTGTGGGTCCTCATTTCCTTACGTATAAATGTGGTTTTATGAAAATTATATTTATATAAGTTGTGTTTAACTAAATTTTTGTAAAAGAAACTTTTAAGAATATTATGGGCATAGCCAATTCTTTTACAAAAATTGAAGTAGTTATTCTTAAGTATGTCCCTAGTTTATTTTTCATGAATATAACTCTTTAACCACATGTAAAAAAAAACACACTTAATCAAACAATCTATAAACATAAAGGAAGCTTACAATTAAAAAATAATAATTCATAAAAAATATTATTATGTAAATAGACATAATTACATCATTCTTATGCATATTGATCTCATCATATACACTAAATAACATACAATCGAAATATCTTTTAGAAGACACGACACTTATGTCTAAACTCACAAAATAACACTTGTGAGTTATATTGTAGTGAACCACTCTGAATATCTTCGATCAATCTGACTACTTTACCTACCAGGTAAGACTACTGTTGGTCTTACCATGATCTAGTATACATTACTATAATCTCGAAACATGCATAATATGTCCTTTTTCTAGCTCCTCACTACTTGGTACTCTTGTTTATGTGATTGAGACTATCTCATTGAATTCGCTTTACCATAGCTCACCAAGCTAAAATACAAGTTGTACCTTCATCAGATACTAAATAATTCATATGTCTTAGTAGATTATGGACATCAACCACTTATTATAGTGAGTCTCACACACAAATAGTAGATTATAGACATCAACCATTGACTCCACTCAATATATAACTACTTGATAATATTTTAATTTCACCTTACTATAAGTTCAAAAATATCCAGCTAATTTTCACTTAAATGAGAGGTTTTCTATTTTATTTTATTTTTATTTAAGCAAAAATTTCATAACTAAAGTTAAATTCTTTTATTAAAACAAAATTTCGCGTTAATTTTGCTTTTACGAAGATTTGCACCGCCTAAACTTTGCATTTGAGTTAAAAGCATGCCGCTTAAAATTTAGTTTTTATTTTATTACTCTGTCGTGTTTTTGCAATTTTACCTTTTTGTGAATTCATGTTTTGGTATTCAAAACTTGTTAAAATTCTTATTTTGACTTACATATTTAATCAAAGTGGGGTTTGTAAGGCTTTATTTTTTTGAAGAATACAACTAATAAACTAAATAAGAAAAGAATGAGAATATGCACATAGCATAGAATTACATTAATGGTGCCGGCAATGGAATAATTCCATATTAATATTTTTTGTTTTTCATGTGTTCTACATTTGCGCATGAAGCAATGCCATGTGGAACTATGGATATAATAATAGTGTATATGTCTACCTGTACATGCATTGTAAGTTATTAGAATAAGATGATTTTAGCTTTATCTTTGGACATATGTCAAATGAATCTCACTACATACATAAAAAAATTAAATTGAGTTTTCAAAATTGAAGAGAAAATGTCTCCCTAAATAATTTATCTCACTTTCTTATAAACTCGTCTAACACTATTTTTTCAGTGCACGAAATCTTATTTTTATTTAAGAATCAACAAGTAAAAAGAAAAATGATTTTATTTATTATTAATATTTTTATTTATGATTATTTATTAATATTAATGTTATTTTTCAATTATTTTTAACATTATTGTGATAAAAAAAAGCAAAAGTAAAAATAAAAAATATACTCATAATTAATTATGAATTTCAGAAAGATTTATCTGTAATATAATAACTTATGTTGTATTTATGTAAATTCTTTTAGATAATACCATAGAAAACTCTCTTCCTCTTTTATTATCTTGATTTGTCTTTTGTTTTACACATTTATCTAACTCGGCTTATTTTTTCAGTTCTTATTATATTCATTCCCTCTCCTCTCGTAATGAAAACGTTTGTATTTCCAGAAAATTTCATTGGGTTTCTATCATAAATGTAAAATGTTTTAACTAGTATCAAATTTTGAACATTATAAATAATTCTCGTACCTCGAGGTATTTTTGCAGTGCATTGTAATTGTTTGATGTACTTGAAATGGTTTCTACTCATTTTATCTTCAATAAATGATTCTTAACATGTAGTACAAGGTATCTAGGCAAACTTTAAAGGGTTAGAGAAAAGTCAAGCTTTTCTAAAGCTATTTATCAAAACATCAAAATATATACGTGGTTAGGTGGTATTTAGTGCACTTAAACTAAATATTAGATAATCACTCTACTAACTTATTTTACATCAAATTTCTACTGCTTAACACCTTATAGAAATCATGATAATATATTCATATCGTGTAAGTTATTTGTTTTTTGGTGTAGATAAATGTTTAAAGAAACTCTTTTGATATACTCTTATAGCTAAAATGCAAAAATTGACATACACAAATTCTCATATAAAAGGTTGGTAGTTAAAATATAAAAGGTTGGTAGTTAAAATGATGAAGTATAATATTTCAAAACAACTATATAAAAACATTTGATGTGTCACAAAATTTTGTTAATATTGGAGATTTTTTTTTATGTTTGATAACATATTTTGTTACTCTATAAAGAGTCATCATCATTTTGCATTTAATATTTCCTTTTCCTAACAAAAATGTATTAGAGGATTTAATTTTCTTATCTTGTAGGCCTCATGTTATTTTGTACAACAAAATTCATTTTAATTGACCTACCAAATTTTCTTATTGTCTCATTTACTATCCCATAAGGATCTATTTTATAACTCGATAAATTTATAGTTACTTTACTAAGGATCTAGAAAAAATATATGTAAGATAAAGATAAATCCATCAACACTAAATTTAAAAAACATAAACTCCCTAACCAAGACAACATTTTATGTTCCATCTTGACAATTTTTTTAAGAATTTTTTAATAATAAGATTTCATATGTCTTCCCTCTTTGGATTTACTTCCATTAGTATTCGCATATTACAAAGGAGAATGACAAATATTAGCATATTGTTGAATAGTTTCATCAACCAACACAAAAGTCCCAAAATTACTCTTAAAAGAATTATTTTTAGTCATGACACCATTTCAAAGCATTTCATAATATTCACCTTTTTCCTTTGAAGTTTTGCCAAAGATAACAATGTCATTTGTGTATTTCAAGAGTAGTACTTCAAACTTACTTCTTCCTATCTTAGAAGTTGAATACAAGCTTTTTTTTTCAGCATCCCTCAAAAGCTTGTTGAATCCCTCTCCAACAATGGTAAACAAAAAATGGAGCAAGTGGATCTCCTTATCTCATTCCTTTACTCATAAAAATCCTTTATCGAGTTACAATTTATAAGAGTCGATTCTAAGCTGAATTCTAAACATCCATATTATCCATTTTTCACAAAAGTTCAACATTCTTATATTGTAAAACAAAAAATTGCAATCCAGGAAATTGTATGTCTTCTCATAATCCACCTAAAATATCATACATCTTTTTTCTCTCTCTTTCAATTTCATCGATAACTTCATTGCTATTCCACTTATTAGTAGCATACTTATCTCCCCTAAGAAAGCACATCAAGCTTGATTTATAATGTGTGTCAATGCCTTTTAAATCATCCTACCAAATTTTTTGCCACAATTTTGGACACAGTCTAATTGCTTAAATTTTAGGATTATTGGATAACAATATGATATATTTCTCTCTAGTACCTATTTAGCACTTCTATTCCATTTGTTTATCCATTCATTGTCACTATAAATATATCAAATATGCTCTTATCCCTTCCATTGGGGTTGTACTAGGTGAATGTTCTCCTTAGTAAGAAGTATATCCTCCATGTCCATATTTATGATAAAGTTGTTGATTGTCTTTCTCTCCGTGCTATAAAAATCTCCTTGGTTGACCTATTTTATTTAAAACTTATTCTAATACAATTGAAGTGCCCCGTCAAGCATCAACTTTTCATATCACTTACTCTCTTTCTTCTTTTATGTTCTTCCCACATGTTCAACTTTTGATCATACTCACATGATAAGTGAACATTAACTATAGTTTTCTCGATTTTCTTTTAGTTGCGTTGCAAACCTAAGAAATCACTTCCATGAAACATGTATGATATTTCAAACGCTTCTTTATCACATAAACATAATAAGTCCCTACTACATTATTGTCTTCCACTACACCTTCACATCTCCCCACGAAAACTAACACAAATTCATATTTACATTTTCCATTTTAGATTCATGTAATAGTAACTTATGTACTTTACAACTCAATCTCTCATATATTTTATCTTTATCATCTCCTAAACCCTCTAACATTGAATGTAAGTATTCTCATAATCTCTCTTTCTCAACTCTCATCTCACATTTAACTTGTGATTTTACTTTTCCTCTTTATCTTTTTTTTTTATATAATTTGACTTTCCTCACCCTTCCCACTCACTCCCCAAAATTTCCTAATTTTCATAGTTTTTTTTTGTCCAAAAAACATCCTTTTGTAAGCAAAGTGACCTGTTATAATTAATAATGTTATTATATGATAAAATATTGTTAACAATATATATCTTGTGTCTTAATTTTTTTCTACTTGCGGATGCACTACAACTTTAAGAGATAAGTTTTGAACTTATATACTTTTATATAGTCGAAATGAACATCTATTATCCATAGTGGATAATTTAGAAGATAAATGAACTTGTCCCCGAATATTGTCTGAATCCATCTCAATTTTGACAGGAAATCTCCGCTTAGACTCAGTATGAGTGTGAGTAATATTTGTTCATATCATTAATTTAATGATATATGTAAATGTTTAGTTTATAATGTTACTAAGTATTTGATCATTATATATTATTGTTTGTTCTTTAAATTTATATACAAATGAAAAAAAGTTTTTTTATAAGAAATAAAAAAGACGTATTATTTATTATTAATTTTTTATTTATTAAAATTAATTATATTTTTTAAATTGTTTATTATTAGTATTATAAAATAGCAAAAAAATAAATAAATAATACATTTAAAATAAGTTATACCCATAAAAATATTTATTTCTTCCTAATTTAGCAACATGATTGTTACATTAATAATTTCTTTAAACTTTTAGAGTGGAAAATTCAGTTTCTATCTCATCTATTTATTTCTTCTTTTTTCACACAACCTATGCGATAACGTGAGTGACATTTGATAGAGCTCAAAGTCCATCAATTTGGTTCAAGTAATTGAAAATCTAAAACTCTTCTTAATACACAACTATAATTAAGACTTAAACTTATTAAGATTGTCTGAAATAAATATTAACATTAATATCGTCGATGGCCCAATTGGCCCTCCAAACAATGAATATATTAATAAGGTTTCAGATAAAAGGTTCATACATTCATTTTTATGACTTCCATTTTTGGATAACTGTCACCTTTGATGCATGCGTTTGGAGCTAAAATAAAGTATTTCTGCAAAGTTGCTATTCTGAATGTTTGCGTTGGCGACTCTAAAACGGAACCCTATAATGGAAAGCCATGTTTTTGATACATAACTATTCCTTTGGTCCTTTTCACCTTACATTTTTTTCCTTAATTAGAAACTCTCATTATTACACTTAATTTACTTTTCATAATGTGAACATTTATTTCTGAAGCTTATAATTCTGAAATAATTAGTATGAGTCCCACAAATTAATGTTTGTACCATGCATGTCCTGTACAGTTATATATATATATATATATATATATATATATATATATATATATTTTGATGCATAAAAATGTTATGTATTCAAATAAGTATAATAAAAATAATAAATATTTTTAAATTAATAGGAGAAAGGGGTAGTGAAAAAAAGTAGGACATAAATGAAGTTGATATCATAAAATTTATATATCATAATTGCTTCATATCTTAAATAATCTCACATTTAGAGTTAATGTAAATGATAATTTAAATATATATTTATTCCTTAATTTTTCATGTTTTTTATAGACACCGTGATGAAATTTCAAACTTCAAAACGAACAATACATCATATGCGATGATTGACTTCAACGATATTATCTCAATAGATTTGAGATCAGAACATTAACACTGCTTGTGGGGATGAAAAAGTAATTTTAAAAATAAATCGTTATTTCCTTACCTTTGAGTAGGGAGAATGGAAGAATGAATTTTAAGATGAATTATCATTTTCTTTAAACCTCAACTAAATGTCTTGTTTCGATGTATTCAATAGTCTTATATTGTTTAGAAGTCAAAATTAAGAATAATTTAAATATGCATTCATCCTTAATTCTGATACACTTTTTAAAGATAAAACTACTATGTTGAAGGATACTTATCCAATAATCCAAGAAATATTAATGTTGATAGAATTTAAAGTATAAAGAATAAGAAAAAAAATAGAAAATGATGTTGTAAAGTTATCATTGAACAAATTTTCTGCGTCAATGAAAGACTAAAAAAAAATAAAAATTGTGCTAGTTTTAAAAACTAAAAGGATAAATAAAGATGTTGATAAACTCTTATAAATTTAAAAAAATATATTTCTTTCAAAAAATAGTTTTAAATATAAAAATAATATTTTTAAAATATTTAGAATTTTTTTTTTCAAAAAATATTGAATTCCAACATATTTTAAAAAATAAGAAAAAGTTGTCTTTTATAAAGTATATTTCTTTTTTCTGAATGATTTTCTTGTATTATTTTTTTAACTTTTCATCATTGTCATGATGTTCATTTTTTTTTTAAACTTTTCTTATCATATGTTAGAGATCATTTTGAGTTTGTCATCACAGTTTCCCTTCTAGTATATTTCCTCCAATATTACATTCATACTCCTCTTCCTATTTATCATTCTTTAGTCTCGCTTTTTTATATATATAAAATCTTCTTTAGTTTCACAAAAATCATGAACTATCATAGTTGAAATTGACTGCATCAAGAACATTGCGATTCAATACGAATGAAAGAGACATGTTTTAAAGTTAAGAAAAACATTATGTGTGTTTTACTGAAGCAACAACTTTAGTTAGTTGTCATCATTTATTACAATACCATTATCATTGATTTCTTGATTTCTTCTTCACAATCATTAACATCTTCAACATTTTCTTGAATATTTTTGTCCTCGGATTCTTCAATTATCCTTCTTTTCTTTGATTGATATTTTGGTATGAATTGACCATTTTCATCGATTTCATCAACATTTGGCAATGAGGATAATGGTTGTTTTCCAAAACTTAAAAAAAACATAATTTCACTGACAAAAAATAACATAAACTTTGTTCTCCTTTATATATATATATATATATATATATATATATATATAATTGCAGGAAACCACAACAAAACATAAAATTGGATGAGCTCATTAAAATAAAATAATTCTATAAATAATTATTTATTTATTTATATCCAAACAGATAAATAGGCAATAAATATATACATAGAAAGGACAATATAAAACTCCACAAACAACTATTTAAATCAGAGAATAATACCTAAACTAAATCAAGATTTATATTAATAATAAATCAATCAAAAAATTGAATCAAAGTAAATTCAAACAATTCAAGTATTAAATGTTATTGTAAGAAAAAAATTTCATTCAACTTCTCATTACTTAATTATGAATGAAATATAATAATTTATAATGTTATAAGTTTCTTTATTTTATACTCATAAATGTATAAGAAATAAACATGTTATCATAAGACATGTAACTAAAGACATGTAACTAAAGAAGTTATCATTAAAAGACGCATTTAATATACTAATTCACTCAAATACATTCTTTAAATCCATATTATATAATAATATTTATTAATAAAATAATTATATATATAACGTTTATTAACTTAAAAACATATTAATTTTATCATTTTACTTGAGCAAAACTTAACAATTAAAAAGAAAGTTAATTTGTTGTCCGAGAGCAAAAACTTCAACTAAAAATATCTTAATTGAGCATAAATATACCAAATTTGTTTTGTCTTAATTTCCTCTAGGTGAAAATGAACAAAGAAAACCTAAACTTCTTACCTTCTTACCTATTAGAATTAATAATTGTCAACCATATTGAACATCATTCAACAAGAAAATACACTTGTTTTTTAAATCACAATATTCATACAGCATTCCTAACTCAAAAGGATTTAAATTGTCCTTCAAAGACAAAATCAGATAATCATTTCTATATTCAAAGTCAAACCCACTAGAATTAATAATTCTCAATAAAATAAGCAATCAAGTCAGAGTTGTATACAAATTTAATCTCATTATTCAAGTAAAACCACGTGCAAGGGGTTTCAATCCATCATTTCACATCTTCACTCAACCACTTTCTAGTATTAACTCCTATATCAAACACAAGTTTTTAACTCCAGAACAACTAAAACAAAAAATTATTAAGAATCTAAAGTTTAGTTGAGAAAATTAAAGTTTTCAATTCCACAACTTAAGAAAAACTTTGAAAATAAAAGAAATTACATTAAACTATTAATAGGATATGATATGATCGAGAAAAAAAAATAGAGTTACTGTAATATTTTTACATAGTTTATTCAAATAATTTTTTTTAAGCTATTTAATTTTAAATCATTTGCTTATTTAGAAGTGAATTTTCACAAATGTAAAAGCTTTTATATTTGGTGAATATTTGAAAGAAGGAACATGTTTAGGTTATCAGAATTTTGAAATTGAAAGAAAGAGAGTATGTTTTCTATATTTAATTTATCTTTTAAAACACAACCTTCATAACAAACTATATATGTTTAAAGATAGTTTTTGTTTAAGTTTCCCACCAAAACATTAAAAATAGATGGTTTTTTTTTCAATTTTTTAAAAAAATACTCAAAAAGAGTATCATGTTATTCTTATTAAATTATTACAAAAAAATTTGATAAAAATAGCATATTATTATTCTTATTTTTATAAAATTCATATGAATATTTCCAATAATACTTTTTAACAACTCAAAATAACTTATTTATCATTATTATCATAAATCGATTTATTATTCTTGGGTATGATAAAAATTCTCCAATACCACCAAACGTCATTTACTATTCTTTCTCAGTGGAATTTTGCATTTCGATTAATTGTGTTATGATAATGAAAGACTATGGTGAATGAGGAATATAAGGTTTTGAGAATAAAGGCCTTAGATAGAAAATTTATAAGAGTTTGTGTTGGATATTATAGTAAATAAATTGATAACAATTCGTTAACAAACACCCACATAAATTAAGAACTCACGTGTATGCGTATATTTTTTCCTACATTAAAAATTATAGGAATTTGGTAAAATAAAATTTATATACTTGTATATTTTTACATTGTACACGTATATAAAAGTGTCATGATGCACGTAAAACAATTCTTACAACCATTTATAAAATATCATTTTGTATGATTTTATCCCTTTCTTTAAAGGATAATTGGGTTTGAAAGGTTGAAGAGCTTCAAATTTATTCGGTTAATTCTATTTATGTTTTGTTAGGTGGGATAGTGAGAAGATGTTTTTTGTGTACATTAAGTTATGAAGGTGTAAAATTTTGCCTTCTGCACTTTTCACTGCTTGGAGGGTGTTGGAAAATAAGATTGCTACCTCAGTCAACTTGAAAAGACTTGGAATTGTGGTTAACAACCTGTTGTGTTGTTTCTGCGAGAAGGAAAATGAATCTCACCGTCATTTGTTTTTCGATTTCAGATTTGTTTGACTTGTTTGGTGTCATTGCTTTGAGTGGTTTGATGTAAAGTCTGTCATTTACATTGAGCCTATGTCAAATTTTGTTCAGTTCGAACTCTATAATGTTTGATCTTGGATTTATTAAAAAACTCGATGTAGGTCGTTCTCTTATCCTAATTGGTGGTTGGATCCCTTAGCTTGCATGAGGTTGGTTTGTTGATACTCTTGTTGTTATTTTGTTTTGTTTGTATCTTTGATTTTGTCGGTTAGGTAGGTATTTTTTGGAAATAAGAGATGAAAAAAAACGTAATTTGTATAAGGGTTACTTCCCCTCTAAAATCGTTCATATTTATTAATTATTTATTAATGATAAAAAAATATTTTATCTCTTTTTATCACTTCATTTGTTATATTTTAGTTTTTAATTTCCATTTACAAATATAACTTTTATATACAAAACCAGAAGTTTATCAATTAAGTAAAACTATTTTAAGGTAATTATCATACTTTAAAAAGTTAATAATAATAATAATATATATATATGTTACTGTTTATAATTTTTTATGGTTTTTAATTCTTATAATTTTAATATTTTGGCTTAATTGTAATTATGATCGATTTATATGTAATAATTATAATTCTCAATTCTACTGTTCATAGTTCGAAAAAAAAAAGTATTGCGTATAAGGCCAAAGAATGTTTGTTTTGTATTATGATATCCTTTGGTTTCCAGAACATCCTCAATGAAGCACCCAAAATTGTTATTCTAATGCGGAATGGAGTCACCATAGTAAATTCGCAAGTTCCAGGACCGTGCTTTGCTTTCTCCCTTCCAATTTCAAAACTACACACGACAGGATCCACACCCTTTTCAACTATAACCTCCAACGTACGCAGATTCGTACCCTGTCGCATCGAGCCATGGCTTCTATGTCTATCAACATTCTCAGAGACCATAGGATAGGGGCGTATGATGCACTGCTTAAGCCGAGCTTCCGTACTCCCATTTGGAAGAAGTTTCGTAATTCCCATCTGGGTATGCTCCGTGCTTCTCTGGATGTTTCCCTCTCACGGGGTCTTTCTTTCCCTTGTTGATAAGCTTCGTGTTCTTGTTTGTCTTTATAGAAGTGAAAGGCCACTTTTATTTGTCTGAGAGCGGAAGAAGCCGTGCAATTCGAAGCGACTTGCGAGGTCCAGTTGTTGCTATTGTAGAATTTCCCTTAACCCTTCAAGGGTTTAGAAGAAGGTAATATTTTAACCAGTCTCTGATTCCAATGTTAGTATATGCTTATGATGTTCAGTTTATTGAAGAGTGGTGTACAAGCTGTTGGACCAGTGCCACATGCTGTTGACTGTTCTGAGGAGGGATTTGAGAAATGGAATCGATACGGATACACTACTTGCGGGATATGATGGAATTGAAATTCTTTCCTGAGAAGCCAGATAGGTGTAGGCCCCCTAATTGTTAGAATTTAGAATCTGTTGGTTTATCTCAATAATCTGCATAAGTGTGAAACTTTACAGCTATTATCTTCTGAGAGTATCTGGGGGAGCTTCTGTTTACCATTATTGTACGGATGAAGTTCTGCAATCACGGGTTTAGGAAAGGTGGCAAATTGTTAAGTATTCCACGAAGGCAAATGCTCTTCTTGCGCGTGCATAGAATCATTGATTGGGTTTGTTTGCAAGTGAAGATATGTGCCTTTGGCAAAAAGTTTTCGATTCTTCTATTTTGAAGAAGGTGTGAAGGAGTGGGGAAAAGAGGAAAACTGGAAAAGGCTAAACAATACTGTGAGTGGCAACTGTAACCACTTGTGAAATAATAAACATTGTAGTAGCGCCTTTTTTGATATCTTGCTTTTCAGCTGATAATGATATCCAAGCAATTGAAGTCACATTAAATTTCTTATAATAAAAATGAAGGCATATTAGATTCCTTACTGGAAAAATGAAATGAGTCATATTGTTTGTTCAGAGTGTTAATTCCTGTGTAACAGACAATAGACTGAGGGTTCTCAATGTACTACTATTGAGAAAGGTGGTCAATGTTTTTTCCTTCAACTCCCCATTGGATTTGAAATTTTTTTACCTTTCATGACAACACTAAGTTACTAGACCTCGGAACAAATTGTTTTATAGAGGCATTAATGTGAAAAAGGCTGGCAAATGTTGATGTCCTGAACTTTTTTAAGAAAATAAATCTACTGAAGTATTTGCAGTGAATGATGAAGCTACAATTTCTATGAAGAAGAAACAGCATACGCTTGTATTCAAAAGAAAAGAAAAAAAAAGAACCCGTGCTCCCTTTCACATTTCCAAAAGTTGCTTTTATTGATGAGTTTTGGAATAACAATTTGCTAATGATTAACATATAAGCAGCATCTGGTGTAGGTAATCTTTTGATCTATTTTCTGGTTCTTGAACGTTGACTTTCTCATTCTTGATTTTAAGTGCCAGTGACGTATTTGTTGCCATGTTTAGGAACTCTCAAATATTTTACAAGGCTACTGCAGACAAATCTGGAGATATTCCTGAAAGTGCTGGTGAGATGAGCCAGTATGAGAAAGTGATTGAAACCTTAATAATTCTTTTTCCTGTTTGGGTGAGTCCGATACTTCTTCAATATAACATCTCAATTTTTCTATTTTCTGTATTGGTCTGTACTTTGAGAGTTTGCTAACTTACATGGGCAGGTCATCTTGGGGGCCATTGTCGGCATTTGCAAGCCAACTGCTGTAATTACTCCGATTTTTTCAGCTATGTACATGATTGAGTGGAAATATGTTGATTAACTGCTGTGAAGTTATGGCTCTATTCCAGGTAACTTGGTTGGAGAAAGATCTTTTTACTCTTGGCTTGGGTTTCCTCATGCTCTCTATGGGATTGACATTGACATTTGAGGATTTCAGACGGTGTTTTCGAAATCCGTGGACTGTAAGGGACGATAACTCATGCTTAAACTAAAATTTATATGTTTTTTCTCTTTTAAATGTTATTGGTTTTGTTTTTGCAGGTGGGTGTAGGGTTTCTTGCACAATATTTAATTAAACCCATGCTAGGCTTTGCCATTGTAATGGTATTTTTTGTTTTACCTGAGCTCTTCCATACTTCACTGTCTCTTTGCTTTGTTTAGGTCAGCTCTTGAAACGTGTTACATTTTCTTATTCTTTTATATTGCCTCATGAGATTGTTGTCAAAAACATTATGTCATGGTAATGATCAATTGATTATTTATACTACATTTGATATTATCTTTTGATTAGTGTTTTAGTATTTGTTTAATCAAAGAATTAAAGATATCTTTTTGATAATATGGAAATGATGATATTGGTCATGTGTTGGTTGATTGCCCCTTAATTCTGTTGTCAATAATATTGTAAACTGAGACAAAGTCTATGCTATATTTCCAAGGTATTCTATATCTTTGACAAGGTTATTCTTAGTGGAGTGGCAGAGTTATCTTTCATGACAGGATTAAAATTAGAAGCCTAAGATTTTTTTTCTTAAATATTATAAACATACAGGTGCCATGGAGCTTAATGTAAACTATGTGTGCTACTTCTTGATGTTATTTTATTGTATGAATCCCATTTTTTATTTCATTGAAGGAGAAACGATATAGAACCTAGCTAAGAGTGGCAGATAATTATGGGCCTCTTAATCATGTAATTAAGGCTTTTATTTATTTGATTATCAGGGCTTCCCTCTTAATTTAGTATCCTTATGAAGATATAAGATCAATGATAATTACGCTGAAGGCAACTGTAGTTTCCATGAATATGACTGAGTATAGGTATTTATTTATTTAGGTCAATTTGGGTATCTGCAATTGCTTGTTCTGATTATGGTTACAGTTATAGAGCCTGTAGTTCAATACCTATGGTTGTTTTGTCTGTCACTTCTGTTTACTGGTCCTGTTATTGTTTATCTTTCTGAAGAGTTTGTGCCTTTATAATTAGATCCCAACGTTTGTATAATTTATCTTATTATACTGGCTAGTGTGTTATGCAACATAAGAACTAACATCAATATCTGATTCCCAGACTCTAAAACTTTCAGCTCCTCTTGCAACTGGTCTTATTCTGGTCTCATGTTGTCCTGGAGGTCAGGCATCAAATGTTGCAACATTCATATCCAAGGGAAATGTTGCACTATCTGTTCTTATGACAACGTATGTTTAACATGTATTAACTTGTTTGTTTATCTTTATAAATTATATTCTATGTTGTACTTGAAGATTAATATTTATACTCCATTAATGTTGATTTTATAAAATTTTGGTGATTTCTGTAATCTACATCCTCGCACACTACTTATATTTGTAGAACATATTTTTGCTCCTGTCTCTCTTCGTATCTGTAAATTTTGTCATTTTAAATTGAAAAAATAGTTTGTTATTTGATTAAAAAGATTGATATCATACAAATAATCTGGAATTAACGAATACATTAGTAAGTGATACTAATTACTAATTTCTTATTGTCAATTGCCTGTACGCTAAAATGTGAGTTTCTAGTCCTTGTTGAAACTACTTTCAAAAGGTGTGCTTTCTTACCACTTGAAAGGAGAAATGGAAGATTTCGGATTTATATGTTGCTCTAATCAGAGCCTCGTAATTTGTTCAATTTTGACAGTTCAAGGTTCGAAACTTAGAATACATTTTGAAACATGAGAGTTATGCACTGACGTCTCTGAATGCAAAGCAATTGAATCTAAATATCCTCTTTAAACAGCAAGATCTGAATAATACGAGAACAGCATGCAAGTACTAAATGCTTGACATGGTTGGAATCATGTTATCCCTTGGCTTTTATTTATTTTTATTTTTTGTATTTTTAGCTGCAAGTAAATTATGTGGTGTATATTAATGATGTTAATTAAGAGAACAGTCTTTTTCAGAAATTAGGTTTCAGAGATATTTAAAGATGTTATTACTGGGCTACAGGTGTTCAACTATTGGAGCTATTATAATGACCCCTCTTCTTACAAAGCTTCTTGCTGGTCAACTCGTTCCAGTTGATGCTGTTGTAAGTTGTTGCTTGCCAATTTTTGGGCATGAAAGGAATGTCAAATAAAGTCTTCATTTAAATGATATGTAAAACCAGTTTCCTGTTGCCAAACTGTTATGAAAATAAAGCACAGTTGACACTTTGACAATACTGATCACAGTTTCTCCTAACCAAGTGAAAAGTGAATATGTACTGAATTTTGAATAGCTTGTCGTTCTTCACTACATTCTCAGTGGTTTTCTTTCTCTTGGATTTTCTCATCATTTCTATTGAACAGATCCTCTTTGTATCTTTTATTTTCACTCTTAGAATGAATCTGTAATTCTTTCTCCTTTGCAGGACCTGGCACTTAGTACCTTTCAGGTTGTTTTAGTCCCAACGGTTGTGGGAGGTAAGAGATGATGAATATTTTAAGTTAAATGTGAGTTGGTTGGTTTATAAACATGCCTGTACTTTGGTTTATGGTTTCTTTCCTAAAGATTAGGATGATTTGTAATATATTTGCTTTATCTGGCAGTTTTGGCAAATGAGTTTTTTCCTAAGTTCACTTCAAAGATAATCATTGTGTGTCCTTTGATTGGAGTCGTTTTGACCACTCTTCTCTGTGCAAGCCCAGTAAGTTGACTAAGTTCTAGAAGATGAAGTTCATCAAAAGTATTATCTTCTAGCATTTTACTTCATTATAAATTATCATATGCTGTTCTTGCTTTGAACTGAAATTTGACATGCATTAACTCTTCAGATTGGGCTAGTTTCTGATGTATTAAAAGCTCAAGGAGCACAATTAATATTGCCAGTTGTTTTCCTACATGCTGCTGCATTTACTCTAGGTTATTGGATTTCAAGAATATCATTTGGCGAATCCACATCACGCACTATTTCTATAGAGTGTGGGATGCAGGTAAGACCTGTTCGTCATACCTCATTGTTCTCTTAAATTATTTATCTGGGTTGGGTGCATTTCTTCCATTTGAAAAATGTATGAATCATTCTACTTTTCCAGATGTGTATTGCCTTTGTTTAATTTGTATCAATTCTTCTAGAATTGACGTCTTAGCATAAAGAAATGCATTCATTCATAGCGTGTATAAATAAGGTTTGAAAGGATTCTGTTATTGATTCAATCTGATTTTGTAGAAGATATTTGGAACCCTATACCTAGAGAAGCTTGAAGCGCATTGTTAATCGGACTGTCCAAACCAACTTTTAGGGATCATTCAAATTTCAGTTAACATTAAAACCTACAATAAACAATTTTTTTTACTTCAATTAAGTTCAACTCAACTTAATTTCCTAACTGAAATCCAAATATACACAGATTATGTGGCTTGTGTCGCAGGTGAAAAGTTGTATAGCGTCAGTAAAACACATTTGTATTCTCAATGCATGCTTAAACTTGTACTATGCTCCATAGACCTCTCTAATCAAAATCAAGTAACTCCTCTTGGTAATGTTTTATGCTTAATCATTTTGTCTAACCTTATTTATTTTTTTGTCTTTTATCTGCAGAGCTCTGCTCTAGGCTTTTTACTTGCTCAGAAGCACTTTAAAAATCCCCTTGTGTCTGTTCCTTCTGCTGTCAGTGTTGTCTGCATGGCGGTAAGATAGGATATTTTCCTGCTCTGAATGCTTTTTTGTTTTGTTTTGTCTGTTTCTTGTAAAAGGGTTGGTTTTTAACTTTTGTCAACGAATATTTTTCACTGGTTTCATGCAGCTTGGTGGGAGTGTTCTTGCTGTGTTTTGGAGAAACAGACCAATTCCCCTTGATGACAAAGATGACTTCAAGGAATGAAAATCATTGACTATTATTGTGTACCCTCATTTTTATGTGGGAACATGCTAGATTAAGGATTTAGGATGAGCTTACAACAATTTAAAACAGGGACTGTCACAACAAATATGCCCTAGTTTGTAATATTCCTTGGGGCTAATGTTTCTTTTAGGGTCCTCCTGAATTAATAACATCACGTCTGATGAAATTTTTCATAAACATATAAGAAAAATAAATGTAAATCTAATTTTGGGTCAAATATATTTTTTCCTTTAAATAATTTAAAATATTAACTTTAGTTCCTATAAAAATTTAATGATTTTATACTTTAGTCTCTACATCTACCAAAAGCGTGTCTAAAAGTAACATTTTAAGGAACCAACCACATTTTATCCAATTAGTTAATTTTTTTTCATGCATTAAAATTAATTTATACACTTCAAAAAAATCTTATTTAACCTTTCTAAATATATGGTGTTAAACTGATCTTTTTAGTAATTTGAGAGAAAGAAAAATGGCTATAACTACCTACAACTGGAATGATGACAATTTAAGTTTTTTTATTCTTTTATGTGTTTACACAAGTTTATTCAAAAAGGGTCGTACTTTAAAAAAAAAAAAAAAATCACTAAATTGTATGAAATTTCACTTTTAAATTTAAAAAGCAAATAAATTCATATTAAAAATTACATAATCTAATTACCATATAATCCATTAAAGTTAAAGGAGTCTAATTGACTGACCACCTTTTAATGACACGACGAGATGTCCTTAATAAAGTTAAAACTAATATGTTAGTTATGTAACGCTGGAAAATCATCTATTAATTTACCATTGTTTGGTCATGGTTGAAAGTGGTTAACTTAGTAAATTTTTAAATGTTTTGATGAAAACAATTTATTTTAAGTAGTTGGTGAATATAAAATGGTAAATGAATATATTTATACCTTCTATACCTATAGATTCCACACTTTAACTGCTCTAAATTATTTTTCTATTTTATTCTTGTTTAATATTTTGTTTTGTTGATTTATTTTGGTTATTTGGACATTTTATAATTTTATAAGTTAATAAAATAATTTTTTTAATTTTATTTTATTTGTTCTCACTTAAGTTACAGGAAAGTAGAGAAATTATAACGTTAATTTATTTTATTTTGTGGTCACTTAACTCATAAAAGAGTGAGTGGAGAGATTGATTCTTCTATTTAAAACAGTTATCAGAAGCAGTTTTTTGAATGTAGAACACTTTTTTAATTTTTTGCTCTTTTATTTTATCTTTCTCCTTCCTCAAATCTTTTGGAACCCAATAACATATCTCTCATATATACAAATACACATGAATTTATATTTATATATATATATATAATAATAGTAAAAATAAAAACTAAAAATTGCGCATGAGCTCTGTGTGAATAATAATATTATTTATTTAATTTTAATATTAGACATAATTATATATTTATACCTGTGTATAAAGAGATTTCCACTTTAACTGCTCTAAATTGTTTTTCTATTTTATATTTTGCTTAATATTTTTTTTTATTAATTTATTTTGGTTATTTAGATATTTTATAATTTTAGAAGTTAATAAAATAGTTTTTTAATTTTAAAATTTTATTTTATTTGTTCTTACTTAATTGTGACATGAGAGTGTAGAGATTGATACATTAATCTTATTTTGTTGTCATAGCAGGAGAGTGAAAATATTGGTTACTTTTCTGTTTTAAACTGATACTCTTCTTTATTAAATAAGTAAATTTTTAATTTTTTTTTATTTGTTATCACCTAACTCTGGTAGGAAAGTGGAAAGATTGATATTTTATTTGTGGTAACTTAATTGACAGCCAGGTGAAGAGATTGATTCTCCTCCTTAAAACATTTTTATTAGAAACAGTTTTAAATTTAGAGCAATTTTTTAATTTTTTCTGTTTCCTTCTTCAAATACATATCTCTCATACATACAAATACACATGAATTTATATTTAAATAAATATATGTATATATATAATAATAGTAAAAATAAAAACTAAAAAATGTGGATGCACAAACGTTCATGAGTGTCTGTGTTCCCACTAGTTTATATAATGTTTTTGTACAACTTTTAATTATATTTTGCATATTAAAATATATTTTAAAGTAATTATAAAATTTGTTTTTGATTCATTTTGAATGCTTGTATTTTTTAAAAGATTAACTGTTTCAACTATTTAAGTTTTCATATTCTGCATTCTATTAAAAAGAGTTACTACATGAGACAATAATTTGCAATGTTATGACAATACATAATTTAAGATATAAAAAATATTTACACAGTAAATGCATTGTTTCTATTTTTTAATGTTTAATTTTGGTAAGATGTTACTTTAATATTTTTTTTATCTGATTAAAAACACCACCTGTAATCTTAAAAACACTGCAAGAATCAATAAGATTTATGCATAATTTTGTTTTCCCTCAACATGTTTTTTCCATAGTCAAAACAATATTACAGGACCTAAACTCTTGACTACTTAGTTAAAAAACACAAATCACTATCACTTATATTAAAAAATATCCATATAATTTATTATTATCATTTATAAATTTTATTATAAATACTAAGAGGAGATTTTCTAACACCTCAAATTACTTAGTTTCATAAATATACCATTTTACATGTGCATTGATATAGTGACATCACTATAAAGGCCACTGTAATATGTACACACACAAAAAGTACATAACTACATTGTCTACATTCATTCAAAACCATTGTTACCGTAATAGAAAATCACACAATAAATACTAGAAGAGTAAACAAAATAAGAATAAGATAATTACACACTTCAATCAGAATTTAATTAAATCACAAATTTAATGGAATTTATTTGATCCATTCTAAAACATTTTAGATTAATACACACACCTGTCCTGTCCCGAATCGGGTAGGTATTTGGTCGAGCTCACTAAGGGTCTGACTAGGGAAGTGATGATGTGAGAACTTGGCATAGGCTGCAAACCGAATGAACAGGCCCAAAAACACGGTCTGTTTTGGCCTTGGCCCGGTATTGCGCGACAGGACAACAAGGAACGAATTCCACTAAAGGAAAGTATAACGTTTTTCCTGCACACACATATTCCCGATAGCGTAATAAATGTAAATGCTCATATCCCCGATAACGTAATGAATGTTATCCTCGATATCCCTGATTATGCTCATTAACTATTCTGATTTACATGCTTTATATCCATATTTTATAGAGAGTTATTGAAAAATGACACATTAATGCCTGGAAAGACCCAGGTCTGAAATCCAAGCCCGTAGACGCTTATAAATAGACGACCACCTACAGGGAGTATTTCAACTTGCATCTTTGCAACATATTTTATCATATACTTTATATTTAATGCTCTCACTGACTTGAGCGTAGAGTGCAATCGCAAGTGGAGCCCTCCTCATCCCTGGGAGATCGGTTTGTTGAAGCCTATAGGTCATTCACCAAGCACGCACCTCATCCGTTAGGCGACCGAGCAACAAAAGGGAATTCGAAGAGAGCTCATCAATACTCTGACCGACGTCGAGCCGGTGAGAACAACACCTAAGTTCAAATAGATAAAAAAAAACAGCAAATATCAAACAAAATATTCTAAAATATTTTGATTAAGTATATTTTACCAAATATTAACATCTAACTCATTCTAAAACAATTTTAGTGTATATAAAGATATTAAACTTTCTATGTGAGAGTAAGTTTACTATACAACTAATGTAACACCCCATAATTTACATATAAGTATTACAATAAAAGTTCTACCAGTTTCTATATAAACTTGGAGTTTTTCAAAACATTCCTAATACATGATTAGGATTCATAAAAATACAAATATTTACATATCCACAGCTCAAAATAAAACTCTGAAACGTCTAAGGCTCTCTTGCACTTGTATGGTCATTTGCTCGTGTACACCAAATTACATGATCAATTTCTCAAATTATTCAATTTTCTACAAATCTCAACAATAAAACAATCACATAGATCTCACATGGATCTACACATCCAGAATACTCAACAAACAATGTCTTCCGGAAGACCCATATTCCTACCAGACACTAACACCTGATCCAAAGATTACCAGCGAATCCACCAGAAAGGATCAGTGTAAGTTCAATATAAGTTAAGCCGTGCATCTCATATGTCACGGTGTGCATGAACTCCCCCATCACCTTCTCACCACCTGATATCTTAGTCTATGTGACTTACATCATCAGTGAAGCTCGGAGATCTCTGTTACCACAGAGACATCAATACTTAATACACAACAAACATCAGTCCATACATTATTTTGAATTCAATTCCATACCATTCCGTCATACAATATCATTCAAAAAGTGATCCACAATATTCAAAAGTCTATTTGACATAAAAAATAACACTTTAATACTAAATCATCAAAATATAATATTTTTACAAATTTAAATAATATACAAACAAACAACCCAATATATAAATACACAACATCCCTGCAAGAAAAATTGAATATTGGGACCACATCCCTTCCGCATTCAAATCTTCTATCTTAGGTGCTATTCAAAATTAAATTTAGCTTCCCTTACCTCAATTGCTTGCTTTCCAAGCAACTTTTAGAATTTTATTCCCCACAATCTGGATAAACTTCAAAATTTACGGGCCTAATGCAAATTATCCAAACCGAACAAAAATTCAGTATATAGTAGAATAAGTTGAGAGGGTTAAACTTCTCAACTAACCCCGTCAATATTGATGACTAAATACTAACAAAAGATATTTAGAGTAAAAATGAACTCACTCCTGTTTAAAAATCTGACCGGGTAAAAATGTTCCTTAACTCGCCTGCTACAACGTGATATGATTAGATTCTAAAATAGATGAGGTATGAAGTGAGAAATTAAGAGAGAAGGGAGAGGAGAGAAGTTGGTAAAGAGAGAAAATGATTTGGAAGAAAGAAGAAGAAAGTGATAGTGTGGAGGGTGAGGGAAAAACGCTCTTTCTGCTTTTAAAAAAAGGTGCTGTTACACCTAAAATATATCTTAATGATGTTAAAAAAAATTGACTTCTTACCACATCATATTTTAATGTGCATGACAAATATTTTTATTTATTTATTTATGATTTTATTGTTTAATACTACAAACGCAAAAATTAACATAAAATTTTGGATATACGACCAAACTAATTCAATTCCAACATGTGATACATCAATTTAATGATATCAATAAAAACCGTCCTAATACTTACATACAATACATATGTGTGCTAATTTTTATTCACTTTAGTTCATAAAATTAAATTAAAAATATTATTCTAAAATCTAATGTATTAGCGGATTTAAATAGAAAATCATTTTACTACTTTCTAATTGAGATTCACATGAAAAAATCTCACCCATTCAATAAATTTATCAATGTCATTGAGTATTGCGGAATTCACATAACAAATGAAGTATATAAATAAACTTGAGTCTCTCAAACAGATTCGTCGAGGGAAAAAAAAATATCCAATACCAAAGTTTAGTACGAATAACAACAATAAATATTATTCAGTATTTGATTATCTTTGACCCGTTGAAGTGTATAACCAATAAAAACACAACATCATCAAATTTAATTCAAATACCTCTAAATGCCATATTAGCAATTTCAAAAGTCAATTATGCTCTATTCAAAATAAAATAAAAACCTAAATATTTTGTTGTTGCTCGAGAGTTGTTTTATTTCAACCTGCATGAAAAATAAAGCTGGAAAAGTAATTTTGATCAAATAAAATTGTTATGTACTTATATCATTTCATAACTGTGGAGAAAAAAAAAATTTAAAAGTGGAACAATTTTACCTTTTTAAAAAAAAAATAGAGTGTTTTTGATAAAATTATACACTATAAGAAAATTATTAAATAAAAACTAATTTTAGAGACAAAAAATAATTAGTTATTATAGTGATTAAATTAGACATTTTAAAGACTAGAAAAATTAATGGTTTATATATTTGTTTTTATTATTGATAATTAGTTTCTAAATTAGTATCTAATTAACTACCAAGGTTTTTGTTACCAAAATTAGAATCTAAATAATTGGTAGTTAAAACCTTGGTATACCAATTTAGAAACTATTTATCAATAATATAAACTAATTTAAAAACCAATAACTTTTTTAGTTTCTAAAATAATCTCTAATTTAGTCACTATAACAACTAATTACTTTTGGGATCTAAAATTAGTTTTTATTTAATAATTTTCTTGTAGTGATAGATAAGAAAAAGTTTTGTCAACATAACAAGACTTAGTTGTGAATAAAATGTAAAGTCGTGTAATTGTGGCACGACTTTTGTAACCTATTACAATGAAGTCGTGCTACCTTTATATGATTTTACATTTCTATTTTCACAATAAAATTGTGTCATCTTAACACAACTTTCACATATACATAATTTTCTATAAAGGAAATTCATTTTGGTAAAAAGAATATTGTCCCCCTTCATAAAATGTCTAAAGAAAAACTTTAGAAAATGGAAAAGAGGAACGATTGTATTCTTTATCAATTCTACGATGATTTTTTATTCTCGTTTATAAATTAAATAGTTTACTTCAATTTCTATTTTGCCTACATAGTATTCGATTTTTCCTGTTGTATGATTTTTTATGCAAATGTTCGTGCCATATTGACATGACTTTATATTTTTTCACAATGAAATCATGTCACTTTAACACGACTTTCACATATATATAATTTTCTCTAAAAGAACTCCATTTCAGTAAAAAGAACAAAAATTGTCGCCCTTCATAAAATTTCCAAAGAAAAACTTTAGAAAATGGAAAAGAGAAACGATTGTATTCTTTATCAATTGTATGGTGGTTTTTGGTTTTCGTTCATAAATTAAATAGTTTACTAATTTCTATTTTATCTACATATTATTCGATTATGCATGTTGTATGAATTTTTTTTATACAAATGTTGAGTTACTTTATTGATACAAGCATATAATGTTTGTACCTTTTGTTTTTAGCGGGAGATGAGTTCGGGGAACGCTTTGGTTTCTTCCATGAATATGCTTTCATTTAGTCTCCTGATAGAGGTTGAAGTTTGTTTGAGAAAGACTATGTGATGTTTAAACTAATAAAAACACAAAGAATGATAGTATAAGTGCATAAACATACTAAATAAGATAAGATGTATTTTTTCAAGAATTTGCATTTATAGACTCTTTGGATAGTAACCCTTAAGCTAATATTAAGATAATCATTATGGTTCATAAATAGCTACTCAACAATAAAATCTCATTGAATTAAAATCTCATTGAATTGGTTGTTGTATTATGATTGTCATTGATAATAATTAAAGTTCTATTATGAAATTTTGAAACTTAGAGCCTCAGACATTCACGAATTTATGATAGGTAGGCATACCATTTTAATATGTTTTAACTATAAAATAATAATTCATTTAGAAAAAGTTATATAATATATTAGATAAATAATTGTTTCAATACAATAAATATCAATAAGTATTAATATATAATAAAATAAGAGTCTTAATAAAAAAAATCAATTTTATTTGAATTTTATTAAATAAAAAAATATTTTAAAATTCATAATAATTAGTTACCATTTGACTACATTAGAGACAATTTTATAAAGTAAAAAATTATTGGTATATAAAGTAGTTTTTATTATTAATACAAATTTATAAAATAATTCCTAAGCTGGTATCTAACCATTAGTTATCAAGTCTTAGTTACTATTTACTTTATATTCTAAATTAGTTTTTTAGTCTCTTAGAGACTAATTTATAATATAAAATATTAGTAATTAAAACCTTTATAGTTAATTTAGATACCCATTTAAAAAATATTTTATAATTTATTTTATTATTAATAAAAGTCATTTTAGATACCAATAACCTCTTATTATCTAAAATAATGTCTAACTTATCAATACAGATAATAATTATTTTTACGTATTTTTTTATTTATTTAATAATTTTCTTGTAACGACTCAATAGTTGAGATAAATAAACATGTGTTTTGATTTTTAATAATTATCACATGTTCATTAAAAAATAATAATTTAATATACAATTAACAATAAAAGAAACTTAAGAACTTTAATTTTACAAAACAAAAAATAAAAGGTAAAATATTTCTTTCAAAATTAATTATTAACGTTCATTTTCTTTATAAATAAACACATGTAATAATTATTAAATACATATATTCAAACTCAAACAAAATAAAAAAAATAAAATTTTATATTATACTAAATACGAAATAAGTTAATAATTGTTACACTAAACTAATTATATTCACCGTCTTAACTTTGAGTTATTACTCAATTTATTTTATTAAATTGTTTAGTTACCAGAGGACATAACTGTTATGGAAATAAATTAAGCACGTGAGACAATATTTCTATATGTAATTATATATTGATATACTGTTCCATTTAATTTTATTAAATTGTTTAATTGTAATGAGCGACTCTGCAGTATCACACGTGTATTGTTTTTTAATATAAAATATTGATATATTATTCACTTTATTTTGTTAAATTGTTTAATTATAAGAAAAAAGATCTACTGATTAAAAAAATTGAGATTACTATCACTTATCTCACACGAAGAACATTGATAATGAAAAATGATGGTTTCAATTGATAAATCCAACATAAATTTTTAATAACTATCATATCATATTAAATATAATAAAATTCAAACATAATTCAACGGAGAATTGGATTGAATGAGTAGACAATATAATAAAACTAACATTGAGTTTATATAAGAAAATGTAACATTGAAATAATTTTTTTAACATTTCAACTAATTTTTTTATTAAACTTTTAAAATAAAAAATATCAAATTTAAACATTATTAAGATATTAGTTGATTTTACGTGTTTTATTTTAAATTAATTGTATATTTAATTTATTAGAAAACAAAATTATATTTAAATGCTTAGTATAGACACTGTTGCGTGGGAAAAAAGAAGGTGCTTTCCTGCCAATAAAGACAAAACATAAAAAGTAAAAGAGACATCACTGCATACTCACCAGACTACCACCAATTCAATACCATACTCTAAAAACATCTCACATTTTTAAATAAATAAATAAGCTAATATATATTTAAATTTTTTAAAAATAACATTATATTACACTATAGATCATGTAGTACACATGTAACAAATAGAAAAAGAATATAAATGGGTAATATGTTGTCATTCATGTTATACACACTTAACTAAAATTAGAAAATTATTTTGCATACATCTCATCTCAGTTATTTTATATTAGCAGCCAAAATGAAAAAAAAATGATTTCACACTATTCTTTTATAATAGCTAATAAAAAATAGACATTTCATATTTCTCTATATTTTTTAAGAAAATAAAAATAATAATTATATAAAATAAAGGATAATTTATACTATATTTTATTGTTAAGATATGTATAACAGTTTTGAATGTAGAGTAATTTTTTTATTTTTTTAAAATATATTATCTCCATTTTTTTAATTTTTACGGTTCTTTGTAATTTGAAATTTTGAGATTTTATCACCATATCTCTTAAAACCCAATAATTAGTTCTTATATACTTTTTCTGTGTCTCTCATGCTCTCTGTATCTCTCATACATACGAATACACATAAATTTATATTTTATTTAAATAAATATAAATATACATATAATAATAGTAAAAATAAAAAATAAATTTAGATATATTATTTCTATTTTTTTTCATTTAATTCTCAGAGGTGAATTATAAATATAAAATATATAGGGAGAATTTCTTTATATGTATATTAAAAAGGAGAATTCATTTTATACAATGGTTATAGAAATAATAACATTTAAATTATTCAATAACATTTTAATAATTAATTAATTAAATAATTATCTAATGATTATGTAAATAATATTGGTGGTGAATGGATTTCTACACAGAAATATAATTATTTTTAGTGCATCGATTCCGAATTTTTCATAAGATTTGAAAATCAAGTATTGACATTTTTTCAAAATATTAAAACGAATCATTATTAGAAATACCAATACAATTTTTTCACAAGACTTACTTTCACAAAACATTTTATAGTCATAAAAAAAATATTAGTAACCAGAATTTAGTTTTAATATATTAACGTATGAACCATTTCACCATACATTACAATTTACAATGAATTTCATGATAAACAGTTGCATTAGTTTATTTAAAGAAAACAATTTTTTTGAGCATTTTAATTTAATTTTTGAAAATAAAAATTATTTATTTTATTATTTTTATGACTGAATTGTATTCTTAATCGTGTTCTTAATTATATTTCCAGTCTTTAAACTTGAAGAAAATTCATATTTGATCTTTCGAAATAAAAAGGTAACTTTAACCTCTTAAATTAAAATACGTACATTTTTAGTCTTAAAAATTAATGTGAAAGATGAAACTATTATTTTAATACTATTTTTTTAAACAATAACTGAGATATTAAATTATTATTTTTAAATATGAAGAATTAAAATATTTTTTTAAATTGAGAGATAAAATCAGGATCTTTATGAGAATAAAAACTTAATTATTTATTTATTTTAACATTAGTTATTTTGGAAAAATCTAAGGACTTTTTGTCAGTCTCTTGCATACTGTGTAGCGGGAAACATATTTTCTGAGGCAGTCACCATAGCCATACACTCACACTCCTTCTTCTACGCTGGGCATCGCCAAGATCAAACCTTTCCACTCTTCGGAGATCAAACCATGTCTCATTCCAACTGGGAAGCTGATAAAATGTATCAAAACCTCTCACTCTTTGAATTTGCAAACTTTTTTCTTTCTCTTTTCTTTTGACCCATTTCTTTGTTCTTTCTTCTTCCTCTTTGATTCATTCAGTTTCTCTCTTGGTGACTTCTGTGCCCGCTTTAACCTTTTTGTTTGTGTTTTAGGGTTCAGGTTTTCATGTGATCACGTTGGTTTGAGTTTTTGGGTTTTCTTCACTCTCTTCTGTTACTGTTCACAACTTCTTGTGTTGCAAGATTTTGCATTATCTGCGTTTTATCATTATCTCGAGTCTCTCCTTTGATTTTCTTCTGCATTTCATCCCAAGCTTTGTTTTTCGTTTGGTTTTTTTTCTGTTTGGAGTAGTTCATATGCAATCTTATACGTCCTTTTGGTCTTTAACCTGTTATTTTTAGTCCTAAATATGTAATGATTGATGGGAATTTGTCTTGTAGTTATCAACAGTTCTTTGCATGGTGTGGTATACCTTGATATTTTACTTGCAAGAACAAAATTTGGTTGCTGTGCGGGTCTCTGATTGCCATCACTTATTATTTTATTATAGTTTTGTCTACGTTTCTAATTAGCTTTTTTCTTTTTTTATCAATTTTGGGGGGTCTGGGGAACAGGTTAGATTTGTATATCCACGATTATCTCATGAAGAGACAATTGCATGCTAGTGCAAGAGTATTTCAGGCCGAAGGAAATGTTTCAACGGGTCCTGTTGGTAAGATAATTATATGAGCATTCCTAGGGGACTGAAATAAGGTATATGCAAAGGTGTTAAGTTGAAATTGACCTTTACTTTTGGCCACATTCCCCAGTTATAGAAGCACCTAGTGGTTTTCTCTTGGAGTGGTGGTCTGTCTTCTGGGACATATATATTGCCCGGGCAAATCAGAAGCACACAGAAGCAGCAGCATCTTACAGTAAGGTGTGTATTTTTCATATACATTAATTATTTTGTTCTAATCCCTGTGACTAATTATTTGTTATCCTGCTTGGTATATACTAATTTTTATCTTCCTGCTTCTATTATTGGAAAATGGAAATCAAGGTTAGTATGTGTCTTTCAGTGATGTTCTTTCTTTTTGTAGACATGCCTATATGTTTTTTTTTATAAATCTGATGAAGTATGTGTATGTGTGTATTAGTGTAACAGACATGATTTGGTATTTATCTTTTGTTACTAGCCATCGTGTTTCATATACCATTTTCTGTGGTTTTAAGATGATTAAGATTGTTAATACTGATATCTTTCATCTTAAGTTGTCGTTGCTGTCAGGATCAGAACTAGATGTTTGTTTCAATATCTCTGGTTAGCCCATTTTTCAATATGTTTAATATGTAGCATAGATAAATAATAAATGTCTAAATTTGAAAACGACAGAATCAACAAACTAAAGCTCGATTAATACAACAAGAACAAGAGTTTCAGAATATAAACCAGAATCAACAAACACAAATGCAACTCTTGTTGCAAAGACGTGCTCAGCAGCAGCGTCTGGGCGGAACTCAACTTATTAGTGGCAGTGCTAGATGTCCTATTATCAATGATCCTTTAATAAGGCAGTACCGGGCAGCTCCTAATTCTATGGCAACAAGATTATATGAGGACAGGTTGAAGCTTCCATGTCAGAGAGATGCTTCAGAAGATGCAAACGTTAAGGTATATAGTCTGTCTGTGATTATAACAGTGCCCTACTGTTTTTATATGATTAGAATGACATTGTTTGTACTGTTTTTCATGCAGCAGAAGATAGCTGATGACGTTGGTAGGCTTCTAAACCCAAACCATGCAGTATTATTGAAAGCAGCAGGAACATCTGGTGAAATGGCTTCAGGGTACCTACCAATTGTTTTCTTTGATGAGACAATTCATTATTCATGCCATCTATTATTGATTATTTATCTCAATTTGGGCTGAATTTTCTAGTTGTCAAATTTCTGTCTGCAGGCAGCCACTGTTCAGTGCTCCTCCTTGCATTTTACCTGGGAATATTCAACATGTTCAAAATCTGAACCAGAAGCTTCTAGGGTCTACACAAGTAATTATGAACATAACTAGTGTCTTGATTTGTGTACAAACTCATTTTAAATTTATAATATTTTTGTACTTACTGGTCTTGGGTCCTTAAACAGGATATGAAGAGTGAGATGAATGCATTGCTGGGGTCTCAAGCTGTTGTTTCAGAAGGATCCTTTATTGGTTGTCATGGTACGGATTTATTGTTTCTAAATTTACTTTCACTATTCAGAAAACTGTATTCAATATCTGAGTGTTTACAAGTGATCGAGCTTCTGTTTTTAGCAATTATATGTGGACTACAGAAGCTCATCTGACAATAATCCTGACAGTGACATGATGACATCTGTAACTGAGAAACACAAAACAGAAGAAGACAGCTATAATAAGCTAACAAATTACAACTAAAGGAGTTATTCAATCATATCACATTCACTTGTTAGTTTTTGAATAAAGACTTGGTAAGTTCAATAGAGAATTGACTTGGTAATTAAATTCAATAAGGAATCTTTATATATATTCCTGTTAACTGAAGATAATTGTACATAATATCTGTGTGCCCATGAAGTGTTTACTCTTAACATTTCTTTCATGAGAATATAAATTGTGTTTGGATGCTAAAGAAATGCAAAATGTTTTATTCTTATTGGGTATGGATGCATCACTGTTATAGTATAATATAATTAAAAAAGAGTATTTCACTTTGAATAGTTTTATTTGTTTCTGGTATTTGTTGAAAAATATTTGTCAGAAGTCAGAAATTTGGTTGTGATTCAAAGCTTTTAAATGGCTGAGGCAATTGAATCATTAGCTTAATAGCTTCAGATCTGTAATTTGCTGTAACTGTCTCTAGTTTGTTTTCCCTTTTCTTTTCTCAACCATCAATGCATGCAAATGTGCCTCCTGTTATCACAGATCTAATTTGATTTATAGTTGATTTCTCCCTCCTAAAATTCATCAATTCCAATTTACATTATTAAAATAAAGTCAGGGACCAGTCTTAACTTTTTTAAGTTTATTTTGTAATTATTCCCTTTGGCTATGGTGGCATGGTTAAAATAAAAACGCATAATACTATATTTCTAAAAGTCTCTGTCACATCATGCCTGAGATACAAAATCATTCACTGGTAGACCTTCTCCTGGCATCCTAATATTTTCGGTGATGTGGTTTTCTGAATGCTAGTTCTTTTATAAAATGGTTGTTACGAGAACTATGATGCAAAATAAAAGTTATAGAGTCCAAAGTCTAAATTCATTTATATGGTTTTTGAGCCTTAAAAATTGTAACAGTAAATGGACATCAAGGGACTTTACTTATCCCATGGCATGATGTTGTTTTCTAAGTTAAAGACATTATAAATACAATTATGTATAAGAATGTGGTGCATGACTTTTATGTTCCTCATTACTATGAAAATGCCTTCCTTTTTTTTAAAGAACATCTAAATCAGTTCAATATTTTCCAGACTTTTCTATGCTTTTTAAGCTATTGGAGTGGATACCTCAACACAAATATGTCAGCTTTGATATCTTGAAACATTTAACATTTCCTACTCAGACTCGTAGTTGCTTTATGTGCCCCCTCAATAATGATATCTCTTGGTTTTGTATTACTGATATTTGTCGTTTTGTTGTCAAATTAAAATGATTTCAGCATAGACTTGTCTAATAATAGAGAGATGATAGTATAATTGTGATTAGATGAGCCCAAGTCGTTTTCCAATGAATCCAATAGTGAAATTAGTAGATCAATGTTTAGATTCTATCTGTAAGCAAAAAAAGTTACCAATAACAATAAAAATATAAAAGAAGGATTAAGATTGTTTAACAGAAAATATAAAAGAAATTAAAACAACAAATAAAGAGTTGATCCCCAAGTTATTTCACCATTGAATTCTTCATAGGTTCTCTAAAGATTAGTGCTTTCTCAATTTTCAAACAAAGTTAAACTAGATTGAACATGCGCCAATCGGATTCAACTGAAACTCACCAGTATAGTTTACTGGTTTAATCAATATCCACTTTGTTCCATGCGTATATTCCATGTGAATGCTTATTTCCTCTCTCTTGAATTATGCGTCCAAGAAATTGATTAGAACAATGCGAACTAACTAAAAAACTAAAGTTTAAGATAAGGAAAACTCTCAATCATGCGATCAAGTACAACCTCTCATAAAAACCAGTTTTCCAAGAGATTAGAATATTAAAAACTTTTATTTATCAAAACCTCTTAACTCAATGAAGAATTACAAAGTAATCAACCAAAAAGGTTTAGCCTTCCATGCAAAGACAAACCTACAAAAATAAAAAATGCACAAAAATAAACAAAGGAAGCAACTTTGCACTCAGAGATCTTGGTCTTTTGAGTGTTTCCCCTCCTTAAATATGCATGCTCCATGCAACCTCCTCCACATTCCATGTTGGAGGCACCACTTTTGGTGAAGATAGTGGAGAAAATAATGGAGAAGACCCAACTTCTACTTAGGTGGAGTAAAACTCTTCTACTTTGCATAAAATTCTCTCAAATATTTTCTTTTGATTTTTTTCAAAGAAGGAACTTGGACTTTTGCATATTTGGTCCATTTACAAAGGTCGACACTTCCTTCATACTATTTATTCTAAAAACATAAAATGAACATAAATAATAGTTAAGGCTCAAATAAATCCAATTATATAAATCTTAATTAAAACAATGGATTTATTTATTATTAAAGTTCAATAATTTATGATTAAAGCTATTGAGTGTGAATAAAAATATGCTCATAAATTATATTGTAATTTTAATGGTTTGGTTTATTATCTGCATTTGATTTTTCTTGATAATCATTCTCATTTCAGGTTCTAATCCAGGTGGTAGCAATTTGACTCTGAAAGGATGGCCTCTAGCTGTAAGACTAATATTGACCTAATTCTCCCTAACAAAATGAAAATTATGATACTTTCTATATGATGGTTTCCTGAATCCATCTTGGATCATTGTTTTGTCAATTTAAAATTTCAAACTATAAATCTAAATATAATTAGGGAATAGTATGCACTGTTGAAGCAAACTCGTATAAGTCCTACAGTAAGGGGGATTACCTGTCTGATAGAGCATCAGTATGGTTCAAGGTTAGGGGAATCATCTTTTGCTGGTTTGGGTATAACTTTACTATTGGCCTCTGTTGAAGTTTTAACTTATAATGAGATGTCCTTGTAAAATTGAAATTGCCAAGATCGCTAGTGACATGGATATTTTAGGTAATTTAGGTACATCAACATTTTAATCCTATGTATGATTTAATTGTAATTATTTTAGGGACTAGATGAACTTCGTTCTGGTCTTCTCCAGCCAAATAATTTGATGCACTGTCCACAATCTTTCAATCAACTTTCTCTACGGCAGCAACTTATGCTTCTGGCAGAACAAAATTTGATTTCTCCTCCTGTCAGTGATATCGAGAGCAGAAGACTCGGGATGTTTTTTAATGATCGAAACATGAGTCTTGTGAAAGATGGCCAATCAAATTCTGTAGATGATTTAGTTCTGAGTAATGGATCACCTGCACAAGTTGGTTCCCCAATGTTGCCCCATCCAGACTCAGATGTGTTCTTTAAGGTATCACCTGGTCACCTAATCCACATTGTATGTATTCAATAAATTGTTGCCTTGAGCTTCACCAAATTATTTGTTATATATTAAATTGTCTTTTACAAGCAGCAGCTTCAACAATATTCTCAACATCTTCTTCCAAGCCAACCGTGTGAGAATCTCCAGCAGCAAGAAAAAATTGGTTGTGGTCTTGGAAGCATGACTATAGAGGGAAATGTGTCCAATTCCTTACAAGGAAACGATCAGGTTTTTATCTACTGCCTTTGTTCAGCATTTATTGGCTTCAGTACATATCTAGGTATTTTAATCAGCTTGTTTGTATTTAAGGCTCCAAAAACTAAATTAGTGCGAAAGCGAAAATCAGCATCGTCTTCAGGTCCTGGCATTAGCTCTGGAACTGCAAACACCACCGGACCACCTGCCAGTTCACCTGCCAGTTCACCTGACAGTTCACCTTCAACACCATCTACACAAACACCTGGAGAGATGATAACAGTGTCAACTCTGCAACAGAATGCTCCTTCCTCTAAGTCAGCATTTGTGTTTGGTACTGATGGTTTGGGCTCACTTACATCATCACAAAATCAATTGGTCAGAGACTCCTTCATTCATATTTTTTTAGGATAACTAAATATATCCATTGCCTGATTTGAGATCAACATCTTCTGAAAAATTGTTTGTGGTATCCTAATATTGCACCTTTTTTTTGTTGAGAACTAAGCTACTGTTACACTACAATAATGGACTAAAAAATATTTATTTGTAAATGTTTGCATGTCTCTTACCCCTCAAGAAATAAAACTTACTACTGGGTATTGGTCATCTTTGTGATCGGTGTTCCATTACTATAGTGTGGAAATGTAAGGTGTTAGGTTAGGAACATGAGGCCTATTACTAAAGTGTACTCTAGAAGAAATAAGAACGAAGCAAACCCAACTGACCCACAAGTGAGTTAGTTAGGCAGTTATAGTGTATAAATAGCAATGTTATTACTGTACCTAGGGTATTTTTTGGAAACTCATTTTGGGGAAGTACTGAGACTCTTAAATTCTCAGTAATCAATACAAATTCACTGTTCACCTTTTTCTGTCTTTACCTCTACCTCTATGTATTGTGGTGTAAATTCTTTTAATTTTTGGTACCGGTTGTATCAAATGGTATCAGATTTGATCTCGGAGCTGTGGGTATCAAGAATTAACGCAAGTGAGGAAAATAGAGGACTTCAATGGCTAAGAAGAAAATGGAAGGAAGAATGGAAATTGTAGAGAAAATGTTTGAATCTGAGTCAGAGTGAAGATTCTGACAGAGAGATAGAAAGCATGGTGCAGAAAATAGATAATCAAAATCAGGGAGGGTTAGGAGGCTTGAAGAACAACAAATCAGAGAGTAGAGGTGATGGAATGGAGTCAGAAGCAGAGTGGGTTAGCCTGGCGTTGTATCTCTGGAAACCATTAGAGAAACCTTCATTTAGTGTGGAGGAAGAGTGTACGGATGGGTCCACCAATTGAAGATGTACCTCCGAATTAGAGGAGCATTAGAGAACAAGAAGATGGAAGTGTACTGGTTTCTTTGTAGGGACGGACACTTAGTTGGTTCCTTTGGTGGGAGTCTTGCAACCCAAGATCAATTTGGGAGGTTTTCAAAAGTGCCAATGTTGACAGGTTCCAACTAGTGTTGCGAACTCCCCTTTTGCAGTGCTGTTGGGGCTGAAACAAGGTGGAAGTGGCTAAGTTTTTAGATCAGTTTGAAAAGTATGCTGGGGTGATGCAAAGAATTGAGGAAGATTATTTGTAAGAAATTGGCCTCAGGGAAGATGTGCGGGCAGAATTTCTGTTATATTATATGTACCATAATCATTAATTGGAGCCATAAATAAAGCACTTATGGTAGAAGAAAAGAACAGGGCAGTCACCCAAATGATGGGAAATAGTGGGACTAGACTGGCTAATTCTTGTAGGAGTTTCTGAGGGATACAAAACAACAATGTGGGCAACACCAACAGAACTTTTACTAGTCAAGGACAGGCCAATGGAGGAAGTGCATCTATAGGATCTGGAGCCAAAGCTGCCAATAATGGAAGGTTTCAAGCAAGGGTGAAACAAGGAGAATATAAAGGCTGAAAAATGCAAAATTGCACGGAGAAGATGAAAAAAATAGAATGTTTTAGACGTAACAAAAAGTTTAGTCAAGATCGTATATGCAAAACCAAGTAGTTTAGAGTCATGATTTTAGTGGAGGAGCAAGAGGGAGCGGAGGTGGAAGATTGTGACAGCCCAAGAGAAGAAGACAGGGAATTTCAGCTATCATTACATTTATTGCTGGATTCACATCAAGAAGGTCCCTTAATCTATGGAGTGTGTAGAAAGAAGGGTAATAGTGCTAATACACTGCGAAGCAATGCACAATTTTATTTCACATCAATTGATGAAAGACCTGGATTTTTCAGTTAAAGATACTCCCACTTATTTTATGAAAGTGGGGGATGATGGGAATAAGATTCAATGCCAAGGGATTTTTAAAGGACTCAAATTACAGCTACAAGGAATGGAGAATGGAGATTTCTTTTTTCTATTTGAATTAGGTGGTGCTGATGTAGTGTTGGGGTTGAATTTGTCCGCTTCCTTAGGTGGTCAACTTTAAGGATTTGATTATGGAGTTTAAGGTGGGGGACAACGAGAATATTGAAGGGTGAGTCAGACCATGCAAGAGGGGCTGCTTCAATCAAGGAGTTGTACAGTGTGATCTAACCAAAGAGGGGCTGGGGTCATGGTGGAGTGTTGATTGATTCAGCAGAGTCCTGTAACTGAAGAACTCTTGCCATCAGAGGTGGACCTTGTGTTGCAGCAATTTTTAGAAGTGTTCCAACCCTTTGAAGCACTCCCACTAAAAGGGAGGCAGGTTTCACTTGAAGGATGAATCAACAATTAACAACTTGTGACCATATAGGCATATATCCTTATTGTCAAATGACTAAGCTTGGAAAATTAGTTACGTAGATGCTAGAGGTTGGAATCATTAGGCCTAGCATAAGCCCATATTCTAGACCCATTATATTAGTAAAAGAGAAGGATGGTGCTAAGAGGTTGTGCTGACTATAGGACTTTGAACAAGATTACCATTCCAAATAAGTTCCCTATTCCTCATAGAAGTGTTGTTGGATGAGTTATTGGGGGCTGCAGTGTTTTTGAAACTTGACCTCAAAGTTGGCTATCATCAAATAAGGATGAGGGGTGAAGTTGTGGAGAAGACAACATTCAGAACACATGGGGGACATTAAGAATTTTTGGTCATGGCATTTGGTTTGACTAATGCCCCCTCCACATTTCAGAGTTTGATAAATTATGTGCTTAAACCCGTTTAGTTTCTGTTTTTCTTTACGATATACTAATACACAACAAGGATTTAATAGTTCACGTGGAGCCTTTAAGACAAGTGTTCCAAATATGAAGTGATAATGAATTAAAGGTCAATAAGAAGTGCACCTGTGGTGAAAGAAGTTTATAATACTTGGGACATTATTTCAGCACAAGTAATTTCTGCAGATCCTAAGAAATTGGAAGCCATGTGGTGTTGGCCTATGACTAAGCAGTCAGCTCACCACAACTTGTTCAATCTCTATCCATAACCTTGGTACGTGACATGGAGCTCCAGGTTAACCAGCAAATGTGTTGGATATCAGACAAGCAGCAGCAGATGATTTAGAAGTTTTGATCAGGTGGCACAACCTCCCTCCTTGTGAAGATGGGGAGGCAACATCTACTCTACAACAAGCCTTGCTTCATTTTCACCTTGAGGACAAGGTGGGTCTTTTAGGAGGGGGGTATCATTAGGAATACAAGGCCTATTACTTAAGTGTACTTTTAGAAGAAATAAGAGCAAAACAAACCCAACCGACCCACAACACAAGTCGGTCAGTTTGGCAGTCATAGTGTATTAATAGCAATGTAATTACTGTAGTAAGGGGTTTTTTGGAAACTCATTTCGAGACTCTCAAACTCAGTAGTCAATGCAAAATCACTGATAATTTTTTGCTATCTTTACCTCTACCTTGTGTGTAAATTCTATTAATTCTCAGTACCGGTTGTATCATAGGGTTGTAAGCATGGAAATATGTAGACAGTCTAAATGACAATATCGAGACATTCTTATCCCCCAATGAATAATGCAGGCCGATATGGATCACCTTGTGGGTGATGGATGTTTGGGTGACAATATTGACTCATTCATATCTCCTGATGATTCAGACATTAGAGAAAAAGTTGGCAAAGGTATGGTAAATCTGATAGATGAACAAACGCTTTGTGGTTTGAATTTTCTTGTATGACTGTATAGATAAGCTTAAGAATTCAAATTCAAATGGTTGATTTTACACTAGGATTCATTTTCAAGGAGATCAAGCATATAATGGCAGGTTCACATAAAGTTGAGTGTTGTCACTTCTCGTCGGATGGAAAACTTCTTGCTACTGGTGGCCATGATAACAAGGTAAGTGCAGATTGATCTGACTTTAACTATGAATGATATCCATTTCAATAGAATTGTTGCATTTAGTGGTTGTAGGGAGAAGCTTTTGTTTTTATTTGAATTATTTGTACTGTTAAATATGGTCATAAAACCAGGACTGGATTTGTTGGTTCGGCAAGTAAACCAGACAGGTATATTGATGAAATCATTTATCTGCTTTGTGTGGTTCAGGTTTCTCTGTGGTGCACCGAATTGTTTAACCAGACATCTACTCTTGAAGAGCACAGTGAATGGATAACTGATGTTCGATTTTGTCCAAGCATGTTGCGTGTTGCTACATCCTCAGCAGACAAAACTGTTAGGGTTTGGGATATTGATAATGTAAGACGATTTTCTCTTCAACCAAATAAAATAAAATTCATGTTTGTTGTGTCTTTTCTTTTCTCCTTTACTGTACATAACCAAACATAATGTTAAACTATGACATTAGTCTAATCTCACTTCTTACATATCTTACTGTATTAATCACTATACACGCTATTTTTTCATTAGCCTTCTATTTCTTTAATAATCTCCAGCAACTTTATGAAATGCTATAGCCTATTAATTATTAATGAATTTGATATGATAATTTGGTTGGATCAATCTGAGAATTAGGTTATGGTCATAGATGATAGATAGTAGAGGAAATAGGTCAAAGGCAGGGTTAGGTGTCTTCTATTGCTGTATCCTGTCAGTAAATTATCCTGGAGTTGGTCCCTTGCCATTTCCTGTATGTATGTATGTACGTGTTTTGATGGCAAGTAAATCTTCTTCCTGTGCTCCTGCTTTTATGGGAACTTAAAAAATTTGACTTCGTTGGTATTAGTGTTGAAAGTTGACTGGCTTAAAAAATTAATTCTTACGTTTTACCATTTCTTTAGTCTAAAGGGTGCATCAAAGATTTTTCTTATACAAGTTTAGGTGCTATTTAATTAGATGACCCTTTCTTTTATTTTTCTCATATATGTGTTGGAATTTTGATTATTCTTTGCAGCCAAGTTATTCTATTCGAACATTCACTGGACATGCTACAACTGTGACGTCTCTAGATTTTCATCCTAGCAAAGATGACCTCATTTGCTCATGTGACAGTAGTGAGATAAGATACTGGAGTATTAAAAATGGTAGTTGTACTGGGGTTTTCAAGGTACGAAATCTATAACATGAATTGTGAAGCGCATCCCAATTCCCATTGTATTCTTGTAATTTGATTGCTAATAATAACTTTGATTAAATTACACTAGCACTCTTGAAGTTTTCTCAAACTACACTCACATCTTAATTTTTTTAAAATTCTATATAAATCTTCCCGTTGTTTTAAAAACATTACATTGTTCTCCCCTTTTATATTACTCATACATCCCCTTAAGTTTTAAAAATATTACATATGCACCCACTTTTAAGGTAGGTCATTCTAATGATGAAAAAAATATGGGGTGTATGTGTAGTTCGAGAAAACCTCGGGGGGGGGGGTGTATTAGTGAAATTTACTCAATAACTTTATTGTCCAGTTTTTTATCAGGGTGGTGCAACTCAGATGAGATTTCAACCTTGTTTGGGAAAGCTTCTTGCCGCTGCCGTAGATAATTTCGTATCCATTTTTGATGTAGAAACCCTGGGTTGCAGACTTAAATTACAGGTCAGCTGTGAATTTTCTGTTGAGAGTATCCGTATTTACTTCTAACGTTACATTTTAGTTTCTAGTATACTGCTCAAGTTTCTAATTGACCATGAACAAATTTAGAACATCTTGATGACTATTGATAGCAACTTTTTATTCACATACACAATCTCTCCCGTGTTAGATTATTTTGCTCGGTAACTCAAACTTTATGAAGATCAATAATTGACATTTTTACTTAGATCAAAATTGATAGCTGCACACAGTGGTAAAATTTTTATGATCATTCACGGCAGCTCTTTTATGAATATCCTTCTATGGCTTTTCTCTTGTTTTCTTTACCTTTGGCTTTTAACCACCAAGGAAGACTTCAAATGAGGTGACACCATTAAAAATGATTTAAAATTAAGTGATATTTCTGAAGAATTGATTTGACAAAACATAATGGCATCATCTAATCAGTATAACAACCCCAGTTTGTGGGAAATGCCTTTAGTTTTTATTGTTACATGACAGTTGGAGGAAATTCAATACATAGTTGTTGGTTAAATATAATTTTGCCCTTTTTTGTAGTACAATAATATGGTCAATAATTGGAATTTTTATGTAATATATGTAGCTGTTGTTGGTAGGCCTGTTTGAATGAAACAACATAACTCGCATTCTATTATCTTTGGTATGTATTTTTATGAATACAACTGAACTGCATTTAGACTTAAAGAATGGTTTGGTTCCGTGAAAAAGGGTGGAATCAAACGGAATAGAATAAAATCACTCCATTATTTTTTTACTACAATACCATTTATATCTTTCTTACTTTTCTGCCTTGCCTTTTGTGATTGCTACTGCAAGTTTCTACCTTATCTATCGATCTTGTATGTTTTGCATTTAAAGTCGATGATTGTGAAGCTTGTCATTGATATATTTTGTCACGATAGTACTTGATTGTGATTACTGGCTGAAAACAGTCCATCTTTTCATTGAATCGGCTTTCGATTCTTTTTCTTCATCGCAACTGCCATGACTATTTGATCATTCACACACACACATATTAATAATTTAAAATGATTATATAGTGACATAAGATTCAACAAATCTAGTTCAATTCCTTGTTGTTTTGGAGGTTGGAAAGTTGTGGTTGTTATGGTGGGGCCTGCATTTGATGGCATTATACATATGAGATATCTTATGGGGTTTGGTGGTGGGGTGAAAGAGAAAATGGAGGAGTTGATTGTGTGGTGGTACTGGAAGGAAAAGGAAGAAGGATGAGTAATTCTGGAAAAAAAATAAAAGTGAAAAGAGAAAACAATAACAAAATCTCTTTAATTTCACTTTTATCGGATCAAATGGTTGAAGTTGACTCTCTCACATGGTGGGAGACATGTTTAAGTCTCTTATCCTTCACCCGAAACAATAATGTTTCATTATGTTTGGTTTGTTTCGAACACTGATTTAGTTATTTTTCTCAAAGTGATCGAGAATTTATCCATTGATGTTATCTTTGTCTCCTTTTTAAATCTGCCATTTTATGGAGCTCTTGTCTATTGACTATTAATGAATCTTGTTGTGGTGCTTCATTTTAGGGCCATAATAATGTTGTGCGTTCTGTGTGCTGGGATTCGTCTGGAAAATGTCTGGCTTCTCTTAGTGATGATCTGGTTAGAATATGGACTGTTGGATCTGGCAGCAAAGGGGAATGCATTCACGAGTTTGCTGCATCTGGGAACAAATTCAACACCTGTGTTTTCCATTCCGTCTATCCTTTGTTGGTCATTGGCTGCAATAAGGTAAGTTGTCTTCTGTCTTGTAATTAATCATATCAGAATAAAACATGTTAATTCTGTCTGTGCACCAATAAAAATTAGCATCCTTTCTTTCGTACTTGTAACTTTTGTTTCTATTTGGAATCATGGGAATTGCAGACTATTGAGTTGTGGGACTTCGGTCAGAACAAGACATTGACTTTGCATGCACACGAAAAGGCTGTATCTTCCTTGGCAGTATCAAATGTTACTGGGTTTCTGGCTTCAACTAGTCATGACAAACATTTCAAGATCTGGAAGTGACCAGCTCTTCTTAGCCTTTTGTTATGTAGATAGATAGATGTTCCGTCAAGCTTCACCCAACATGCTGAAGTGTTTTTTTGCCCCTTTTTTATTCCTTCTTATATTGGTCGTCTTCTTTCACACTGAAAAGGATGTTTTGGATTTTGGCCCGTCCCTTATTTGCTGTACAAGTCATACAACTTCTCTGGAAAGTTTCCTTCCACTTTGATTTTAAAAATAGGAAAGGGTATATACAATGGAAGTGACAAACATGAAATGTTATATTCTGTTTTTTAGCCTCTGCATTCTTGGTCGTGCGTAGTATATTTTTATTCTGTTTGTATTAAGTTTTAAACTTAACTCAACCAGTTTGTATTAAGTTTTAGACTTAACTCAACCAGTTTGTATTAAGTAAGTTTTAGATTTAACTCATTCTTATAAAACAAGTTTGTATTAAGTAAGTTTTAGATTTAATTTATCCTTATAAAATAATTAAGTTTTAGATTTAACTCATCCTTATAAAATGAGTTAGTATTAAGTAAGTTTTAGATTTAACTTATCCTTATAAAACGAGTTCTAAGGTAAGGATTATCTTTACTTATATACCGACTTTTCTTACATTGATGAATGTACATCTTTTGCATGGATTTTTGTATTCTTGAGTGGTCTTATAGGCTCTGTTTGGATTAGGGAGGGGATGTGTGAGGATTTGAGGGAGGGGATGTGTGAGGATTTGAGGGAGTGGATGTGTGAGGATGTGTGAGGAAAGTGTGAAGAAAGTGAGGGTGTTTGGATTGAGGTATGTTAGGGTAGATGTCTGAAGAAAGTTCATGGGAGCTTGTGAGTGATGTGATGGTTATGAGGGAATTTTAATTTTTTTAAAGGTGTGAAATGTTACTTTACAGATTAACCCTTGCCTATTAAAAAAATTAATAATAAAATGAGTTGTTTTTATTTAAAATGAAAAACTTTCACACATTTCGTAGATTTAAAAATTATAATTAAAAATATATATGTTAAATATAAATATGTATAATATAAAAACTATAATTAGAAAAAAAATATGTATTCAACAAATTAAATAAAAATAGAACTTCAAGTAATAAAATTGAAAAATAAATCAAATCTTGTATAAATAAAAAGATATTATTTTTTAATATTAAAAACCCTCTAGAAATGAAAAATAAAAAATACTATAACAACAAAAATATAACGTAATTAACAATAGAACATAACATAATACATAATACATTTTAATATATTAATTATATTTTCAGTTTCTAATGAATAATTTAAGTTAGAATAAAATTATTTTAAGTGATGGATTGTTTTTAGAGATTTTTTGTATTAAATAAATTAAATATTTAGTATAAAATAAAATGAAAAATGTTTAGTATAACCTTTTGGTGATGACCATGATCCAAGTAATATTTTCAATTTTAATTAGATATAGTATATTATTTTCTTTAAAAAAAACTAAATCCAACCACATTTAATAAAATATCTAATTAAAACTTGAAAAATAGGTATCACCTAATCTACTCTAATAACTAATATATAAATGAAAGATTTTATTTAACTATATTTTTTTTTACATTGATTTATAATATTTTATAAAATAATAAACAAACTTAAAACTTCCTTAAAATTTATTATGATTTGTTTCTTCATTTTAAATATTATATATATATATATATATATATATTTTAAACATTGTACAATAAATTTTTTAAAATACTAATACATTCAAATGAAGCATTGTGATACATTCAAATGAGGGTAAATTTGGAAATAAGGGATGCTGACATGGCTTTCCCTCTACATTTCTTCATTTTGAGGGGTAAGGATATTTATTGTTCACAGGTATATCCTCTCCTTCACTCCCCTGCACATCCCTTGATCCAAACCATGGATATCCACTCACATCCTTCCTCTTGAACCGTACATCCATGGAAGCAAACAGGGGGATAATGAGTGGTATGATAAGCTTATCAAATTGAGTTTTAGACTTAATTTATCCTCATAAAATTGATTTGTAAGGTAAGTGATCTAGATATTCATAGTGGTCTAATAATGAATGGTTGATAAGTCTATCAAACTTTATTAGGATAAATTCTGAGATTATATTAAGAAGGAAATTTAAGCTTAAGTAATCCTCACAAAATTAGTTTGTAAGGTAAACTAGCTTGTAAGGTGAGGATTGTTTATATTTATTGTTTATGTTAGGGAAATGAGACTTAGAGAACGGTTGAGAGACTTCATCTTCTTCTTTTCTGTCGGACGGTTGATGTATGCTTTCGCTTCCTCTTCTCAACTGCTTGCTACTCCTTTAGTCTCAACTACTCGATCGCTTGGTCTTCTAGAGAATATCGAATGAGGGTACCTGTAGAAGGTACTCCGACACTTAAGTTAGGAAAGGGGATTCGACACTCGGTTGTCAGAGTACAATAATAAATAACATACCTAGTTTTTTGAAATGTGTGTTATTTATATTGCTACCATGGGCCTTACCTTGTTGGGCCAGATTAGGGAGTTGGACCGTGATTAAGATTGCATTAGTTAACTCCTAATGATGAGTTAACCTTGCTGATCTTACTTGCATAATTGGATTCATGAGGTCGGTTGATTTCATAGATTTAGGTCGTATGATTCGGTCAGTTGTGCCGTACATTTATATATTGTAAATTGATTTTATTTGTACTTGATGTTGGATTTTCAATAGTTTGAGAGAATGCTTGAGAGACAACCGTTGTTTTTTTAGTAAAAATATGTTTGCTAAGAAAAATTGTGTAATTGTGAGTAATGTTATGTAACTAATTATGTTTGATTTTGCACGAGGTAACTTTGTGGATGTTCTTTGGATACTGTAATTAAAACCCGATTTGTAATTTGTAATTACGAAAATGAGTTTGAATGTCTATATATATAGTCTTATTATAATAAAGGCTTTTGCTTCCAGCAATATATCAATTTCAAACCTGTACTATATCAGAGTGGTGAAATAATCAAAATAGTCTCATTAGTTTTTTAAAAAGTGTTCGGTTGTGTTGTTTCACTTCTGGAAATCCAAATCCTAAGCCAATATTCTTCTTCTAGAATGCACTTTTTGTAATAGAAATTTCCTCTCTTCTAGAATGCACTTCCTGCAATGCAAATTTTTCCTCTTCCAGAATGTACTCTTTGTATTGCAAATTTTTCTTCTTCTGGAATGCACTTTCAAATAAAAATTGCAAGGGTATTTTGGGCATTTAAAAAATATGTATAGTGTAGGTATCAAAATGTATAGAGCAAGAAACAACAACCTATAATAAAAAGATACTTTGTTGGGCTTCATTTGATAAGACCAACTCGACCTATTTCATTACATGTCGACGTTGTGGAAATGAGGAAATTTGTTGACCATATGTACTACACAGTCTTTAATTTTGAAGATATACCATAACAGTTCTCTTAATTATTTGAATTAAATATGTTTTTAAACTTCTAGAAGTATTAATTTTTTTTCTATCAATTAAAATTTATATTTTAGTATTCCAATTCATGAAATGTTATTTTAAGTAGCTAGGATTGGATGAAATCAGTAACTTTGATTACGTAACAAATAATGATCTATTTAGTATTTGATATCTGAATTTGATTAACTGATACATTAATTTTAGTCCATGAGATTAGACATTTTTAGTGATGTTTTCTTTATATCATCATTATTCAAATTCTTGATCAACTTATGTAAATATCTCACAACATTAACTTTTCTCACTTTTCAATAGAGATAATTGTCTACATCTTATAAACACCACACATCCTCAATATACTAATGAGAATAGAGTTCATACAAAGTTTTTATACAATAACTTTTTATACGAGATATAAAAAAGAAAATGCGGAAGTATAACGTGAGATAAAAAACACAACGTTAATAATATAATTTTATTATTCACTTTCACCAAAATCTGTCTTTACCAATCAGTAATATCTGAGTTGATATCTAACAAAAACCTTATGAACCAATAATAGGTCACTTTACAACAAATATGTTCCTGAATGATGTAAAAGCAGGCTATTAATGTTATGCTATATAATCATATCGCTATACAGATGTCACGCTTATTTGTAATGAGGTATTCAAAAATTAACATACAATTGGCTACAGGGTGTCTAGTGTCTATCCCATCATCTCCTTTGGAAATTGAAGGATTTAATTGTAAAGGCAAATATAACTGCGAAAAATATGCAGAACCCAGCCACCATAACAGCTGTAACGCACAAGAAATCATGCCTGTACCCAAACACTTCTTTAAGTAACTCTCTTATAATCATCAAGTTCCCATCAGAGAGCTTCACCATATGACTGTCACCACCATACTGTGATGTCAGGAGACCATTCAGACTCCAGGCTACAGGGTTTGCCCAGTAATACCATCTCCACCAAATAGGAATTCTCTGACAAATTAAAGCAGAAAAAGTTATTAGATCACAGAACTTATGCACAGGTTGGTGTAATTCTGAATCCACATACAAATAACTTGCAATCAAAGTATTAAGAGGATATGAAAGAATCAGTTATCCATGTATGAAATGGATCTGCCTAGAGGTTGCATCTCTCCAAGTTTCGAACGTAGAATACAGTCATAAGAAAACAGTTTTGTGGAGTTCGGATCTTGTCTTATTGCAATGCGAAATTATATGACTTGTTTTCGGGTGGAACTATTTTGTTAGATTAACTAGTTAAAATCCTAAAAACCTTAGTCATATAAAACTCAGAGAATCACAGAACACATCATGTTAATAGTTATTTTTACGAGTAACAATTTCTAAAAACATTTTGGCATATCAGTTTAGTTGAAAGATTTTACTGCAGTATAATACCGGACGACATATGTTTGACACATAGTTCAGAAGTTAATTATTAGTTGGGAGCAAATAGATTAATGCAGTCAATGACAAAAATCTATCATTTGATATTATTAATCACTACTTAATTTGGTATTTTGAGAATTTTTCAAGGACAATTCGGTTCTTATTGCTTTTTTTGGTCGCTTATTTCATTATTCAAATGGGTCTGCTACACTATAATTTTCAGCATTTTTTGTAAAACATCACAAAGATAGCAATGAAGTATCAGTTTCCATACCTTACGAGGAATCATAAAACCACTGAAAAGGTTCCACAACATATAAAATGGAGCAGCAATGATGGCAGCAACATTATGATTTGGTGTGATAGCCGTTGTCATCATTCCATAGAAGGTAAAATATAACATCGTAAAATACATGAAGAATAAGTACCAAATGAACCTATCAAAAGTCCAGATAAAGGAACCCATGGAATAGAATATTGAAGAGTATATAATAGCCTGTGCGAACACATAAGGGAACTCAATAACAACCTGCACATTGTAGCATAACGAGTGAGCTAACTTACGGAAACCTTCTATTTCCATGCACAAATTCTAAATTAATATTGTCTGAAAAAATACCTGAGCAAATGCAAATGACAAGGCCGAATACATCCCTGCAGCTCTTTCTCTATAAGAAACGAATCTTTCCACGGAAACAACAGGCTGAACAGCTGTGCCATTTGTTATACCAATGAAGAGGATTGCCGAATACATGGATCCCATGGCATTAAATATATCTTGCTGCGTGTCCCTGAAAAAAAACAAGGTTGTTACATAAAGTCTGATGGTTAAAAAACAGAAAGTACATCGGATTCAGTGACAGTATAAATAAACTAAATTTAGCATATAGTCTAACTATTCCGACAATCTCCAAATAAAACAATGTAAACTAATCTCCTTGGCACACTAACTAAAACTAATTCAACAAAAGGATAGATGACTCTGTCAATAGCTCATGTCTGGCAGGGTTTTGTCAATACAGTTTACAAATGGGCATTGCAGGAAAACATTGCAGAGATGTACCAAATACTGAAAAAAATTGGAAAGTGTACGCTACCCAAATTTGAAGCATATGAACCAAAATGTTATTTGAAATCGAAGATCCATAAAATAAAGGAAAACTGAGAGGAAAAGACCTTTTAGCACCAAATCTCCAGCATATTGTACCGAGCATCATTGAGATGATGACGGTGTAAAAAAAGCGAACAGCAGTGTACTGAGGGTTACGCCAGTAAGAAAGATTTTGCTTCCACAGACAAGTTAGGAACTGCTCAAAGGATGAACGACAGTACTTGGTTGGAAAATGCAATTCTTTTGAATTACTACTTGGCTTGTTCAACCTTTCAACCAACTCTTGGTTATACCTGAAGAAAAACATGGTATGTTTATATAAACCAACAAAAAGTTGAACAAATTTTTCCATAAAAAAATATACATACTGATATAAACTTGACCCTCGGTAGATTTCTGCAAAGTCCACTCCCAGCCGGTTTTCTTCAGCCGAAGAAGTAACCTCTAGCATCCACGTAGCAGGGTTATATCCAGACCTGATCTTTGGAACTCCTTCTATTGCCTACAAAGATATAGATATTATGAATAATTAAGGATTATATTGCTTCATTACCATTCAACCATATACCACAGGTTCAGTAAGAGCTGAAGGTGCATCAGCTTACCTCAAAATAACTGATCAGTTCACTAGATTTAGGACCAAGTGGACCAGCATAAATGAGCTCTCCTCCCCTTTTCATACACAGAAGCTGTAAAAGAAGTTGGGATTTCGTCAGACCAGTGAAGAAAAAGACAGTGTTAAAAGAGAAGATCAAATAGAAAGATAATATATGATGCCCCGCTTTAGAAACCATCGATCTTTTCGAATTATAGACAGGATTAGGAAAACTTAAATATACAAATAAAAAAACTACGGCTATCTGTTACACGCACACGGTCAAAATAGAAGGAAATTACGGACGGTATAACAGTAATATAATAATGTCAACTAAAAGTAAAAAAGTCGGTTGCTCCACGGGAGAGAGGATATGTTGCTTATTGATAAAGAGAATACCTCATCAAAAGATTCAAAAATGTCTATGCTGGGCTGATGGATCGTGCAGACGATTGTTCGCCCAGTATTAACTATATTCCTCACAGTTCTCATCACAATGGCTGCGGCCCGGGCATCCAATCCAGAAGTGGGCTCATCCATGAAGACTATAGAAGGGTTGGCAACCAGTTCCACTGCTATAGTCAACCGTTTTCGTTGTTCAGTTGACAGACCATCAATTCCAGGTAGACCCACTAGTGCTCCACTTAACGGAGTGAGTTCCACAAGCTCCATTATCTCCTCAACGAAGGCCTGGCAGTCAAAAAGGCTAAGTTATTTATTTATTTGTATTAAAACAATTCCAGAAGGTGTCTATAACGTGGAAAAAGGGCATACTATGTTTCACACCTTTTGTGTATTCAAGTCAACATCTGAAGACAATCGAAGCCAAGCAGAGAACAGTAAGGATTCCCAAACAGTTAAACAAGGAGAATGAACATCAGTCTGCTCACAGTAACCAGAAATTCTTGCAAAAGTGTCTTGTCTTTTGGGATAACCAGAGATATATACACCCCCTTCTATGACTCCACCGGTTTTTCTTCCAGCTAGCACATCCATCAGCGTCGTTTTTCCGGCACCACTTACTCCAACCAATGCTGTCAACACACCAGGTCTAAACGCTCCAGTAACATTAACAAGCAGCGGTAACCTGTCCTCTAAAATCCCTTGTTGTTTCAATTCCTGAAGCAACAATTGAATAAATTAGCATTTAATGTACTGAAATTAAATTTTACAAAATAAAAAGAATGATCATTTTACATACCAAAGGAACATCCACATAGTAATAGATATTGCTGAAAGACATGGAAAGTGGTTGAAATGGGAGAACCATTCCTTTTTGCTTAAAATGCTTTCCTGGGAGAATATGTGAGGATTAGATGAAATGTCACAATCCAACACACACACACACACGAACAATTCATAATTTACAAACCACTTGATGCCGATCGCTGCAAGTATTCTCTCAGTTCAATAACAACACTTTCACCCATTCTTCTCTTTTCTCTTTCTTGAAGCTCATCCTTTGAAACTACAGCTTGTTGTCTTCCCAAGGCTGAAATAAAGTTTAGGAATATATCATAAAAACATAACAGTTCATTTTGGTCTACGAAGCACCACAAGGCACCGTAACATTAGACTGAGATTATATGGAGAATAACGTGTCTTACGATTAAGGTAAGCCAAGAAGATTGTAAATAGAATGTTGAACAAAATTGTGTATCCAACCATTGCACCAAGACCAATCCAATACCAATAGCTTTCTGCATACAAACTCCGCTGTTTTAATACTTCCAAACCCAATGAGTGGGTCGTCTGATTTCCAGCTTTCTGTAAAATGATTAAATAGTGAGTACATTTTCAATTGCAGTAAGAAAATTAACATTATCATCCTCGCTTTGACACTAGAAAAATAGTTACAATGGTTGTGAAAGAATCACGTTCCTATAATCAGAACAAGGATTATACCTTATCCCACGAATGTCCAAGAAATTCGTTCACTGAAGCTGAATTTTGAGCATACATCAAAGGAGAAATCCAAAAACCCCATATCCACCAAACAGGAATACGGTCTGCCCAAAAAATGAGATAAAAACTAAGAAAAATTACTTTACCAAATCGACTTTAGAAACATGAAAATATACTGCCGTTCAACCTCTTGAAATTATATATCCGCCGAGAGCCATTACAACCAACATGGCAAAGGATCCAAAGGTATTGGATACTATCATATTTCGGCCCAAGGATCCTATCAAACGAAACAGACCTATAGACATCTGGTGCAGAAAGAAATAAAGCAAGAACTGCCGAAAAAATCTGCAAATCCAGAGGTACACAGAATATTCACGTAAGAGAAACTCTAAGAATAAACTGAATCACTAAGTGAATATAAGATTTACCTAGTAATTGAAGGATCATATCCAATTGCATAGTATGTGACAGCCACCCAGCATCCAGCCTCTATTATGGAAGTTGGGATACTAAGGAACCAAGAAGGAAGTGTATATGCCCAGCTAGGATAGAAGTGCAGGTCTCTGTGCTTGTAAATAACTGGAAGCTTTGCAACTAACATTGACACCTCGGTAAAACCATTGAAAAGAATAATAACCATAGAAAAGTATATTGCTCCAAGATATACGCCCCCATCGTCCACTGTATTATGGTGCATTGTTGTTCGGAAGAAAACGCTCATCGTAATTAAGGCAACCAAAAGTAGCTGAAAATAGTGGGTAATGGTCAAAATCAGCTCCAAATAAACCTTACATAGTTATTACATCCATCTTAGAACCAATAAAAAGTAAAAAATGTTTCACGGCCACGTACAAAAAAAGAGATTTTGAGATGACTAAAACATTTTTTTGTCAACAAAATAAACAAACAATTATCTAGTTAAGAATTATTGTTTTCTTTTCTTGAGGTCATTTTTTGATCACGCGAATTGCTTGAAAACAAATATAAATTATTAACTGTTATACATTTTAACCGGCGAGATTACCTGAACAAACTTAAAAACATAGATAAATGAATTCCGTTTCATGAGAAGCTTCTGCCACTGAAAATTAGTCTTGAGAAGTTCGAGCCTTTTGGCGCCATAGCTAAGAGTTGCCAAGGCGGCTGGATGATTATAGCGTCTATCGAAAGGTATGTTTAGTTGCTCAGACAAAAGCCTTCCCTCACGATATAAGGAAAATGCTTCGGCGAATTTTCCAACAGGTACATATCGGTAAGGGCGATCGAGAACAGACCAGTACTGCTCTTGGTCCTTCTTAGACGTAACCTAATGAGAAGAATTTGAAGTCTGAAGTGAACCGTCACTAAATCAAATATAGTAGAAACATAAATTCCAATGTGGCTACTAGTACTAACTCACTTCTTGCAAGAAATCTGCTACATTTTTCCGCTCTGGACAACTGAATCCCATTTGTCTGAAAAAATCAACAGCAGCTTCACGGGGGCCCTGATATACAATCTGACCCTCGCACAAAAGAATAACATCATCAAACAATTCATAGGTCTCGGGTGCTGGTTGTAGAAGAGATACAATTGTGGTCGCATCAAGTGCACGGGTTGAATGTTTAAGATATTTGATAATTTGATAAGTAGTTGAACTATCAAGACCAGTTGATATCTCATCCATGAATAGCACTCTTGCTGGACCAGTTAATATTTCACCTGAAAAATCAAACATAAACTGATTAGCATATACCAAACAGATCTAACGTGCTAGTAGACACGACAAAGTAATAATGTAGTTAACCTGTTGTAAGACGCTTCTTTTGCCCCCCTGAGATGCCCTTGAGCATTTCATCTCCCACCAATGTGTCACCACATATGTCCAAACCTAATATCTTTGTAAGAAATATTTTAGTATTTCTGGTGTTCAAAGATCCAAAAGGACGCTTAGTAGAAAACGTTAATAGTGGCTTATGAATCTTCATTGAGATCACTTGTTGAAAAAGTTAAACAAGTTTAGTATCTGGCCTTAGTGGATAATTATGGACAAATGATGTTAAACAAGTTTGACAAAATAATAGTCTACATAACATGCCACTTCTCACGTGCACGTGAGCAAGTTGACAAAATTAGTGTTGTAAATTGATAGAATAACCAATATTATCTAACAAAGATATTTTAAGAGACAATACTAAGAAAAAAATATACAAACCAAAATTTTATTTTAGTTTCTTATATTTTCTATATTTTAGATTAATTAGCGAATGAAAAAGTTGGGTATAAATCTCATTCCTTGTCTGTTTTTTTCCATCTAGATTCCCATGCTGAAAGAAAATTCAGATAATTTCACCGCTGTTACTTCTTTTGTATGACTTCCTTGCTTTGTGGACCTTCAGTATAACCCGTCGTGATTTTTGTTAATCATCTTACTTCTTATGTTTTTCTAATTTAACATTCATCCAATAATATAATATATATTAAGACGTGGATTTCGTATTCTCTCGTGCATAATGTTACAGTACTAGATTTAGTGTGAGTATTTTAGTTAACTTGTCAGGATTTAGTTTACGAGTCGTCACAATAATATTAACATGATCCAAACATCAGCTTAGTCCACCATTCAATTTTGGCGCGTTATCCAAGCTAATAATCCTTCATTCTTTCTCTATTTCTTCTTATGCGGGACTTTCTCACTTCAAACACACTCACGTATTGTATCCAACAGAAGAATTATTTGGCATAACGAATCCCATTAATAAAAAAAATCAAAGAAATTTCAGGACCTCAGGTCATAATCACAAGAAAAGTCGTTGTGCATTCAAGAGTAAATTTTTTTTTACAAGAATAGCATACCTTCATGATGTACTCCACCACAAGATTTGTCTCTAGTCCCCCGAGAGCAAATGACTACAAAAGAAACTAGAGTGAATTAATTTGAATCCCTGAACGATGTTTATCAATTTCAGAGAAAAAAGAAGAAGCACGGGTATACCTTCATGAATAGATCAAGATCTTCATCTGGTTTTATTCCAGCATTTTTTTCTCTTCTTGCAAGTTCCAGCAACATATCTGGTAAGAGCCCACAATTTAGTATTAGCATATAAAGTTGCAAATTGAACATATTAAGATGGTCACATAAGAATATACCAAATTTAAATCCAACGCCTTGACAACAACCAGCAAACTGGAGAGTTTCCCTCACGGTCATCTCTGCCACATGCCAATCTTGTTGGCTGATATAAGCAGAAGTCCTCTGAGGAACAAACTCTTTCAGACCATGTCCATTGTATGTAATGTTCCCAGACATCTTCAAAGAGCATAAATACATATATGAGATGGGGGAAGAAACCAATATTTATATCCAAAGTGGAGTAGAGCAAGTATTGGCTATTTGGCCAATTATGTTATTTATAAATATGAAATATAAATCAAAATATAGAAGCCATTTATCAGGGTTTTTTATCCAATTCGTATAACGAAAAATAAAATTTCTTTTTTTTAGAGAAGAATAAAATTCCATTTATAAAAAGGTATTTATTTACATTATCTAAGATAATACCGAGAAAACAACTTTGAAGATAAAATCGACAATTTGATTATGTACTTGTTTAAAAAAGGACATAATGTCAACAATAACATTGTGCAAAAAAAACAGTAAAATTGTCGACTTTATCTTTAAAATCGAACTTTCATACTTTAGTTACTACTACACAACTTACAATATTAATGGACAGGATTTTATTTTCATTTACAATATTAACGGACGGGATTTTATTTTCATTACAGCGACATCAAGCTTTAAATGTAATTGGAGAACAACACAAATAAGTAATAAGTTTTGTGCAGTACTATTCCAGCTGTTCTGTATGCGCAAACTCTATGGATAATGACAGCAAGAAAGAAAAAATCTCTAGTATGGATAACTCCAAACAGAGTGCAGAAAAGCCTCCGAATAGAGTCTCCAGTAGTTAGGACTTGGGACTTCGAAAGTTGTTCGTATTCATTTCAATTTCCAAGCAATCTATGCAGATAATCGATCGGCATTAAGCTTAAACAGCAAGTTGTCTGTTTAGAATTTCCAACAATATTGGCAAAGTAGTTGGGCGTCCATGCATAAAGAAACCCCATTTTAATTTGTCAGAGTAATTGGAAAATTTAGTACCTGCAACCCGGGTCCTAGTCTACCAGCAAGTGCTAATAGTAGTGTTGTTTTTCCGGAGCTTGGCGGGCCCAAAAGCAACGTTAGCCTGCAAGAATAACAAAATCACAATCTATCCAATATATACACACACAAAAATTACAATTAGGTCTTGAAAAAATTATTTAAGTATCATTTAATACATTTTTTTTGTTTCCGGATGTTAGTTCCTTCTCCCACAGAAATAAATAAAAAACGACAACGACATATGTGTCTGCCTGTGTAACACAATGCATGTAACAAATGAAGTTTTATAGAAAATAAAATTATAAATATTCAACAATTTAAATAAAATAGAAGTATTAAACAATGTTTTTGGAGTCAATTTATTCGTTATAATGAACAGGAGAAACTGATTCGTAAAATTTAGGATTTTATACATGTAAATGTTCTTTGAATGGGATTTGTAGTTGAATGAAAAAAAAAAATCACCCTTTTATCGTTTTGATTTGTCAAATGGCAGTTAACGCTAGGTTGAACTTATTCCTTAACAGTCAATGAAAAGACGGAAAATAGGCCACGTTGAACCTAATTCCATGACTTAAACCCTACCTACTTAGCAGTTAATATACGATAACATGCAAACTAGTCAAACTGCTACAAGTTTAGGTTTGATTTTATGAAGAAAAGGAATAGATTTATCAACCTTGATTCTTTTATAACTTAATTATGTTTATTTATGAGAAAGATTTCTTTTAAAAACACTTGGTAATAAATGGCAACATGTGGTATGAAATAGTATATATCTATGTAAAAAGAATTATGTCAAGTTATTCACCAAGTATTTGCCTTGAGCTTGTAAAACTTGACTTTTTAGAAATTTAAGTAATTAACGTTGATCTCAAAATTTAATTTAAGATTAAATTATACATTTAGACTCAGACTTCTATAATATCTATATTTTAGTTTACACATATAAAACATACTCTTATAATTCTGTGAATTTATTTAACTCGTTTTACTTCTTATTAAAAATGCATGATTAAAGGTCCAAAATATGAAGAGACTAAAACATAAAAAAATTGTATGAATATAGAGAAAAAATAAACAACTAAAGCTTTATTAATTAAACACACGAATCTGGAATACTTCCTCGGTTCATTTACAACAGTGGTGACCATGGATAATTTTTTTACCACATTACTTTGTTAAACACTGACCTTGAAGGTCTAATAATCCCACTGATGTCTGCTAAAATTGTCAATTTGCTTCTCTTCCTTCTGTATATCAGCAACTGCCTTAAAAGAGCCTGATTACACAACATATGTAATATTAGAATTACGTTCTAAACAGGAGAAAGGAAGATATTACAAATGAAATTAGGAAATTAAAGGAAAGAAAAAATAAGCACCTCGGTCATATTACAAATGAAATTAGGAATTGTTGGCAGAGCTCTGCTACCGACATGTACAAAAGTCTCAACGCTCAAGTTCTGAAATCGAACTTCAATTTTCGGAAACTCCAAACCTACTCTGCGGAGTTCAGCATCCAGTAAAACACATTCAACAAAATTACCACCTACATTCTCATAATATTTAAACTAAAACAGAACTGAAAGATCAAGAAGATCCAGTAATAAATTGTAAGTGAAGAATAACGTAATAGACTTAGAATCGCAAGTCCTGCTACTCGGTAACTCTACAGTATGGCAACAAGAGATGGAGAGAGAGAGAGATTACGCGTTGAATCGACTTCTCATTCGGTGGAACATGATCTCAGGATCATTGTCCACGCAGTCAACGAGCCTTTCAAGAAGAAGGCGCTGGTCCTGTGACTGTAGATCTCTAACGTCGATCTCCTTCATGTCACCAGTAAGATTCTTGAAGATTCCCCGGCGCGCTCGTTTATAAGTAGGAAGCCTCTCCAGCGCCGCCCAGCGCAGCGCCTCCTCATCTTCTCCTTCCTCCCTGAAGGAGGCCGATCTGGCGAAGGCGTTCTCCGCGGAGTTCCACATTGCGCCCTCCCACCGCCACTGAAAAAAGTAAAAGAGTCCAGAATGGCTTGAGTGATAGGGATGAATGGAGGTGCAGCACTTCTTCTACTAGTTGTTTGTTAGCGTTGGATAGGAGTAGTTGAGACTTGAGAGTGTGCATTAATGGCCGCACCTTCTCTTTCTTCCTTGTTAAAGTGCAGCATAATGTCTGCGTGCTGTTAGAGGACCCTCATTTAATAGCCGCGCGAAAGACAAGTAAGGCTCCTCTACAGTTCCCACGCGCTCTCATGTTGTTACTTCTATGTTTGGATTCAATAGTGAATTTGTGGAGGAGAAGAGGTGGTAGTATATAAGGATTAGAGAAGATATGGGATGATTGAAAATTATTCTGTAATTTTAAATTAATTAATTTTTTTAATATATAATATTCATAATTATTTATATTTTTTAATAAAAAATTGAAAAGATATAATAAAAATATTTTTGTGTTAAATTAAAATAAATTTATTAAAAATTATAAAAAATAATATTATTATATATATTTATTAGTTTATATATATATATATATGAATGGTTAATATTATAATTGTATTTTATTGTTTTTATTATTTATGATTATATATTTTTATTAATAGTATAATTAATTATATATTTTTAAAAATTTTAAATAAATTTATATAATATTAATTTTGTATATTATAATAAAAAATATAAAAAAAAATTCCGGGTGAAATGTAATAATTATACTGAAATCAGCGGAAATTTCTTCATTTATTATGAAGATGGAAAAAAACACTCTCCCATGTAACCTAGTTGTAACTTTAACAACTTCATACTTCTATAGTATATAATATAGTGCATATTAGTATTAAGAAGTAGTAACATATGGGATGATACCCCTTTTCCCAAAACGGTTATACAGTGAGATTTATCATTTTGCCCTCGAGTGATGACGATCCAATGGTGAATATGATGTGATTCGCCATTTCTATTTTGGGAACATGCTGCCTATGGTTTCACGATGTGGGACTAGCTTCTACACTCTGCCTTTTTGCATGAATCATTCAGATAAAACAAGACAATAATTATGGATCAGTTAATAACTTTTAAAATATATTATTTCAGTTTTGCTCAATCTACTTTTGCTCCCTGGTTATTCAATTTATTTGGATTTTCTTATTTTGGAATAAGAACGAAAAATCGCATTCCCATATTCTCTATCACTTGAATCTCTCCTAGTAAAACAAAATGTCAAAAAATAGAAAAATATAATTGATGAGGAATTTTAAAAGGTAATTACTTTTATTGAAATTTTTAAATATTTTCTGAAAAAATAGGTTCTTAAGATAAATAATTTTAGAAAAATTAAATTATGCAATTTTAAAAAAGTGGTTTGATTATATGAAATTATATCCTTTTAAATTGTATAATGTTCTTACAACAAGGACCAAGAACACTTGAAACGGGTTAATCAAGACTAATCCTTCAATCTTGGGCTGAATACTGTCTTGGGCCGGGTACTTCTCTCCTTGATGGTGCTCTCGGCTTCTCCTCTCGGCTGATGCTATCGGCTGGTGCTCTCGTGCTCTCGGCAGGTGCTCTCGGCTTCTCCTTTCGGCTTCTCCTCTCGGCTTCTCCTCACAACAGGTGGGGGGTACCTGCAAGTCGCTCCGATGCCAAAGTCAGAAAAGGTTTAATGTTCATCAGATAAAATCACTCTTACCTTTTTCTTGTGTTGACCTCCTATTTATAGGGTTTCGTTGATGGGCCTTCAACAGTATTTTTTGGACTTTCTTCTCACACCTCTTTATTACTTTTACACCCCCTTGTGCAAGTTCCTTATTTAAATTGGGCTTTATTATGATTTTTATTATCCTTTCAGGTTTCGGTTTAAACCTCTCGGTTTCAACCTTTTTCCCTTGTTTATTCAATGTTGTTCTCGGCCTAAACCTCTCGGTTTTAGCCTACCAGTACACTAGCCCCCGAGACAAAAATATTTTTATTTCAAGTTTTTAAAGAAATATTTGTGTCTTAATATAATATAATAATTTTTGACGTTTGATTTGATTTGATATGGAACGCTTTGATTTCTGCGCTTTATTTTGCTGAGTTTTCATGACTTGACAGGAACTTGCTATTTTGACCGTTAGATGACATATGTTTGAATGGTGCCACATTGTTTATATCGTTTGAAATTCTAGGGTTTTGCCTGGGCTATAAATAGGTTTGTCATTGGGTTTTTTATGATTGTGTGAGCTTTGCTGCTGTTTAGAAGGAAGCATATTGTCAATCTTCGTTCAATTCTTGCGAAGGTAATGTCTCTTTCAAGTTCTTCTGCTATTGATGAATTTTCAAGCGCGGGTGGTGAATCAACTGGCCGAGTGGTTCGAGAAGAAGTTCCTCCTGAGTCAAAATCTTCTTCTGCTACTCCATCTTGTATGAATGATTCAAGTGGGGCTCCTGCTGTTGATGTTCCACAAGAATTTGGATTTGTCGTACCCCAGAAAAACCTTCGTCCTGGTTATCAATGGGTCAATCCTAAAGTCCGAGAGTATTTCTCGAAGTATCGTTCTGCTAACGAACTTCGGAGTTTTCTTTCCCGTTCTCAAATTTATTATTCTGATATTGAAAATGATATCATTTCATTTCGGCGTGTTGGTGATGTTGATAATGTGTGTCATGGCCGAGAAGATGATAGCTATGAATTTTTTTATTTTTATGCTTGCTTTTTCAGAGATCTTCATATTCGATTGCCTTTGAACAATTTTCAAATGGGCGTTCTTAATTTTCTTAATGTTGCTCCTACTCAGCTTCATCCTAATGGTTGGGCTGCAATGCAAGCATTCAATATTTTGTGTAAATTATTGTCACTTTCTCCTAGTCCTTCTGCATTTCTATACTATTATAGTTCTCGGCCTGGTAAACGGCCAGGGTGGCTATCCCTTATTAGCAAGTCCAATGTGTGTTTTCTTAAGCCTTTTATGTCGTCGTATAAGGATTTTAAAGGAAGTTTTTTCAAAATTCTAATAGAGCCACTAGGAAGAGAATATTTCTTTAATGGAAATTCTCCAAAATTTCCTCTGTATTGGACGAAAGATCCTGTGAAGTTTAACTCAATATCCTTTCATTCGATGGGTGTGGCCGATCGTCATGTTATTGAAGTTTTTAGTCGTTTCTCGTATCAAGTTCCCACTCGTGCTTTGCTTCAGTTGTATACTTCATCACATCCCCGACAAGATCTTACTGGTATGTGGTTATTCCGCATTTTCTTGCTTTTTAGGATAAGTTTTTTAACTTTGCTAAATTTTTTATTGATTTCCAGCTCTGATGACAAGTACTAATCCGAAAGCTCGATCTTACTTTTCGAAACTGCTTAACAAAGTGGGTGATGTTACTCCCCGACGCGAAAATGTGGTAAATCCTGTTGTGGAGGTAGAAAACGTGGAGCCAGTTGCTAATGTTGACGTGGTGGAACCGGCAAGTAATGTTGATGTTGCTGGTCCTTCGAAGAAATCAAAGAAACGAGATAGGAGCAGCAAGAAGTCACACTCATCCTCTCGGCGCCATCGCCATAGTGGAAATGTTTCATGTGAACCTCTTCCCGAGACGATTTTTAGTGCTACGAATAAATATGCAAAATTTGTTCAAACATCCTTTAGTGAATCAACTTACAATATGCTGAAGAATATGGATGCTGCTTCATTAGCGGATTTTGTTATTGAATTATCAAGTAGAAATCTTTTGATTGGAAAAATGATGAAAGAGAAGAATGGAAACTGCGTGTCGTTGTCCGAATTTGAAAAGCTGAAGAATGATGTTGCTGAGTATAAGGATAGGTTGAACTCTTTATCATTGGAGTTAGAGAAGGTGACGAAACAGAAAGAACAACAAGAAATCGAAAATGAAGATCTCGGAAAAGAAATTTCTGATTTGAAGAATGAAAACCTGAAATGTATAACGGAGAATGCTCAATTGTGCAAGGAGAATCAACTTTTGACCGAGAAGGTATCGGCGCTATCTTCTGCTAATGAATCTGACAAGAACACCATTAAACTTATGGATGAGGAGATTAATCAGCTAAAGACCAATGTTTTTGAAGCCGAAAGTTTTATATTTGAACAACACAAACTTGGCTTTGAGAAGGCTCTTCAACAAGCAAAATACTTTTATAAAATTCCTATTGATGAAGGTAATTTTGATGTGAAGAAGGACTTTTATAATGGTGAGCTAGTTCCTGCTAATGAGATTCCAGATAATGATGCTGAAGATATTAATATTGAAAATTAGGTATAGGGTTTTAAGGTTTAGTTTGTCGGATACTTCTCGGTTTACTTGTGGAGAAGTATAATTGTTTTGGAATGCTAAGCTTGTTGGATATTTGCATTCGTGATGTAATTCCATTTTTTGAGAACTTTTGTTAATATAAATGTTTAAGCTTTTGTGGTTATCATCGTAATTTTATCCTTTGTTATGTTCTGATAATTCTGTTATAATCGTTGTGCTTGCTAGTTTTTGGGTTCTTTTGTTGAAAGCGTTAGAGATGCTATTATTTGAGTTTACCTCTCGGTTTTAATGATTATTAATTTAAAGATGACATTTTGTTGGAGCATGAAGATATTGACTGTTATGACTTGGACCTTTCGGGTTTTTTTTTTTTATATATATTAGTCAAAATTGTGAAGTATAAAATTATTAATCAAAAACCTTTAATTTATTAAGGTTGATTCATAATTGATATATTATTGACTGGAATATGCAACTGTCGGTTTAGTAATGTAAGTTGTACGAGTGACTTTCGATTTTTGGAATTGGGTTTTAACTCTGATCTTTCGGTTTTCGTTTGAAAGAAAATGTTTAAATTTGACAAATTTTTTAAAGGAAGATTCTGATAATAGGAATTTTCAAGAAACGAAAACTAATTCTGATCTTTCGGTTTTCATGTGATTTGAAGATTTTCAAGAATGAGAATTATATATGTTTGTTCGGGAGGGATTTCACCTGAAATGAAAGCATCCAAGCCCGAAAAAATTATGTAAATCGATTCTTGGGTGGGATTTCACCTGGAATGAAAGCATCCAAACCCAAGAAAACTATGTAAATCTATTCTCGGGTGGGATTTCACCTGAAGTGAAAGCATCCAAAGCCGAGAGTTTATGTAGTTTTATTCTCGGGTGGGATTTCACCTGAAGTGAAAGCATCCAAAGCCGAGAGACGAAAAATGTATATGTACATAATGGAAGATAACAAAACGGATTGTTTCTTGAGAATTCCTCTTCATTATATGATAAGTAATTTACATCCATTCTAACTAAAATAAAATTTTAGATGACTTGCATTCCAGGTTCTCGGTATCATTTTCTCTTCCAAAGTTTCTAACCTATAAGCTCCATTTTGTAAGTTTTCTAGCACTCTGAAAGGTCCTTCCCAATTGGATGCCAATTTTCCATGTCGTGGATCCTTTCGAGCATCAGTTCGCATTCTCCACACCAGATCCCCTTCTTTAAAAGCCCTAAATCTGACTTTTGCATTAAATCTCTTCATTGCTCTTCGTTTGACTGCAGTCTCTTTTATTTTTGCTTTTTCTCTAAGTTCTTCAATAAGATCAAGATCGGTTCTCAAACACTCATTGTTGATATTCCAGTCTTCCATTTGTCTTCTTAATGTGGGTTCATTAACTTCTACTTGTAACATTGCGTCTGTTCCGTAAGTGAGATTGAACGGCGTTTCCCCAGTTGATGTTTGCGGTGTGCAACGATACGCCCATAAAATCTCCGGTAATTTCTCTGCCCATAATCCTTTAGCAGTCCCCAACCTCTTTTTTAATTGTCCAAGAATAACCTTGTTTGCGGCTTCAGCTTGTCCATTCGTTTGTGGATGTTCGACCGAAGTGGTTGTGGGCTTGATTCCCAAATCTGCATAAAATTCCATAAGTTTTTTGTCAATGAATTGTCGGTCATTGTCACTTACAATAGTATGTGGGATGCCGAATCGATATATTATATTTTTCCATATAAACGTTTGGACTTGCTGTGTCGTTATCTTTGTCAATGCTTCTGCTTCTATCCATTTTGTAAAATAGTCGACAGCTACTATCATGAATTTTGTTTGGCCTCGTCCAAGTGGGAATGGGCCAAGTATATCAATTCCCCATTTTGCAAATGGCCATGGAGATATGATTTCTTGCAACTCTTGCGCTGGGATATGATTTAAGCTCCCAAACTCTTGGCATTTTCTACATGTTTTGACATAAACTTCACAGTCCTCTCGGATTGTTGGCCAATAATAACCAGCTCGACAAACCTTTGTTGCCATTGTTCGAGCTCCACAATGCAGTCCACAAATTCCTTCATGAAGTTCTTTGACCACATATTCTGCTTGTTCTTTGGTCAAACATTTTAACAAGGGCACAGAGTATCCCCTTTTATATAGCTCATCACCGATTAAAATGAAATTGGCGACTTTCTTTGCTATTTTGACATCCGGCTGAACACCTTGCTCCTGGGTCTTTATGATTTCGATGTATGTGTTTATCCAGTCATCTTTGGCTGTTACAATATTGAAGCATTCGTCGAGACTAACTGTCGGATGACTGAGGGTTTGTTGTATGATGGAATTGTGTTGCACTTGTCTCTGTTGGCTTGCTAACTTAGACAATGAATCTGCTTTCATATTTAATTCTCTTGGAATGTATTTCATCTCGGCCTTGTTAAAACATTGCATAATATTTAAGACTTTATGATAATATTTCATTAACAAAGGGTCTTTTACCTGATACTCCCCGTGCACTTGTCCTACCGACAGCTGTGAATCCGTTTTGCAAAGGACATTTTCCACTCCCATGTCTCTGGCTAATAACAATCCTGCAACAAGAGCTTCATATTCGACCTGATTGTTGGATGTTTTGAACTCGAATTTGAGCGCCATTTCGACTTGGAAGTTATCGGGTCCTTCAAGTACTATTCCTGCTCCGCTTCCTCTTTTGCTTGACGCGCCATCTACATACAAAGTCCACTGGTCCTGTTGTGCTGATGTTGGCATCTGAATGATAAAATCTGCAAGAGATTGGGCTTTGATTGGTCCTCTTGGTTCGTATTTGATTCCATATTCCGAAAGCTCCATTGACCATGTCACCATTCGACCTGCAAGCTCTGGTTTTTTTAAAATTTTAGATATTGGAAAATCTGTTCTCACTATTACCTGATGATTCTGAAAGTATGGTCGAAGGCGTCTTGCAGCATACACTAATGTTAGGGCAACTCTCTCAACTTTGGGATATCTGGTTTCGGCATTTTGTAGGGTTCTACTCACAAAATATATCGGTTTCTGCTCTGGGTTTTCTTGGATTAAAGCGGCTCCTATTGCTGCATTTGAAGTAGCTAAGTAGACTATGATGGGTTGATTGGGTATAGGTTTTACTAAAACTGGAGGTTCAGCCACCATGCTCTTTATTTGAGATAAAGCTTGCTCACATTGTTCACTCCACACAAAATTTTCAGATTTTTTCAACAAGTTTATAATCGGTTTAGTTTTCTCAGCCAATATTGGCAGAAATCTTGATAGTGAATTCAACTTCCCTACTAGCCTTTGTACCTCTTTTAGATTTTTTGGTCTTCCCATCTGCATGATTGCCTCACATTTGTCAGGATTAGCTTCAATTCCTCTATTTGTCAACATAAATCCCAAAAATTTTCCTCCTCTAACGCCGAAAACGCATTTTTCTGGATTAAGTCGAATATTGTATTTCCTTATTTGAGCAAACACTTCTTCAAGGTCTTCCAGGTGTTTCTGTATCTCATTTGATTTAACAACCATGTCATCAACATACACTTCTAGGTTCTTTCCAATCTGTTCTTTAAACACTTTATCCATCAATCTTTGGTATGTTGCCCCAGCATTCTTCAAGCCGAAAGGCATGACTTTATAACAATAATTTGCAACATCAGTGGTGAAAGCTGTTTTCGGGATATCAGGTGCATACATCTGTATTTGATTATACCCCAAATAAGCATCAAGGAAACTCATCATCTCTTGGCCAGATGCCCCATCAACTAGTCGGTCTATGTTAGGCAATGGATATGTGTCTTTCGGACAAGCTTTGTTCAAGTCGGTGTAATCTGTACACATTCTCCATTGTCCACTTGGTTTTTTGACGAGTACCACATTAGACAACCACGTGGTATACTTCGCTTCTCGGATAAAACCGGCTTGTATTAACTTTTGAGTTTCTTCAATTGCTGCCTGTCGCCGTTCTTCTCCTAACTTTCTTCGTTTTTGAGATACTGGCTTTGCTTCCCGGCAAACAGATAATTTGTGACACATTACCTCTGGATCAATTCCAGGGATATCAGACGGCCGCCAGGCAAATAAATCCTTATTACTACGCAACAGTGTGATAAGTTTGCTAAGCAATTCATCAGGCATACTTCCACTGACATAAGTGCATTGTCTGTCGTCCTGGCCTAACAGTACTGCTGTTGTTTCTTCTTTTGGTTCCAGTCTTTCCTCATTCAATCTGGGATCCAAGTCCACCATGGCTACTATTTTTTCAGCCTCTTTATCCACCTTTAAATTCATTTTTAAACCTGCTGCATAACATTCTCGAGCATCTCTTTGATTGACATAAACTGTAGCTATTTCTCCTTTTTCTGTTGGGAATTTCATGGCCAAATGTGGTGTTGACACGATTGCTCCTAACTTATTTAAGGAAGATCGTCCTAGCAACACATTGTATGATGTGGATGCGTCCACTACCAGATATCGGATTTTAATTTTTCTAACTTTGCTACCTCTTCCAAATGTTGTCACCAAATCAACATATCCTTTTGTGTTAACTCTTTCGCCTGAAAAGCCGATGATTTGTTCTCGAAAAGGCACTATGTCTTCTTCTTTCAAATGTAACCTTTTGAACGTATCCCAAAACAAGATGTCGACCGAACTCCCTTGATCAACCAGGGTCTTCATGACAGCATATTCGGCTATTTCAACCGTGATTACCATAGGATCATCATGATCTGGATCAATTTCTTGGAAGTCTTCGTCTGTGAAAAGCATTGGTGGTAAAGTTCTTCTCTTGAAAACATGATTAACAGACCTGATATTTCGCCAATGTTGCTTTCGTGCAGATGAGGATTCCTTCCCAGAAAAACCTCCTGAGATCGTATTTATAAACCCCCTAACCGGTCTTCCCAAACTTCGCTCTCTGCTTCGTCTTACTGATTGAGTGTTTTGATATATTCTATCTCTTCTTTCGTCTGGCCTTCCAACCCTTCTTTCATCTCTTTTTTCCACTTGTTTTTCTCTCCTTTCCAACCTTTCAAACCTTCTTTCACCCAGCTCTCGCCCCCTCGTATCTCTCTCTGGACTTAACCATACTCTTGAATTTCCCCTTTGAACAAAACGTTTTAACTGTCCGGCATGAATCAACTCTTCTATTTTATCTTTCAACCCAATACATTCTTCTGTATGATGACCATGATTTTTATGATATTCACAATGTTTGGTGCGGTCTGCCCTTTCTGGTGTTCTCGCTTTTCTTGGTGATGGTATTATTTCGGCTGCCATGGCTTCCTGTAAAATTCTTGCTCTGTTCGTATTTAGAGGTGTGTATTGCTGGAACTTTCGAGCTCTGAATTCTTCTCGGGCTCTTCTTGCAACAGGCGGATGTTCTCTTTCTGTTACCCTCTTCTCGCCTCCATCAACTCTTACTTGGTTTCGAAACTCCCTTAATTCTTCCATTTGCATAAATTTTGATGCCCGTTGCCTTAGTTCATCCAGATTGATCGCAGGTTTCTTGCAAAGACTATCGGCAAATGGTCCCGGTTTTAATGCCGTTATCATATGATGCATGGTGACCTCTGGACTAAGATTTCGGATTCCCAAAGCAACCTTTCCAAAACGTTCCATGAACATTCTTAAAGACTCCCCTTTCTCTTGTCTTATGTTCACTAAGGCGATTGACGTTAAATGATGGGGGCGACTAGTCGCAAATTGAGCACCGAACTTTTCTATCAACGTATCAAAACAATCTATACTCAAAGGTGGGAGGCGTGTAAACCAGCTCAATGCTGCCCCTTTCAGAGTTGTAGGAAATACTCTGCACATAACAGCATCATTCCATGTATACAAGCTGATTTGAGTAGTATATATTGCAATATGCTCATCAGGATCCGTACTTCCATCATATTTGTCAATGGTTAAGTTCTTCCAATTGTCAGGCAACGGAGTATCGACTATAACATCATAAAATGGATGTTTTCTGGAAGATGTTCCTGCACAAACCCCAGAGTTTTCAAGCCATCTTCTTCTGGTTTGAGAGTTTTCATTATACATCCTCTCGTTCACCTGTATCCCTGGTTGGACAGTTTCGAAAGATGAATTCAAAACCGTTTCCTCTTGTAACTTTCTCCTCATGTGTGCGTTTTCGGCTCTTAACATACTCAATTCTTCTTCATTATTCTTTTTTAACATCTCGAATTCTTTTTGTAATTGGACCAACATTGTCATTGGCATGTTAACATTGTCTTCCCGATCTCCACCTTGTTCTCCTCCTTGACTCATCTTGTCTTTAACCCTTCTCAACTGACCCTCGGCCCCACGGTGGGCGCCAAAATGTTCTTACAACAAGGACCAAGAACACTTGAAACGGGTTAATCAAGACTAATCCTTCAATCTTGGGCTGAATACTGTCTTGGGCCGGGTACTTCTCTCCTTGATGGTGCTCTCGGCTTCTCCTCTCGGCTGATGCTATCGGCTGGTGCTCTCGGGCTCTCGGCAGGTGCTCTCGGCTGGTGCTCTCGGCTTCTCCTTTCGGCTTCTCCTCTCGGCTTCTCCTCACAACAGGTGGGGGGTACCTGCAAGTCGCTCCGATGCCAAAGTCAGAAAAGGTTTAATGTTCATCAGATAAAATCACTCTTACCTTTTTCTTGTGTTGACCTCCTATTTATAGGGTTTCGTTGATGGGCCTTCAACAGTATTTTTTGGACTTTCTTCTCACACCTCTTTATTACTTTTACACCCCCTTGTGCAAGTTCCTTATTTAAATTGGGCTTTATTATGATTTTTATTATCCTTTCAGGTTTCGGTTTAAACCTCTCAGTTTCAACCTTTTTCCCTTGTTTATTCAATGTTGTTCTCGGCCTAAACCTCTCGGTTTTAGCCTACCAGTACATATAACAAATTAAAAATTTGGAAATTTTCTTTATTTTTTATCGTGTCTATGTTCTTTTATATTAAACATTTAAAATTAGCTCATATTTGATAATATTTTTGAAAAAAATAATATATACTTAATATATAAAAATTAAATTACTCTGTTCAAACTAATAATTTGAAATGTAAAAGGTTCAAATAAAACCTTTAAAATAAATAAAAAATCAAAATATTCTAGATGTTCAATATTTTCTTAAAAAAAAAATTTCCAAACACATGTTATTCTATCTCTTTTATAAGTAAAAACTACATATGTAACAATGAAATTCCACAACAAAGAGTCCACCATGGGAGTTATATAAAAAAAAACAAGAATTAGATAAGATAAAACAAAAATTCAATATATCTATTTAAAAAAACTTAGGAAAATTGAATAAAATACTCCTCTTGTAACAAATATTATCTATTAATATTCTTTTTATAGAGAAAAGTTTAGAATAAAGTAAATATACAATTTCTTAGGGACATTTTAGGTGTGTTCCTTCATTTCAAATAAATTTTTGTTTCAACCACTTGTAAGATGAAAAATTATAATAAAAATTTTTAATCATTTACTTCTTGAATAATACAAATAGCAAGAAATGTCCGGGCATATTTTTCCAACCAAATAATTTACGATTGCTTATTATTTTTCTAATTGTCTAATTAAAATTTACACTAAAATCAGTTATAATTTTTTTATCCTTTCATAGAATGATATGGGTAAATTATGGTTAATTTAAGAAATATTACTTAATGTTGTTAAGGTAAAAAGTATTTTAAATTAAGTTAATTATATTTTGTATGTATGTAGTTTAGTTAATAACATATTATTTATAAATAAAATAATTATATATATTATTTATATTTTTATTTAAAATTTAGTTTTTAATATTTTATAAATTATAATTTTGAATAAAATTATTTTATTTTCTAATGTGATAAAGAAAAAATTATATTTAAAATAAATAAAAAAAATCAAATATATTTTAATTTTATAATTATCAATTATAATGAATTATATATAATATAGAATAACAATATGTAAGAAGGATGTCCATCTTCGTTACTTCTTCATCTTCCTTCCCTTCTCCTTTTTTTTTTTTCTTTTCTTTTTCTTTCTACTTTTATTCTTTTGTAAGTAGTATTCTCTTTCTACGATTTTTCTTTTTTTTATTTCATAATTTATCAAAACATTTCTCATCTTTTTAACAAATAGAGTATATCACACTACAAGAAAATCATGAAATAGAAACCAATTTGTAGAAACTAAAATAATTAGTTGCAATAGTAACTAAATTAGAGACATTTTAGAAACTAAAAAGAAATTTGGTTTCTAAATTAGTTTCTATTATTGTCTATTATTGTTAAATAATTTCTAAATTGGTATCTAATTAGCAACCAAGGTTTTTGCTACCAAATTTAGAAACTAAATAATTAGTAGTTAAAACATTGGTTGCTAATTAAATACCAATTTAAAAACTATTTAACAATAATAGACAATAATAGAAACTAATTTAAAAACCAATTTTTTTTTTAGTTTCTAAAATGATTTTTATTTTAGTTCCTATTGTAACTAATTATTTTGGTCTCTAAAAAATGGTATCTATTTCATGATTTTTCTTGTAGTGTCAACTAGAAGGTGTCTGAATAAAAGTACAAATTTTATAAATAGATTATGTTATTTTAAAAAATTATTTTCCCAATTAATTTATTATTTGATTTGTGTTTTTATTATATTTAATTAAGTATCTATAAATGTTGGTGTATTTTTTAAGTCTCTTTTATTATGGTGTAGAGAAAAAAATAAGTATGGAATAGACGAAACTATTACCAATTATAAATAAATTTAATTATGATTATAAATGGTGAATATTGAAATTGACAATATTGTGTTTACATTGGTTTTGAAATTTGGTATTAGTATTAAAATTTTGATATTAGTATTATTGTTAGGTTGGTATTTTAGAATGTTTGGTTTGAATTAAGTGCTATTGGATTTTTATTTGGTAACATGATTGTTGGTTGAAATGGTAAAATTTCTGTAATAATTAATGAAAACAGTTTATAAATTCAAGTAGTAGTCAATCATATTAAAATTTATGTAGAATATGAGCGAGTTTTAAAAAGTAACTAACCTGTCCCTTTTTCTGTATAAGTTTGATAAAAAAAATGATTTTGATATATAGTGTTTGGAGGGATACATAGTACTATTTTTTTCCTTACATAATTTAATACTAATATAAAGTAAATTTATTTGCAATATATAAATATATTTTCACACAAATTATTCTCTACACTTAAAATGATACATACATAACAATGAAATAGTTACTATATGTAGTAATTTTATTTAAGTAATATTTAAAAAAAATTAATGATCATTCTAAAAATAATATGAAATTATCATTCCAGATCTATTAAAACTTAAAAAATAATAAGTAATTATCTTATTTATAAAAAAAGTATTAAATATATTATTTTTAAATAACAAAATATTCATGGAGACTAAAACAACAAAATGATTATACTTGATTTAAAAGCAGTCAAATCAAATATACTTTTCAAGTCTTAAAATATAGAAAATGAAAAATATTTTAAAAAAATATGATAATGGAAAATATTTTCTTAAACCAAACAACCCTCGAAAGTCTTACCACATTATGTTTACCTTTCAATGGAATAACTTCCAAGAATTAGTTAATGCAAAGGCAACCTCCCCAAACAGGACATAAGAGGTGGAAAAGTCAATAAAAGTGAGTTATAACTGGGCATTCTTGTTGGTAAAAACTGAGATTGAGTTTATGGCATGCAAATTTTGTCCTCCAACCTTTATCTCATGGTAAAAACAAGTGGTGGTTTTATCTTATTTAAATTAAAAAAAACATATATGAAATTAAAACAAATATGTTGTTTGTTTGTGGTAGCTACAAAAGTTTGGTAGATTTGATTTAATTAATAATGTGTGTTTAGCAATGGAGTATGGTGACCCACTTGAATGGTGTAGCACTTTATAAGTGAAGAAAACATATGTATGGTTAGTTACTTATGAGGTCATGAATATCATTGGCCTTTGTTCTTTGAGTTGGGGATCTGCTGTAGACTAGTGAGATATGAGTTAGGTGTAGTGGTTTCTGGATTTCCAAACAAACCCAGAGAAAGGTGTACTTGTAGCATAGAAAGGGATAGTTTAATCCTCTTCCCTTTTCCCACCTAGGTAACCTTCTAAACCAATTCAAAATATCATATTAGAGATTTTATGTTAATTCATTTATAATATAAATCATTTTTACATTCATATTAATTATAGTCTGGCTGAAAATATATTTTGTTAATAATTACTTTATGAATTATAGTTATAGTAATTTATAATTACTTGGAAATACAAACAATGGTATACAATTGTTCCCACTATAGATAAAATAATTATTTCACTTATTTTATTTTTATAAAAAAAATTATTTTAAACATCACTATGCAACTTGATATTTTAGTTAGGCTGACATTTTAAATAACAACAATCATCCGTCATTAGATATTCATAAAAAATTATAAAAATATAGACTAAATGAAAATCTATTATACTAATGAATTGATTATACATAAATAAATTTTAAATTAACCAACTTATTTCACTTATTTTAGGTTAAGAAAATTATAACTTAAACAATTAAAAAAACCAGAGGTGACTACTGTTGGAGAAAAAACATCTCTTCTTTCTACGTTCACTTAATATAACTTTTAAAATAATTATTTTAAAAACCAATAAAATATTAAGCATCCTAGTAGTACCTACAAAGTTACTTTTTACATTCACACATATACACACTTATCGTGATAATAGTATTATGGTTATTATTTATATAATACTATATTCATTAATTATATTATCTTATTTCACTAAAATATCACTTGACAAACATCACTTAGTGCAAAAACCAACAAATTTCGAAGCACCATTCAAATTCCGTCTCCTTGACGGATGAAAGTTTTTAAAAAAATAAAATTATCTCAACATTTTTTTCTCATTAAACTATAATTTAGACAATAAACATTATCGCTCGAGTTACATAACATGATAATTGTTTAAGTATTAAAGTAACGATGAAAAGTTCAACCAATTAAAATAAACTGTATAAACTCTGAGTTCCACCAAAATCTTCAGTTCCAGATACCTAATAATTGCATGAACTCTAATTAAAAAAAATAAGAACTATTTTAAAAAAAAAAGTCTAAACTAAACCACTTGTCAAATATAATAATAATTAGGAACTAGAACGATCAAAATAAAAGTTCTCAACTTGTAGGGCTGTGAACTTTATGATATTCACTAATTAAACCATGGAGGAAAAGGAAAAATGTTTACCACAAAGAAAAAAAACTTACCATAAAACAAATTATAGTAAAATAAGATTGATTTGATCGGGATCACCTACTACTAGGAGAGATTCGTTTAAAAAAGGCGCAAAAATAACTTCAAAAAGTTAAAGAGAAATATTAAAGAAATAAATATATAATTAGAAACTATGAATTGGGATATCGACACTTTTATAACACTTATAAGATAAGTATCCGTGATTTCTGACAATTCTAGTACAGTTTTAACAATTTTAAAAATGAAAAATACATTTTTTTTAAAATTCAAATTTTATTGTATAAATTGTTATTACGATTATAAAAATAAGAAACAAATATTTGTAAATCATCTTTTTGTTTCAAAAAATAATCTAGAAGATACTTGTGCACATAAATCTTTATTGTCAAATTATATAATTCATAATTATATAATATATAGATCTGTGTTCCTGTGTCCTACATTTTAGAGATTTTACGTATCTCTGTGTCCTGTCGTTTCAGTGTCCGTGTCCTACATAGAAATCTAATTTATATATTTAAGCCCAACTTATAATTTTAATATTTATTTTGTTATAAACATCCTTACTAAACCAGAAGAAACAGATCTTAGTATGGAGAGAATAATATGCAATATTGAATAATGAATTAAATTTAAATATGGTAAATAAATACGTAATTTTATATGTTTAGTCTCTTTTTTACGCACATCTAAAGATTTGATTTGACCTTAACTAACATTTTGTAGGTACAGTTTAGAACACATTTATCACAGAATCAGAGCCATATCTACACGTTAACATCGATCCTTATTTATGATTCACATGGACTGCTTCACCTATAAGGGAACCATTATTGGACTTTTACGTATACTTTTGGATTTTTTTGGAAATGCAGAATAATTGCGTTAATTTATTTTATTTTTTCTCTAAAAAAATGTCCAAATAATTTGATATCACCGAATTACGAATATTTAATATAATAAAGTTAAAACATTATTTTCAATCTAAAACCTTGTACTTATATTTTTTCTATTTTTTCTTTACAGATATTCATAAATCTGTACTTGAAATTCTAACATATACCATTACAATTCCATTTAATTTCCCTTTTGCAATGAAACGATAAAAAAGAAATTAATGTTGAAGTAATGCCTCTGGTGATATTTGTCTGCCTCGGTCTCAAAGAAGTACACTAAATTATTATCATTAAATTAATTATTATTATTATTATTAGTGTTAAATCAATCTCGATGGATAAAAGCTAAAAACACAACTAAAATTGCAAAAATTTTCTTAATACAAACATTTAATGTACTGGTAGCCTAAAACCGAGAGGTATAGGCCGAGAACTACATGTCCAATAATCAAAATGATAAGTTAGAACCGAAAGGTCTGGACCGAAACCTGAAAGGATAATAAAGCCCAATTTAAATAAGGAACTTGCACAGGGGGGTGTAAAAGTAATAAAAAGGTGTGATAAGAAAGTCCAAAAGTACTATAGAAGGCCCATCAACGAAACTCTATAAATAGGAGGTTAGCACAAGAAAAAGGTAAGAGTGATTTTATCTGAAAAACCATTACATTGTTTCTGACTTTGGCATCGGAGCGACTTGCAGGTACATCCCCCCACCTGTGATGAATACCAACCGAGAGGAGTAGCCAAGTGGAACAGCTGAGATGAATAGCCGAGAGAAGCAGCCGAGAGGAACAACCGCGAGCCTAGCCCAGTTGAGAATCCAGCCCAAGAAGTAATCCAGCCCAAGAAGCAATCCAGCCCAATAGAAACCCGAGAGTATAGCCCGAAATCAGAAGATTTGTGTAAAAGGCCATCTTGTTTTAGTTCGAGTGTTCTTGGTCCCTTTTTGTAAGAACATTTAATAAAGACACTTTGCTTGTATGCATAATGTGGGTAACGAACGGATAGAAGGGTGAAAAAATCCGATGAAATGGAATAAAAGTATGAAAAATAATTCGCTTAATCAAATGAATGAGATTGATTCGAGTTCTCACACCAAAATCCTACGCCCAAATTGAACTTAATTATCAAAATTTTACTTTCTCAATGCAAAACCTGAATCAAGTCACCTTTAAATTTCCATTGGTTTTGAATTTTCTTGAAAAAAAACTTCCTCCCCCTTTCACTTAATCTATAAGTTAAATTATTGAGAATAAATCTAACTCAATTAAAGAAAATATTGTTCATGCTAAGTTATTTTTCTTCTCTTAAAGTTTTCTTTCTTTTTGGTTTGCATGTGATTTTGAGGTATATATGTGAATGACCTAAAAAAAAATTAATCTATATTAGTCTGATTCCATATATTTATGTGTTTGTTAGTTAGGTTTAACATCTTAGAAGCAAAATAGATAATCTCTTAGCACTTATTTAGTATTAAAAATATTATTAATATTGATAATTATTATTATAATAATATTATTAATAATAATTATTATAATATTATTATTATCAGTGATAATAATATTAATAATATTATGAGTAATAATAATATTAATTTTCACTAATTAATAATAATAAAAATAAGCATAAATAATAATTGTAAATAATAATTGAAAATAATAAAAAATATAAAAATAAATAATAAAAAATTAAAAATAAAATATGTTGCATTATATACGGATTTTTTTCGCCTATATGAATTTGGACAGCATATAATTTTAGATTTTCTTGTAATATTTAACTTTTTTTTTTTAATAGTTTCAATGGAGATGAATACATTTTAGGTAAGGGAAATTGGCTTTGATAAATTATGAAAGTAAGAAATAAACATTAGGAAAGATTGGGTATAGTTTGAAATTAAATGATGATGATGTTTGAAATGCAAATTTGGATTAGAAATTTGAATAGTTAAATTCTTTGAATTTTTGCTTGTTCTAATATAATTGAAATGTTGTGTTATAGTATGAATTGAATGTTTGTGGTGATGAAGTAAATATAGATTTACAGTATACATCTTTGTTAACATCACTGCAAAATAGGATTTTAACAACAGTTATTTGACTGTCATTGGTAGAGTTGTCACAAAGCAATTTCCAGCTATACATGTTATATATTAGATGGATATAACAACTTTAAGAACAGCTAATGTGTACTTTAAATGAATATCTTGTATTGTATTCACATCAACTTCTTTTATTTTGTACTTGGTCAATCCTTTAAAATATTATATTTGGAGTAGACTATAATAAATAAAATAAAATTGGTTAGGACCTATATATAAGTTTTATGTAAGATATAAAAAAATTGATTTTCATAATAATGAATTTATTGTTTGTTTAAAGCATGAGAGCAACTTCTTGTGCAACAAGTAAAATCACAAATAAGTGTGATAGTGGAACGATATAATAAGTAGTTGCTAATAACACTTGTATTATAAAATAATTTTAACATTTTTAAATAATTTAATATAACTTATTTATTAAAGCATAAATGATGCAACATAAATTTATTTGTTTTCTTATGTCATATATATTTGTGTTTCAACTTTCTCATCATTAATTGGTTGAATGAGTTAACACACCATGAATTCATACACCTCCTCGTTTCCCTCGTTCACATATCATTTAAACATACAACTCATTTATTTAAATCCTAAATCCTAAATTATATAAAGTATAATTAATTGTTAAGCTCTTTGTTGACTGGGAGAGTAACACATTGAACTCTTGGTTGCTTGGTAGAATCTCCAAGACATATACACATACATAGTGAGACCTCATTGTTTCTATAAAAAATAATGACATTTCATGACACCAAAAATAAAATAAAATGTAATCAACTTAAATTTCATATTGTATATGAAATGTTAATTAAAATACATGCATCAGTGAACTATTAAAAATAAGTAATCTTTCAAATTATGTCTAATCAAACAATACAATGATAGTTAATACTCCGTCTTATTAATTTTATATAAAATAAAATATAAAAAATGAATTAGAAATAACATTTAAATCTTTATATTAAATATGAAATGAGAAATTAAAGTTTAATTTATGTTATATATCTCAGAAATCTTTCATAATTTTAGGGCTTCAAAATTTTGAAAATGTCATATATCACACACTCTTGAAAGTGAAGTGATAATAAGAAAAAAAAAGGTATAATATTTATGAGGGTTTTGAAATCATTTTCAGATGTTTGCTTAGAAAATGGGTAGTTAATAGCAATATGTTTTTGACATTCCATGGTTTGATTATTCCTATAGTTGTTGAAGTTTAATAATAATAAGAAAAGGGTTTGGGTGAGGAAAGTCATGAATTGAAGTGCATTATTGTTGGTGGGTATTAATTGTTATTGTTGTAAAATGTAGGAAGAAGGCTAATGTTGGTGATAAACTCCACACACTTATTTGTTATAGAGCATAGTCCCATTCTTGAATATGAATAGTAGTGAATGAAAAGTAGAAGAGAGAGCTAAGTATTAAATGCATTATAGTTGAAAAAAGACAGTGCAGTAGGCCTGCACTCTCACGACACATCGCTGTCTACAGCTGTGTTATTCATCACAAAGAAATTGAAGCCTTTTGCATCAAACTCTATAGGTTGAAAATCTAAACACACCACATTTCAAATTTAGAACATCTCCAACCCACTTTCACAGTCTTTGCATACTTTTTTTTATATAAAATAATAATAAAATAATATAAATACATTATTATTTATTTCTTGTAAAAAGAATTGTAAAAAGAACCCGAAGAAGTATTTTTCCTTTTCACCTTTTCAATTCCTTTTCACTGATAATTCTCTCACTTTTGTTTTATCTCTCTCCTTGTTTATGCACTCCTGTTCTTTTTGTTAGGAAATGTGCTTTTTACATTTTAAAGAAGGCAAAACTTTGTGGTCAAATTTTAATGTATTTTTTTGTATTTTAGAATTACCCTTTTTAAAGGTTTTTTTTTTCAATTTTATTTACAGAATTCAAAAATATATTTTAAATTTATTTTTTGAATTTTTAGATTTTTCACTTCAGAATAATTTTAGAAATTTAAAAAAAAAATATCGGTTACACATCATAATTTATAAGGTGAAAGAAGAATTTATCTATAAAAAAAACTAGTTTTATCAGAAAAAATCATTTTAACTACTGGGACTATAAAAAAGAAACCACTAGCATGGGTAAAGTCTACTCAAGTTGGACACAAATATAAATGTCAAATATTGTGTTCACAAGGAAGATCTTTAACTCACTAAAAATTATTAAAATAATTATAATAATAATAAGTTAACGTCTAGAATGAGGACACAAAGTAGATATAATGGAAAAAAAATTAAGTGACAAAATTATATTGAATCTATAATAGGGACACAAAATGAATGCACGTTATAAATTATTAAAATAATAATAAGTTAACGTCTAAAATATGGACACAAAGTATATGCAATCACATAATAAGTTGCGGAATGATACTACGTCGAGAATGAGGGGCACAAAGTGAATGCAAGTTAATATTTGATTACATTTAGCATATGTCTAGGTGACGTGGACGTTTATTATCACCTTAGCCAAGACTAAGTTATTTAATGAGAACAAAAACAAAACATTAAAACATTTTTGTCTCACAATTTCTTTTTATCAAACTTTCAATTTCTCATTTTTGTCTCAAACTTCCAAACTCATAATCCTGAGATTTCTCCCAAAAACCATACGTCTTCTTCATGGCCATTTCACTCTCATTAATTTTGTTTTTCGTTTTTGTCTCCGTTGCCATTTTGTTCTCCTTAAGTACATTTTACTCATATTTATTTCTTAGGTAGTGTCTCCAATGGTGACAATTTACTCACATTTGCTTTCTCACGTAGTGTTCCTAACGGCGACGCTAATTTTAATTATTGTTGGAGATCCCACATTGACTAGAGATTAGGACATTTCATAGTATATAAGTGGGTGTAAACCTCACTTTATAAGTTGGTTTTATGAGGTTAAGTTAAACCTAAAATTCACTTCTTAATAACTATTTAATTTTATATTCATTTTAGTGTCCCCTAAACTTACTTAAATAATATATTTTTCTTTATCTAGGCTTAACCAACACTATTTTGTAAATTTGTGTTCCATTGGTTGTCTCTAATGCATAACCACCAAAAAATTAACTTTCATTTTTATTGGGATGCTAAGTACACACCAGTCTCATATAACTTTTTTTTCTTCTTTGTGTCAGTTCTTTTAGAAACTCTACCATCATTATTTTTTATAATTTTTTTTAATATATGTATGGTAGTCATATCAATCCTCTCCAATTGTGCAAATGAGAAAAAAACTGAATATTAGTTTAAGAATATAAAAAATCCCTTAGAAATTGAAGTACATGCGTAATAAATGCAGCAGATATGCAAATTAGTTCACCATAGTGTATTTAGATGGATATGTTTTATAGGATAATTTCTTTTATAGTTTTTTTTAAATGGTTTGTAATAAAAATGTGTTATTTTTACAGGAAATTTTAATAGAAATTAAAATGTGACCCTAAACTTTGATACAAAATTTTAGATTTTTATATATTTTTGTCATCTAACATCTCTCTAGAAAGTATTGAGAGTTTGTTAGCAAATAAATCTTTAATATTGTAAGATTTTGTAAATAAATTGGCAATCTACATATATGAAATTAAAGATAATAGTGAATGAAATATCAATCTTTCAATATTCACAAAATACTAAATTATAAATAATTTTGAATAACATTCTTATTGTCAGTGTACACAAATTTGATTAAAAAGATAAACACTTATCTTACAAAAGAGTCAACGCAACCAAACAATCTTAATAGTGGTTAGAGTCATGACAATATATTCAAATTTTGTAGATGAATGATAAAAAATATATTGTTTCTTGTTCTTTCAAAATATAATAGAATTTCCAAGAAAAATGCAAAAAAATTGTAGTTAACTTACGATCAGTAAGGTCACAAATCCAATCAACATCAAAATAAGTATACAATTCTAAGAAAGATAATGAGGAAAATATAAGACTCTAAAACTGAGTATCACAAATATATATATATATATATATATATATATATATATATATATATATATATAGGAATACATAGAATTTCTATCCAAAGCACTCAAGAAAAATATGCAAATTCAATACCTATAAATAACAAAAAAAAATATAAATCCTTCATTTTAGACTATTTTGTCAACTGCAATCTTAACTTTACATCTAATCTACATTATCATGTCATCAACATATAAGGAGAGAATAACATGACCATGAAAAGTAGTATTAAAAAACAAAGCAAAATCACAATCACTAGAATAAAATCTAAGATGAAATAAATGTAGAGAACTTCTCAAATCAAGCCTGGGCAGCTTTTTGTTTAAGACCATAATGAATCTTTCTTAACTACACACTTTCCTAGACTATGAGAAACATCTGGAGGAGGCATCATGTAAACCTCCTCTTTTAGATCATCATTTAAGAAAATACTTTTAACATCCATCTGGAAAAACATCCCACTAATGGATAAAGACAACAATAATAAGTATGAATGACAATCATCTTAACAACCAAGACAAAGGTTTTTGTATAACCAATGTCATATTTTGTATAAAATCTTTTAGTGACTAAACGAGTCTTAACACTCAATAGACCCGTTCAACTTTGTTTTAATCTTCTAAACCCACCAAGAGTCAATAACTTATTTCCCTAAGGGTGTGTTTGGATTGGGCAGAGGATTTGAGGGAGTGGATTTAGAGTGATTTGAGAGAAAAGTGTAAAGAAAGTGAGGTTGTTTGGATTATGGTATATTATAGTGGATTTGTGAGAAAAGTTTATTGAAGTTTGTGTGTGATAGGATGGTTGTGAGGAGATTTTTATATTTTTAAAATGTAAGTTTACAAATTTACCATTTTAAAAAAAAATATTTTCACAAAATCAAATCAAAATTAAAATTAACTTTTATTTTTGTTAATATTATTATTTAATAAATTTATTTTAATTATTATTAAATATGTAATTTATATTTATAATTTTTTTATTATTTATAATTTATTATTATTATCATTATTATTATTATTCCTATTTTAAATTTTAAATATATTATTATTATTTCATAGTTTACATTTATAATACTAGTTTATTTTCTTTTATTATTACTATATAAATACATTTATATTATTATTATATAAATATATTTATTTTATTACTATTATATTATATTCTGATAAATTATTTTATTATATTTATATTATAAATATATAATATATAAAAATATAAGTTTACCAATGTACCCTTACATTTAAAAATTATTAAATAATTAATTTAATTAATTAATTTATAACAAATTATAATTATTTTTAATTAAAATATTATATAAATATTTATAGTCATAAATATTTGCTAAAAACTTATTTTTACACTAAATAATATTATTATTTTTATCTTTACTTTTTGTAATTAATATAATTATTTATAATTTTATTTCTTTATTATTAAAAAATATATTTATTTTATTGTTATTTATATTTATAATTTATATAATATGACTAATTATGTTATTTTATAATAATTATTTTTTACAATTTTGATTATTTTTTTAATATTTAAATTATATTTTATTTTAAATACAAATAATAATAATTTAAGTTTAAGATAAAAAGGATAAAAAAATTAATTAAGTAAATATATATTTATTTAGTTAATTTTAACTTTCTTCGCAATCCATCGAAGAAAGTTCTGAGTGATTTTTTTTTTTTTCGTGTAATTTTAACTTTTACTGCATTAGTATTTATGTTTTCCATACAAAAAGTGAATGCATCATTTTCGTCGCCTTGAACCAAACGGGACCTAAAGGATAATAAGAGTTGCAAATGAAAAATAATTAAAAAAATAAAAAAATCTAGTAATTGGGTGGACTTACGAACATATAGAAGATAATAAGAAGGTGGAGGGTCAAGAGTCACACGAGATTCTTGGGAAGTCATGAGAGTATCTTGAGCTTTAGTAGTACCAATATCATACTTGTATTCTCAATTTCAAGATTGCTTACAACATTATCATTTTTGGAAAAGGATCAATACATATGAGATCAAACCTTGTGGGATTGTGAGAGTCAAATAGAATGTACCTAAGGAAAATAACATGACGAGAAATATAGATTTGTGGTTGATAAGATCATAACAACGACCATCCCTATAACAAAGAAAAACTTATATTGCAGAACACGGGGACAATTTACTATATTTTACTTGTAGATGATGAACAAAGCAAGTGACACAAAAAACATTTAAGGATGAATGTTCAAGAGCACAACCATACAATTTTTTTAAAGGATACATGCCTGAGATAAGAGAAGATGAAATTCAATTAATAACATAAACAATAATAAGAAAAACATCACCTTGGGAATTGAAACAAACAATAAAAGATAACGAGTAGTTTCAAGGTTGTGCATGTGTTTTCTTTCAACAACTTCGTTTTATTGAGGAATATCAATACAAGAAGTTTGATAAAAAAGTACCATTAGTGACAAGTAATTCACAAAATTTATTAGAAGTGTACTCACCATCCAAATCATGTTGAAAACATTTAATAACAACATTATGTTAAGTTTCGTGCAAAACCTATAACTTAAGAACTAACAATCCAAATCACTATTCAATTGTGACTTGACACACTTGACCTAAATCATTAGATAATTAGATACAATAGTTTTCTCTTCAACAATTATCCCATTAAGAATTGAACTCATAACTTTAATTCTAATATCATGATAATAATGAAAAGACAAAAAAAAAATACGATTTCTAATATTAGAAACCTAAAGACGCAAGACATATCATACACACACATCAATTCTATCAAAACAAAAAGTAATAAACCTAAAAATCCTTCTTTTCAACATATGCGAACAAGGGTTCAAGTTGAAGTTAATTATGATTAATTTTTGCTTAACATCATAATTAATGTTAGTTTTTTAATCAATGTAAACCAATATTATCTCTCAATTATCTCTAGTTAGAGTTTTTTTTATGTAAAACACATTTTTTTCTATGTATGCCAATTAGAGTAATTTAAAATTAATGCAAGTTGGACTGTGGCAGTTCTTTTCGGACATGTGGATGTCTATCTTTTTGAGGAGATTTTGAGGAGATTAAGGCATTAGTTGTATATTCGTCATATAAAAGACTAGTTTCTTCTGTTATACCCAATTTTTTATTGATCATATTTTTTTTTACTTTGTAACAATTTTTTGTGTGAATAATTTTGTAACCAACTAAAAAATGCATAACTTAAATATAAATTTTATTATTTCATTTCATTTCATACATAACAGTGTCTAATTTGATATATAAATTCAACAACATATTTTTTTAAGTCATGACATTCTTTTAAATTCATAGGTAAATAAATATAATTTTTGATTTTGTTTTTTCAAGTTTGGCATAAATTATAAGAAAAATACTAGAATAAATTATTTTGAGAAATTTATATTGCACACTGTTGGAGATCTCACATCAACTAGAGATTAAAACCTTTTATGGTATATAAGTGGGTGCAAACCTCAACCTCATGAAACGATTTTATGGGGGTTGAGTTAGGTCTAAAGTTAATTTCGTAATACACTTGGATTAAAAATCTTATATTTGGTGAAAGAAAGATTATTTTTCTATAACTTTTCACTTTCTTCTCATTATAACATTTTAAGTATTTTTTTAACGACTCTATAAGTGAAACACCCTCTTCTACTTACTACATAACAATCAACTATCAATCATTTTACCATAAATTTTGTGAGTGACTGTTGACTATTCACATCTAATCCACTTCTCAGTTTTCCTAAAGTAAGAAATTGTCGTGTTTAGTTTTAGTTTTACAAATTAAAATTATAGAAAAAGATTGAAAATGATTATGGTCAAGTTCTTTCCATTTTTTTTCAATCAGGTGAATCAAAGTTTTATTATTTTAAAAAGTAAAATTTTTATTTTATTTATTTTGTATGATAAAGAATTGATTTTTAATAAAAATAACACATCACTCTTTTGTTCTTGTAAAATTTGTATAAATATTTTTTAATTATTTTTAAGAATCATAATAACAATTATTTATGATTTTTTATTTTCTCTAACATCAGTTTATTATAAAAAAAAGTAGTTATTTCTTAAATACAATATATTTTGGACTTGGGGCAACTAAGGAATGAACTCCAACTTATAGGATTGCTTCTTTATGCACCTTCATATATTATTTTCTTACCTCCATATTCTTTTATTCCAAAAATATTTTTCTATAATATTATGAATTACATAATTTGAATGTTTTTTTCAAATTTGTAATTAGTTTTTGGATTATATAATATGAAAGTTGTTTTTTAAATGCATGATTAGTTTATAGATTACATAATCTGAAAATATTTTCTAATATGAGATTAACTTCCGAATTATGTAATTTATAAGTCTTTTTTCATATGTACGTCCAAATTACATAATTCGAAAGCTACTCTTAAATCCAAACTTATAGATTATATAATCCGGAATACCATTTTTTAAAAATATATTCTAAATTATATAATCCATAAGCTATTTCCGAATTCAAGATTAGCTTCCGGATTATATAATTCAAAATATCTATATTTTTTTAAATTACTTTCAGATTTTATAAATCTATAAAAGTGACACAAAAAAATAAAAAGGTATTTTCACCATCTTGCAGGAACATATAGAGATGCAGATGCTGGAAGAAGCAGTTATTTCTAGGTGAACAGTTGTTCGAATTTCATGAACTTATGGCCCAATTTAAACTAGCTTTTCTTCCAATTCCATACATTCTTGTAACACCGATATTTTCAAATCCAGACGTATTTTCTGAATTTATAAAATTTGAAAATAATTTAAAAAATATCCATTCTAATATGAAAATAACTTCTGAATTATATAATTCAAAATATATTTTAAAAAATTAATATTTTAGATTATATATATATGTATATATATTTTAAAAAATATTTAAAAATATTATGTAATTTGGATATATTCTGGATTACATAATTCGAAAATTAATCACAAATATTAAAAAAATATTCAAACTCTAGAAAATAATCTCATAATCTAAAATATAAACTACACTTTAATTTTATTTTACAAAATTTCAGATTAAATTATATAATCTAAAATATAAATTACACTTTATTTTTATTTTTTCAGAAATTCAGAATGACAGTGTATTACCAGAGATATGGTTCCAGGAACATACTTGGATCTATTTTAAAGATAGAGGTTCTTATATATAATGTACATATCCAAGATAGAGAACATGTGCATAATAAAATAAAGTCTTAGTACAAACTTTATTTAGAAGGGTGATTGAGAAGAATTTGACATCAGAACATTGAGTTTTAGTAGAAAGATGAGACTCTTCTTATGTTCCAAATAAGAGGTTTGTCAATAGTAAAAATGTCAAAATGCCCAACCTGGACCTAATCAGATAAACGTCCAACAACTAGCAACTAGCAAAGAAACTGTCAACAACCAAGAGATTGTTTCTTCCTGCACCTCCATACCTTCTTCTCTCACCTCCATAAGTTTTTAAATTTTCAAAAATACCCCTTTATAATATTTTGGATTGCGTAATCCGGAAGTCATTTTTCAAATTTGTAATTAACTACCGGATTACATAATTCAGAAGTCATTTTTCAGATGCATGATTATTTTTCAGATTACATAATCTGAAAGTCTTATTTAACTTTTGGATTATGTAATCCGAAAGTCTTTTTTCAAATGAGTTTCTGAATTACACAATCCAGAAACTACTCTATAGGGGTGACACAAGAAGGAAAAAATATATTTTCATGTTGTGTATGGAGGTGCAGGTAGAAACAGTCCAACCAAGATAACACCCAAGCCTCCATGATAACTTTGTAATTTTAGTTTACTTAAATTAAATTTATAACTAAAATAATATGCATTAAGTTGGATAATCCCACAATTCAATCCCATTCAAACAGTTGAATTTTCTTTATGATTTAGTAAAACTTAATTTAATTTAATTTAATCTTTTATAAAATTGGATGATGACATTTTACATGTAAAACCCAAAATTAAACTTAATTGACCAAAATTATTAAATAATAATGATAATAATATAACTATTATTTAATTTACTTAACTATATATTCAATTAACTAGATAAGTATTTAAAATATTAAATTATTAATTTGTTCAAATATTAAATAATATAGCAGTTAGTTTAGTTCATTCAAGAGATTCCCACTCATTTAACTTATTATCTGTTGTTTCAAATCATTTTTAAAATTTAATTTAATTTTACAAACTTGAATTTATGTATTTTATTCATCCTTACAAACTTGATAAAGTCACCTGAGACAAATAATCATAGAACTTAAATGAATACATCATGAGATCATCTTCATACAAACCAACGAATCTATGCACCAATCAGAAAAGGAAAAATGCACAGACTGTGACTTGGATGTAACCTAAACCTTTAATTGGACCAAAACAAAAACTTCCAGTATGTGTACTACTCCTCCTTTATCCTGTTTTTATGTTTCCAAACCTTGTTGACTATTCCGATCCAAATTACTTCCAAACAATAATTTCACAATAATCAAACAACTCTGCACTCAAAGAACAAATGAGTATTAATCTCCTCTTCGACCCTGCAAAGACTACACGTGAATCTTGCAAATAAAAATAAAAATTATCATAACAATATTAAGAATTCAAAAATTATTTAAAAAAATGAAATGTCATAATTTTTTTTAAACAAATATAAAAAATTTAAGTTTCTATTTAAAAACGATATCCAATTAGCCTGGTGAGAAAGTTGCTAGATTCATTTTCTATTTTATATTTCTTTCCAAGTGTATTCTTTTGTTCAAGGTAACTCTATTTTAGTCTAATAAACCTATTATAAATGATACTTTTTTGACCCAATTTATATCTGTATTTAATATTCAAATTTAAAATGATTAATTAATTTACTTGCTAATATTCATTTGATAAAAGAATATTGACAAGAGTTGATTAGGTTTACATTGAGTATGAGAGTCACATCTATGTCTAAAACAAAGACCAACATGGAATTTTTTTTGACTCCATATTATACAATTATTATTAAAACATCATTTATTTAAAATTATGATAGAATAAAATATGTTTCACAAAATTTAAAATTATTAATAATATGGTTTGAGAATATTATAAGATGTAAAATTAATTATAATAATTTTCAATTGATTTTTGTTTGATTTTTATTATATTTTATTTTATAAAAGAAATAGATTCTCCCATTTCAATTGGTTTTATTTTATTAAACCAAATTATAAATAATATGGTTTAAGAATATTATAAAATATAAAATTAATTATAACCATTTTCAATTGATTTTTGTTATGATTTTTATTACATTTTATTTTATAAAACTAACAGATCCTCTCATTTGAGAGAAGCTAAATCTGGTGGTGAATGGTTGTTGTGCAGTGAGGATGACCAGACCAGCCACTATAACTATAACAGAGTCAATTGTTTGATGAAGTAGTTACAGTTATGTTCTAAAACCAACTCTCTGCACAGCAATTTCTAATTTCAAATGGATTGGTTTTTTCAACTCCTTGTGTCTGTTTTCATTGCGTTCCTAATCGCATTCAGAGCTCACAAGAAGAAATCCCTCAGCAATTCTGGCGCTATTGCAGGGTTTTTCGTTATGGCTCTTCACTTTTTTGTGGGATACAGGTAATTCTTCTTCACTCTTCTCTCTTCTTCTCTGTTCTTGGGTGACTCCAAAAAATAATCTTTGTGTTCCTTTGGATTGTGGGTCGTCAAGGTTTGGGGCTGTGCTGCTTGCCTTCTTCTTTTCTTCGTCCACTCTCACAAAGATTGGAGAGGATAGGAAGCGAACACTCGATCCTGAATTTAAAGAAGGTGGGCAAAGAAACTGGTGAGTTCTGTCTTTTTTGTCTGTTTGGAGGTTTTTGATTTTGAATATTTTGTTTTAAAAGGTTGATTGGTTGTTTGTTTTGTTAGTTAGGAATGATTGATTGTGTCCTTATTTGGATGAATTATTTTATGGAGTAACAGATATGATGATTGAAATATTTCTTTGCTGTCACTGAATTGAGGGATGAGTTTTTTTGTTTTTGTTTTCATACAATCTTTCAGATAAAAGTTTGTCCTTGGAATTTTTACGGTATTTTTATGAGGATCCCAAGTTTGTTTATCCACACTTAGTTTTTCTCTTCTTTTTGACTTAATTTTCCTTGTTTTTTTCTTTCAGGATACAAGTTCTGGCCAATAGTGGCATTGCCTCGGTTCTAATTGTAGCTATATGGGTGCTCACTGAAGGACAGGATAAATGCTTGAACTCTAAAGATTCACCTTTGATCACGGCTCTAATTGGTGCTGTTATCGGCCATTATTCCTGTTGCAATGGGGATACTTGGTCTTCGGAGCTTGGAATTCTCAGTGAAGATAAACCCCGTCTAATTACAACCTTCAAGGTGAATAATGTCTTGGTCAAAGTCCTTCATTCTTGGATCATTTTATCCATATTTTGTGTTGTCTTGTTTAGTTCAACTTAAACACCACTTTAAGGCAACTGTATCGACCAGAGGGTTTGGTGTTTAGTTTATTAGAAACATTTATGAATGTTTGTCATAAGTCTCAATTAATATGTTTGGTAGTTGATGTTACAAGCTCCATTTCCCCATAATCTTGGCCATTAACTCCCTTTGTTTAATTTTGATGAAAATTTAATTTTGGTCCATCATTAATTTTTGTCACTTATCCTAACCGTGTCAGAGACATTCCCTTATTCAACACAAATGGACATTTGGATTCTTCTAATTAAATGCTAATTTTATATATTGCACTATGGCCATGTTATGTCTTACCATTTCTAAATTTTGTCATATCCCTAGTTCCGTGTTGTATTTTTTCTGTGCCCAATGTGTTGTATTTGTATCCATGCTTCCTAGATTGTTAATGTTTTGGCTCTCGGTTTAATCTCTTTTAGACTTTTTTTTACAATCTAGTTGCTCCCAAATGAAACCCACACCTATTGGTCCATCCATGGACCACCTGATTGTAAGAAATATGGAATGTAGCCAAATTTAGCTTCACTTTGTTATATTATTAGAATAGTCTTTACAAGGTGAAGTTAGCTTTATGTTAGTGATAAATTGCTGAATTGGGTGACATGTACTAGATGGGCACTGTTGCATAGGATTCTAATGATGATAGGCAGTTGTTCCATCTGTCTCACGTTGCTATGGATTTGAAGGATTTAAATGTGAAACTTGCTTACTCGAGGGACTAAATTGAGACTAAAAATAGGTTAGGGAGGGAAAATACCACTTTTTTTGTCAAGAATTCAACTTTGTTTTGTGACGTTTGAAAGCTCAAAGGGAGTTTAAGATTCTGAGCCTCCCTAAATTATTTCTCACATTCTGTTCTTGTCACTTATCCTGTGGGCATCTGTGTAAACCGCATGTCTACTTACTAGTGTTTCCAAACTCTGGCTTGGAATCCATGATATGACAAGTGGCTTACTACACTGTGGATCTTTAAATAGAAAATTCAGATAGAATATTGCTACTGAGTTTCAGAAATTGTGGTTACTAATTCGTTTCTCTGTGATTATCAGCATGTGAAGAAAGGTACAAACGGTGGTGTGACAAAAACAGGAATTCTCGCAGCTGCAGCAGCTGGAAGCGTCATTGGATTGTCGTTTGTTCTTCTGGGTTTCTCAACTACAAGATGTGAGTCTAGTACAGTTCTTAAGCAACTACTGGTCTTACCCATTGCCACCCTTGCAGGACTATTTGGAAGTCTCATTGACTCTCTCTTGGGTGCAACACTACAATTCAGTGGAATTTGTTCTGTTCGCCGCAAGGTAAATTTACTGACACCATGACCACCACCTATAAAGAATACTCTTTCCAATTGGCATAATGCTTGAATTACTATATTGCATTGGGAGTTTGTTGAACAAATCTCCATGTTATTAGGAGATGATTCCGGGGGCAAAGTTACCATAATAAAAGGCACCATAGAACCCTCCTATTTTAGTTTAGATATCTGATACTTGAAATTTCTCACTCCCTTCTGCAGGTTGTTGGAAAGCCAGGACCAACAGTTAAAAGGATTTCTGGTGCCAACGTTCTTGACAACAACGCAGTGAACTTTGTATCAATACTGTTGACCTCATTTTTTACTGCAATCGCTTGTTGGTACATTTTCTGAATTCATCAAAAGAAGCGATTGTGACCAAAAGGTCCCAGAGTTCAAAAACTTGTAACTCTGGTGTTAGACTGTTAGTTGTTCCTATACTGCTGTATTCTCATTCTCCAATTGGTTATGTGGATTACATCAACATTTGAATGACAGCACTATCTGGTTATAGAGCACAGTCATTCATATATTTTCTTGATTAGAAGAGCGACACATAACATTTTTAGTATCTGTTTGACAGTTTGGTATAGTCAATACCAAAGAAACACATGGCATCACAAATTGATTTTGTTGTCAGAAAATTTTCATTGTCAGCAAAAAGGGTCATGCATTAGTTGGTCATTGTGGTGCAACTAAATAACATGCCTTTCATGGATGCATCTAGCTAGAATAGGTTTTTTAATGTGAACATGAGAAGTAGAAATACTGACACTATTAAATCATATTTTGAATGGTTAATTAAAACACACAAGGCAAGTGATCATGTAATGGAACTTTTATTTTATTTTTGTATCATTCATTCATGGAAGATTATATTGTCCATCTTTATTATGCTCATTCTCAAGAAGCTCCTACCGTGCATATGATTACTAGTTTGAAATATAGTAATTGGTAACGGTGGCTCAATGAACCACTCAAACGGTCTAGTTTGTATATGTCTGATTAACACAAATTGATTGAACAAAACTTCATCTGCATAACTAAAAATTGCAAGATTGGACTTAATTTGAACCCTGATGGTTTGTATAAGATAGGATTAAAAAGCAAAAAAATAGGTGGAAGATTGGGCAGGGTCACAATGTAATACCTTTTTGAGGTAGGGACATTATTGTATGGACTGTTTCTTCCTGCACCTCCATATCTTCTTCTGTCACCTCCATACACAACATGAAAATACATTTTTGTCCTTCTTGTGTCACCCGCATAGAATAGTTTTCGGATTATGTAATTCGGAAACTCATTTGAAAAAAGACTTTCGGATTACATAATCTGGAAGTTAAACTCAACGTTTTTCAAATAAAAATAAGACCCGAGTGTCTATAATTTAAGTGAAAAATGAAAATGTATTGCAGAAAACCTATAAATTTATATACAATTGTAATAAATATGTGACTATAAAATTCATGAATATGACATTTCATACCTTCTTGGTAAGTTTATTGTAATTTATATATTGAAGACATGTCTATTTATGTTACACTTTGGAGACACAGTTTATATAGATGGCGTGTATATCTATCTTCTATTTTGGAGGTGCATGAGGAACACTAGGGAAAATGACAACATTCTTGTAGAAGCTTTGATTGGTGAATATGCAAATTTTAGTATATGTAATATCAAGTTAGAGAATTAGTGAAACACAACATATATTTCAAACTTCAACAATCAAACAAGAATTATATTGAAATTTATCTTTTTTAATGCTAAATCGGAATTCTGCTGAAAAGAAAGTTACACAAACAGATAAACAGTTACGTATGATAGAACTCTGACATAAAATAAATAACTACATTCAAACCAAGAAGCAAACCATCAAATCATAGAGGAAAAGCCAACCACACTTGTCTCATGCTCATCCCACAAAATACCTCTTATGAACCATACCCATCAAAATACAACCAAGATTATAATCAAACCAACAAAGAAACATTTAGCTTAAGAGAATTTCCACAATTCAAACCATCAAGTAGAGAAAATAATTCAATCATTAAACACCATTCATTCCAACAATATAGAGGAAACTCATAGAAATTAGGATAGCTACAACCGTTTAAAACTCGAATTGTTGAACACAAACACCAAGTTAGAGAAAATAATCCGTCACGAATAAACGCATTAGATGTTATGGTAAAGCTTCAGGGAGCTTTACTAAACCGTATACCGCAAAGGAGAATGTAAGGTAGTGGACAAGTATTTGCGTACATTCTTGCCAACCTTTATGCAAAACTACTAAAAAGAATAGAATGCTCCACACGTAAGCAAATCCAAAACTAATTCAGTACTATAAAACTAAAGATCAATAATTCTTTCCTCTCAATAATTTCAATTGCACCATGTAAAAGGGTCAAATTTCACGATGAATCAAGGACTCGTAAAGAAATAAGAAATATAAGGGTAACAAAACCTAAAGCTTCCAGATCCCTGGCTAGTGTTTCCACATCCTACCTCACATATAAGAGCTCAGTGTACAAAGTTTCAAATAAAAGGGAGACTTCTTCATCGAGCATTGCATTATTATTAACCTTAATGTGCTGAAAATTCATCAGCATAATCACATATCAAACAGCTAGGTTTGATAGATTTCAATAATCAAACAAGAACTATATTCAAATTTATATTTTTTAATCCTCAACCGGAATCCTGCTTAAACTCTTATGCCTATTACAATTAGGCATAAAATCACACTTTGCAAGATTATCCAAAGAATAATAACTAGAAAGAAAATAATGAATGCAAAAGATAAAAAAAATCTAAAGTTTCACAGGATCTTCCCAAACATATGACACACATCCATTATCTCCCTGTAAAAGACGAGAGGAAACCTGGAGAATTAAATCAAGAAAGCTAAACTCCTTAACAGAATACAAACAATGCAGTGCAGGCAGATTACAAGAAACAATTCCAACTACTGATGGAGAGAAACAGGTTGACAATACAACCTTTATGTTTGGTGATCAAGTCCAGAAAAATTACATGATAAGACCAAATTATAACAAGCTTCTGAGATTCAACAAGATCAGCAAGGGATTCAAATAACACATCCTGAGAACACAGTGAAACTAAATACCTTAGTTGAGAAGTAAGAAAGAAACAAAGGTTGTTTTGACAACAAAGAAAATAAAAGGAAACGAAACTCTTTGCTATTAAATGATTCCGTTGCTGAAAGAAATGTCTGACACAGACTTATAGTGCCTGAGGTAAGTATTCCCAATCCACAAGTTTATCTGTGAATAATAACGGTAAATAACATAATCAACGTAAACAATAAAACCTAAATTTCCACAGGGTCCCCATCCACTCTTTCCCAAACCTACACTAACCCTCCATTTCCTCCCTGCAAAGACAAAACCATGAATTCCAATGATAAATTATGCAAGAACAAGTTCAAAATTCATTTGTCGATGCAGGAAACAAAACAAGACAAAATAAAAAGTTCTGTAATCAAAGAATGAAGGCAAATAATTACGACTACTAAAATGAAAGGAATAACTTTGAGATCCATCTTTTCAATACTGCTACACCTAAACAAAATATAATTTTCAGAACTTCAATAGGAAAGACCCAAAATCAAGATCTCCAGATCCTCTTTAATCATCATAGACCTGGCCAAACATGATATCGCACATGGATAACATTAGTACTTCGAGCCAGGAATTGGTCCATTCATGTCAAAATTTTATGAAAAGCACTGCAATTCTATTATAGTTAAATGATCATATTTAACAAAACATCTAGGTAATTCAATGCAAGAATAAAACTAACAATACAAAATACAGATATATTAATAGAAAATATCTGACAAGCACATCACATGATTTCAAACTTACTGTTGGTACTTGGACAATTTCTAATCATCACATATATCAAACTTGTAGATACACAGTTGTTACTTGGACAATTCCTAATCCAAAAAACCCAGAAGACTTATAACTTCTCCCAAACCCTACCCTGTCAAAACAACAATCAAGAATTCAGGGGAAATGATAACTACACTAAAGAATTCAGGTTACCAAAACCTAGCCACGAGAATCCAATCAAAAACAGAAAATCCAAACAAGTTTAGCCAGTCACGAATAAATGCACACAAAAATTCAAACATAAAGCTTCACTGGATCACGTGCTAGGGTGTCTACATTCTACCTCATAGTTGTTGCTTTTGTTGCTCAAAGAGACTAAATATACGAGTGATATTCACTCATAATATGATCGATTAGACCTAGCATGAAAAATAATGCAAACACCACTGTAGAGAAACAAATGAAAACAAAATCCTTATGTTTGGTGATCAAATCTGAAAAAATAAAATAGAGGAAATTCTAAACACTTATGGATTTTAATGCTCAACCAATCTTTTTATTTTGATAGATCTCTGTCACCAAATAAAAGACTGCATGCAAATAGCTAGTCACAAATGATCCCCTGCCCATGTTTCTACATTGTCCCCACACACATCCATTGCTTGTCTTATAGCGGTAAAGAGCAAAAATTCCAAACAAGTTCACAACTCAACCCATATGTTTGGTGATCAAGAATAATGAATCGAAAGGTTTTGGAAAACTAATAAAAGAGGCAAAGGCCTATGTTCGAGGATTATGCAGAGAAGTCATCAAAATTAAACAGTAGAACTTTCCAAACCAAGAAGCAAACCATCAAATCAAAGAGTAAAGCCCAATCCCACTTGCCTCATGCTCATCCCACAATGCCTCTTACGAACCATACACCATCAAAATACACCCAAGATTATAATCAAATCAACAAGTTACAACCAAGATTATAATCAAACCAACAAGTGCTGATAAAAATAAAATAAAAATAAATAATCAAACCAACAAGTTGAGACAGTTAAAAATTAATTCAGATGAACAAACAATGTACAGGTGAAAAAAACATTTAGCTTCACAGATCACAGAATTTTCACCCACCATTTTTAAGTCCTACACCACACTACTTTGCTTAGCTTTCCTGTAAGGCCAATGAATTCAAGAAAACTATAACCAATCTGGGTAGAAGATGGAGGACCTAGACGTATCGCTCTTGCTTAAATACACACAATAAGATACCTTCCAACTATCCAACCAATAAGAGAGACTGTAGACATTCCAAATCGAGCATATAAGAAAAATAGTGAGTGGAAAAGTAATAAAACCTAAAGCTTCACTGCAACAAACATCCATGGTAAGTGTTCACTGCAACACAAGTAGAAGAAGATAATCAAATAGTCAAAGTCAAAGGCCCAACTACAAGAACTCCCACTCCACAAGAGTAGCAAAAAGAATAACAACAAAGAAAATAATGAATGCAAAATAATAAAACCTAAAGTTTAACTGTATCTCCATCCAGTGTTACCAAAACCTGACGCATACGTCCTTCATGTAAAAGCTCAAGAAGACTCTTGGCGATTTGAGAAAACTAATCTTCTTAAAAAGATGACATGACAAAGTACAGAAACAGTAAGATAAATTCACAAATCTAAATTATCAAGGGAAGCCACAAATTCAAAACCAAGAGCACGAAGAAGATTACAAAAACACTTTGAAATACTATTGTAGATAAACAACAGTTCAGCCCATATGTTAGGTGATCAAGTCCAAAAACATTAAATAATAAAGACCAAAATCAGCAAGGGACTAAGATTGAGAAATATAATTAGCAATAAGATACAGTCTGCTTCCATACCCAATCACAAATAGTGAGACCCCAACCCGAAAGAAGTAAATAGAGCTCTCATGTTGGAGCTTTCCTTTTGGAATAGGTCACTCATAGCCTTGAGGGAGAAAACTATACTTTTTAAAACTATAGTTTTTCATTCTCATATTGGAAATATAACTAAACATTGCAGTCATTATGGAGAACATTCTCATTTTGGAAGATAGTTGAGATCATGAGATCAAGGATAAAGCATAGTCAAATATCGCCCTAGCTTAGACACACAGTGACTGACACATGTAGCTTCCTACTATTCAACCAACAAGAGAGAATACAGCCATTCCAACACATAATGAATAGAAACATAATAAAACCTAAAGCTTCACAGAAAGTCCAATAATCTACCGCAATTGCCTCCACAATCCAACAGACATTGCAACACATAGTAAGTCACTGCAACACAAATGTCAAAGCCTCTCATACTCATATAGTGCTGGTCTACAAGAACTCCCACTCCACAAGTTTAGCTAAAAGAATAACAGCGAAGATAATAAAACCTAAAGTTCTACTGTTTCTAAAACCAGCCCACATATATTTATTGCCTTCCCGTAAAAGCTCATCAAGAACCATGGGGATTCGAGAGAACTAATCTCTTTTAAAGAGATGACATGACATAGTACAGAAATGTTAAGGTAAATTCAAAATTTGAAAACAAAGGGAGGCCACAAATTCAAAACCAAGGGAGTCGCTCGTAGGCTCGACACAACACAGGAAGATTACAAGAAACACTTCCAAATATTACAGTAGAGAAACCAGTTCACAATTCAACCCATATGTTGGGTGATCAAGTCCAAAACTACTGTAATACCTTCAAAATGATTCATTGATTGTGTTAGCTGTAAAACCCAAGAATTAAAGAAAACTACTGACGCTCTTAATAGAAGTTATAGAAACTAGAGAAGATGAATTCATAAATTCAAGAATGAAAAGCCAATAGAGAAAGTCATACCAAGCTCAATGCTATGCAACACCTGACAAAAAAAAATCAATCCTTACTATTAGGTGATCAAGTCCAGAGAAATTAATAAGAGGCAACACAAATTAGGCAAGAACATTGTTGCTCTGCAAGAACCAAGTTCAAAATTCATTTGACAACAAAGGAAACTAATAAAGACGAAATAAAGTTTTGTAATAAAAAAATTGAATCCAAATAGTCCTGAGCTCTTTCTATTTACCACTAATAACATGAAAGAAATGACTCCAAGATCCTTCTTTTCAATTTATCTATGCCTGAGACCACCAATATGTGACTAAAATCACAGTGCACAAAGACACGATCATAAATTCAAGCATCCCGAGAGACAATATCATAATTCAATCCATTTGTCATTATCATCTATTAAAATTGGACGTTCAGTGGCCTCCATTATAAATTTGGTTATGCCTAGGAAGAAAAAATAAAAATCCAACCAACAAGTTTGGCCACTTAAAAATTAATGTAAAAGAAAAAATTGATGTAAGAGTAAAAAATAAATAAATACTAATGCTTAACCGTTCAAGGAATATCGTGCCATTGTTTCCATGTCCTACTCCACACATCCCTGGAAAGAACAAGAATTCAACAAAAAATCTATAACAGGTAACAGAGGACGAAGTATAGAACGTTAAGATAAATTCAAGAATTAAAAACCCAAGGGAGAGACGGTCGCTCATAACATACTCCATGAGGTACAAGACACCAAGCGAAAACCATACATACTCATAAGATGCAGACACTATGCAAATCATCCAAACACCGCTACAGAGAAACAAATCACAATTATGAGTCATAACATTCTCCATGAGATGCTGCAGAACATTAAGCGAAAATAATTCAAACATAAATTCAACCTTTGTGCCTCATAACATACTCCATGCGATGCTGCAGGACATTAAGCAAAAATAGTTCAAACACCGATTCAACCCTTATGCCTCATTACATAAAGGTAATCCGACAGATAACAGCACATCAATCGATCATTTACTAATAGTTCTTGGATTCTACAATACAACAAAAGCACATCGATGAATTGCAAACATCATATAATTCGACAAAACCTTGTGGAGACTTGTCAAGAAGTGAACTAGTAAGAAGCACAACAATCCCGAAAAAATGCTAAAAATATTCAATCATCGAAGCAATACCAACAAAATTCAATCATCAAAGTCAATAGTCAAATATGATAAATGAAAGATACCAGAACCTACTAAGGAAAGATCTTGGATGTATATAGAAATGGAGGTCAAGATTCACTGTTGAGACAACCTATAAACAGCTGTTAGCAGACTTAAAACAGCACACACTTAAAGCAGCAGACTTAAAGCAGGAGGAGAAACAACATTACATTAGTTATTACTTAAATATGTTTATGATATTTAAGAAGATCATTCATTAACTTCTTAGTTGATAATTAAATTTTAAGAGTTTTAATGTTAATTCAAGTACAATTACTAACATTTTAAATTTTACAAATTATATAAAATTTTAATGCATTTTATTTTAATAAATATTTATATATTTTATCAATTTGAAAAAAAAAACTTATTTCTTTATTAACTAATGTTTTTTTTAAAATATTTTCCACATTATTAGTTTTATTATTAGTGTGTAATTTGAAGTTGAACAAGTTTGATTCTAGTATAATATGTTTTATGGTATTATGTTTTTATTTGTAGATTTTAAAATTTTCTTATAGTTTTACAACATTTGTTTTAGCACTTTTATATACTATAGGCGTTTTGTGTTATTGATGGACACAAATTTTACTTGAAAGGTGTACCTTTAAAAATCAAGGTATAATCTTTAGTATGAATTCACTCAGTAGTAAAGAGATATCTTCAAATTAGAACAATATGAAGTGAATAGCTAAACAATTAATATAAAATTAATTACATTGTTTTTAGTAAAGAGATATCTTCAAATTAGAAAAACATGAAGTGAATAGTTAAACAATTAATATAAAATCAATTACAAGTTAAGGAATGTTGTTTCTCATCTTCTCATTGCATATTGAGGAGAGAACCAAATCATAGCGCAAGATTACGACAAAACTTTCTAAATACTGTTGTTTTTCATTTTCTCATTCGCATATTGGGAGAGAACAAAATCATAGTGCAAGAAGATTACGACAAAACATTCCAAATAATGTTGTTTCTCTTTCTCATTTTTTATTCTCATATATGGAGAGAGAACTGAATCATAGCACACGAAGATAGATTACAAGAAAACATTTCAACTACTGTTGTTTCTCATTCTAATATTAGAGATAATTGGAGATAAAACTAAATACAGCTCTCAATTTTCTCATTCTCACATTGGAGATAGAACTAAATACAGCTCTAATGTTGGAGATCATTCTCATTTTGGAAGATATAAGAGATCATCATATGTCATATTCAGAATGTAACCCAAAATTACTAAAAACAATAGAATGCAAGATTCATTTGTCAAGGCAGCAAACAAAACACTACAAAATCAAATTGTTCAATGCTCTTGATAATTTAGTAAATGAAGTAATAACTAAGAAAATGACCTTTCAAATTTGCTACACCTAAGCAAATCCAAATTAATTCAGTACTATAAAACTAAAGATCATTAATTCCCTCCTTAATTTCAATGGCACCATGTAAAAGGCTCAAATTTCACTATGAAACCAGTATGAGAAGCCTAAATTACTTAAAAATGAACAACTTAAAAAAAGAGTAAGAAATGCGAAAAAGTATGCATATGGGGCAATAGAGAAAGAAGCAAGAGCTCACTGACAAGTGCCATGGCTGAACAGGACAAGAAACATAAACTTTTAATGGCCATGATATTTTTTCTTTATCTTTTTTTTCACTATTAATTCAGTACTTCATATTAAGTTGTTAGAAATTCTGTCAGACAAATCCTCCCCAAATTACAGGACCTCTAATAGTCTGCTAGTGATTGCTACATATACACCAATAAGAACTGTCAGACACACTACAAGGTCTGCAATGAATCCAACCAAAACTTAGCATCCAAACAAGAAGTTTAGTTAGTCACAAATAAAAACATAAGAAATGTAAGGATAACAAAACCTAAAGCTTCACAAATCCCAGTGTTTCCACATCCTACCTCATATATCAGTCTCGAAAAATATGCTCAATCTACAAAGTTTCAAATAAAGAGGAGACATCTTCCCTGAGTATTGTATTATTATTAACCTTTAATGTGCTAAAAAAGAATCAACATCAAATAGCTAGGTTTTACATATTTTGATAATCGGACAAGAACAATATTCAAATTTATGTTTTTTTATCCTAAACCAGAATCCCCTGCTGAAAAGGAACTAACACAAGCAGATAAACAGTTACATATGATAGATCTCAGTCATCAAATAAATAACTACATCCAAACTCAAGTAGACATCTGTCATCAAAGAGTATGGATAACCTATAGAATCAAGCATGTCCTTCCAGTATTCAGATATCCTAGCTCACATCCGTTGCTTGTTTTTTCGTGTACAGTTGCAGATTTTAATCCTCAACCAGTCTTACATGCTAAAAAGGAATGAACACAAACGAATCAACACCTATACATAAAAAATTTAAGAACTATATTTAAATTCAAATAGATATTGGTAATAAAGACCCAGAATTTAAGAAAGGACAAAATGAATTAATGAATTGAAGGAATTCAAAAACCAGAGAAATTCAAATAGCCAGTCCCAATTAAAGACAAAAATATGTGTGGATACCAAAACCTAAAGCTTCAAGGATCTCCTGCCAGTATTCAAGCTTCAAGGATACTCACATCTTTCCTACCTCACATCTGTTGCATGTTTGTCCTGTACACCCCAAGAATTCAGGAAGGCTACAAACGGCTCATAAAGTTGAAGTATAGAGACAATAAGACATTTAAAACAAAGAGAGACATAAAACAAATGACACCTAAAACAAAGTTGAAGGTTATCCTGAATTATTGGTGGTTCTAAACAATTTCAGATTTTAATCCTCAACCATTCCGGCAGTCTCGAGATGCTAAAAAGGAATTAACACGAACAAATCAACACCTAAAAATGAATGAACACAAGAAAATCAACATCTAGACGTAGCAAAAAAGGCTCCATACATTTAAAAAGAAGAAAGCTGTTTGATAGCAATGAACACAAACAAATGCAAGTTGAAGGGATGAGACCAAGCCTATGAGAAACAGAAATAACTAGGCAATGATGAAAAAGAAAGAAAAAAAAAACATTACATTTAGTGGGGATTTCATCTTAAAAAAATAGACTCCATACATTTAAAAGGAAGAAAGTTGTTTGATAGCAATGAACACAACAAACAAAAGCAAGTCGAAGAGAATGGAACTCAATCCTTGAATGAATAACCACATCACTTCCAAATAACACATTAATCCTTGGATGAATAACCACATCACTTCCAAATAACACATCCCGAGATCACAGTGAAACTAAATACTATAGCTGATAAGAAAGAAAGAAAGGTTATTTTGACAATAAAGAACATGAAAAGAAACGAAACTCTCTTTTAAATGACTCAGTTGCTGAAAGAAATGTCTGAGTGTGGACAAGAAAGAGAAAATTAAATAGCTGACACAGACGTTTACAGTGCCTGTCATATAGAGGTAAACATTCCCAGTCCACAAGTTTATCCGTGAATAATAACAGCAAAGAAATAATAAACATAGAACAAAACCTAAATTTCCACAGGGTCCCGATCCACTGTTTCCCAAACCTAAACCACCAATTCATTTCCTCCCAATGATAAATTATGCAAGAACAAGTTCAAAATTCATTTGTCGATGCAGGAACAAACAAAATAAAAAGTTCTGTAATCAAAGAATGGAGGCAAATAATCCTGAGCTCTTGCTAATTACACTACTAAAATGAAAGGAATAACTTCAAGATCCATCTTTTCAATACTGCTCCACCTAAATTTTCAGAACTTCAATACGAAAGATCAATAATCTTGAAACACAAATTAGGCAAGGACATTGATGCTTTGCAAGAACCAAGTTCAAAATTCATTTGTCAATGAAGGAAACTAATAAAGGCAAAATAAAGTTTTGTTATAAAAAAATTGAAACCAAATAGTCCTGAGCTCTTGCTAATTACCACACATCCCTATAAAGAACAATAATTCAACAAAACTATAACAGGTAATAAAGGACTATTAGATAAATTAAAAAATTAAGGGAGACACGGTCACTCATAACATACCCCATAAGATGCAATACGGTAAGCCAATTTCACGCTGCAAAGAAGCAAATTACAATTAAACTATTATGCCACATAACATACTCCATGAGATAAAGGACATTATACGAAAATAATCAAAATTAAATCCTTATGTTTACTGCATAAGAACAAATCACTATTCAATGTTCGGTGATCAAGTATAGAGAAATTAGGATATCCTGATCTACAACCATTCTGTAGTTCCTCAACCACCAAAAGAAATCTCAAAGACTCAGGACTTGCTGAAAAGGAATGAACACAAACACCAAATTTAATTGAAGGAAACGATAGTCCAAAAATTGAAGGAAACAATAAACACTCTTATTAAGACAAAGTATAGAAATTTGATAAGATGACTATGCGATGTTACCCAACTAATCCAAACACCATTGCAGATAAACACATCATAGTTCAATCCTTATGTTATCAATACCAGCAAAAAGAATAATAGAAGGGAAACTCAAAAAAGACTTTCTTTATGTTGAGCCCTTGATTGTTGGGCTTTTCATATCATCCATAGGCAAAAGAAATGTTAGGGAACCAGCCATAAGCTGAAAAGGTTAAAAACTCGTCATAATCAACTAGAGAATTATACTAAGAATTCACGTAAATGAATTTACTAATAATTCTTGCATAAAAGCACATTGATCCATCCTTTACCATTGCGAGCGAGTTTAAAACTTTCCACAAAGCAACCCAGGAACCTTTCTCTTAGAGGGCTTTAAGATTTGTCATACAGCAATATGATAAATGAGTGTATACAAAGCAATTGATTAATGATTACCATAAAACAATATTTTATAAAATAGAATCACAACACAATCAACATTAAAACACATCATTCACATCATCATCAACATTCTAATGAAAGTCAATATTAATTAGCTATAAGAGTCAATAAAAGAAACTAAACTAAATTGTCAAATCAAAATACAACTACTATAAAATTTTTAAAAAAATGTTAGAGAATCATTAGCCAACAAAGGACTTCTAGATTATTTTTCCAACAACAATAACTATTAAAGGTAATATAACAACCATGAATAATTATATAACTACTAAGAATAATTTTATAAAAACCACTACAATTCTGCTATAATCAAATGATCATATTAATAAAGCATTTATGTAATTCAATAAAATTCAAACTAACTGTTGCATAATCAGGAGAATTATGTTATAATTAAGTGCAGATTCCATTTTATATTTATTAGTACAGATTTGTTAGTGATTTTATTTTATTTGATTTGTACAGCTTTAAACACTCATTATTTATTTCTGGCTTTCATCACCTATTATTTCTTTCTTTAATTAGGTTGTAAAACAGTCTATAAATAGAAACTGTAATCACATTTGTAAGATATATCAGAAATATATTTCATCTCTATTTCTTTCCACTTGGTATCAGAGCTCCTGATCTAGGAGACTCTGCTTCCGCAATTTTTTTTTTTAGCCTTCATTGCTGTAATCATTTTCCTTGACAGCCTTCATTGCTGTAATCATTTTTCTTGACAGCCTTCGTTGCTGCAATTATTTTTCTTTTGGACAGCCTTCATTGTTGCAATTATTTTTTTTGTTGGACAGCCTTCATTGCTGCAACTTTTTATTTTCCTTATCCTTTCTCCATTGACCACCACCACCACCTTGCACCATTGACCGTTACTGCCACCGCCGACCACCACCACCGACCACCACTGTCGTCGCTCGCCGGAACTGCCACTGCTCGCCGGAAACCGCTACCGGAAAATTTTTCCGGCGGATTTTTTTTTTTGTGTGCGTGAACATGATCAAATTTTGCCAATCTGAAAAAAGTTGGTTTTGAACTCTCATGGACTCCCTTAGTAAGCCATCTAGCTATTGTTCCTTTACTATGAGTGGTAAGAGTTCTAGTTTTTTATCCTTTAATGCTTCTAGTACTGAAAATATCTGGATTATAGACTCTGGTGCTACTGATCATATGACACCTCATTCCTCTTTTTTTTCATCCTACACTACTTTATCCGGTAAGCCATATATTACTGTTGCTAATGGTTCCACTACCCCCATTAATGGTTGTGGTAACATTCACCTTCAACCTTCATTTCCTTTAAAAAATGTGCTTCATGTTCCCAAACTATCCAATAACCTCTTGTCTATTCAAAAGATTACCCAAGATTTAAATTGTGCAGTGGTATTTTTCCCTTCCCATTGTGTTTTTCAGGATCTTGCCACGGGGAAGACTATTGGAATTGCTAAAGAGCAGGGCGGGTTATATTATTTACAACATGAAGAAAGTAAAAAGGGTGCTAGACTACAGGCACACACTTCTAATTTTCAGCAAGGTCGTGAATCTTGGTCATCCTCTCAGATATGGCTTCAACACAGACGTCTTGGTCATCCTCCATTTAGTACCCTAAAGTCCTTATTTCCTGTTTTATTTACAAAAGTGTCTGCTGAGTCATTTCATTGTGATGTTTGTCAGTTTGCTAAACACCATCGGACAACTTTTCCTCCCAATGGTAATAAAAGTTCTAAACCTTTTGATCTTATTCATTCAGATGTATGGGGACCTTCACCTATTCCTAATATCTCGGGTGCAAAATGGTTTGTTTCATTTATTGATGATTGTACTCGGGTTACTTGGATATTCCTCATGAAAGATAAGTCTGAAGTTTTTCACTTGTTTGTAAAGTTTTACAGAATGATTCAAACACAATTTGAAAGTCCAATTAAGAGATTGCTTTATGATAATGGAAGAGAATATGTGAACCAAAACCTTTCCAAGTTCCTTGAGGAAAATGGAGTTGTTCATGAATTAACCTGTGTGGACACTCCTCAACAAAATGGGGTTGCTGAAAGGAAAAATCGTCATCTTCTTGAGGTTACTCGAGCTTTACTTTTCCAAACATCTGTTCCTAGATCTTACTGGGGGGAAGCAGTCCTGACTGCCACTTATTTGATTAATAGATTACCATCTCGGGTTTTAGAGGGTGTTACTCCTATTCAGGTTATGACCACATTCTATCCTTTTATTCCCATGTTGAATAGTCTTCAGAATCGTGTCTTTGGTTGTCCTGCTTTTGTCCATGTTCATAGTCCTTATCGGGGTAAGTTAGATCCTCGTGCCATCAAATGTGTCTTCATCGGTTATGCCCCCAACAAAAAGGGGTACAAATGTTATCATCCTCAAAGTCGTAAAGTGTATATTTCCAAAGATGTCACCTTCCATGAAACAGAGTCTTTCTTTCCTAGTTCTCAACTTCAGAGGGAGAGTATTCAAGAAGCTGAGGACCTTGAGTTGCTACCTTTTCCTTTGTTGCAGGATTTCGTTCTTAGGGAGGATGACAAAGACCCTGCACCAACATCATTACCAGAGAAGAATAATGAAGACAAATATTTTGGAAAACAATATCAGCGAAGGCAACAAGACTCTTGAGGACACCTTAAATACTGCTTTTGAACCTAACCTAAATGATTTACCTATTGCCTTGAGAAAAGAAAAAAGATCTTGTGCCAAATATCCTATATCCCAATTTGTGTCTACAGAAAAACTTTCTATGCAGCACCAGAGTTTTCTTTCAGCTATTGATTCTATCAAAATCCCTTCAAGACTCCAATTGGCAGATATGTTTACTAAGGGACTTTCCACAAAACAATTCGAAGATCTTACTTGCAAGTTGGGAATGATAGATATACATTCACCAACTTGAGGGGGAGTGTTGCATAATCAGGAGAATTATGTTATAATTAAGTGCAGATTCCATTTTATATTTATTAGGACAGATTTGTTAGTGATTTGATTTTATTTGATTTGTACAGCTTTAAACACTCATTATTTCTGACTTTCATTGCCTATTATTTCTTTCTTTAATTAGTTTGTAAAACAGTCTATAAATAGAGACTGTAATCACATTTGTAAGATATCTCAGAAATATATTTCATCTATTTCTTTCCACTCTAGCATATATATATATATATATATATATATATATATATATATATATATATATATATATATATATATATATATATATATATGACAAGCACATCATATATTTCAAACTTGTACACACATTGTTGGTGGTTGGACAATTCCTAATCCAAAAACCCAGACTCCCCAAACCCTACCCTGTCAAAACAACAACCAAGAATTAAGGGGAAATGATAAGAGATCATCATATATCAACAAGACTTGTGACTTCCTCTCAGTCAAAACAATAGAACCAGAAATAATATCTATTTATGATAGTAAAATACTAAAGGCCTTTAAAGAGAAGACCACATTTCTAGAATGGGCTCTTGCTGGATCAAATGAACGGACAATAATGTTAGCCATCTAATCTTCTGCATCAAAAGTGGAGAATTGATCCCTCTTGCAAATGAATAAACTTGAACAGTTCACACTACAAGACACAAATATGATAATAGGTATCACCTCTGAAATTACTAATCCTCCCAAACTCTTGTAAAGCCTGTTATCAAGAGTCATACAAACTTCCAAACAACATGATTGATTAGACGTAGCATGAAACATTATGCAAATATCACTGCACAAAAACAAATGACAACAGAAAATCCATATGTTTGGTGATCAAATCTGAAAATATCAAATAGAGACGAAATCCTGTCCAAGAGACGTTCGTCAATCTGATTAAAATTAACAAATTCACCTCCAAAACTCCATTATCTTTCTCGGATACAATCCTTTTCCAAATTGTACAAATATGAAAAAGAAATGAATGGAATGGTTTTGGATAAACACTCAAACTTGTTGATAAGACATGTTAGCCGTCCCACTATATTCCATCACTGGTTGAGTTAACAATCTGAAAGAGAAACCTCAAATAAAGACAAAATGTGCTGCAAACAAATAAATGCTGATTTCAAAACTCGAAGAATGAGAAACATAAATGGAGATTGTTGAAACAAAAGTGAAGCATTTAAACAATTTCAGGATCATTATTATACTGATTTCAAAAATTTCAGCGTTAGAGCATTGTTGTCACTCCGGTTCATTATTCTGATTTCAAAGATTTCAGCATAAGAGACATTGCAGTCTAGGCTCAAAGGAGATTACATGCAAAACTTCCAAACAAGTTCACAACTCAACTCCAGCTGAAAAGGTGCAAAGAAATTAACGCAAAAGGTTCAAAACTCGTCATCCTCATATAGACCTAAATGAATTTACTAATTATAGAAACTTGATAAGATGAATATGTGACGTTATACAAATCCAAACACCACTGCAGATAAACAAATTATAGTTCAATTCTTATGTAGTACCATAAAAAAATAGAAGGAAACTCAAAAAAGACTTAAGGTTTTGTCGAGCCCTTGGTTGTTGTGCTTTTCATATCATCCATAGGCAACAGAAAGGCCAAAAAACCAGGCACCAGCTGAAAGTAAATTTACAAAAAGGGTTTAAAACTCGTCACACTCAAATGGAGAATTATACTCAAAATTCACGTAAATGAATTTACTAGTTATAGAAACTTGTAAGATGAATATGCGTCGTTATCCAACTAATCCAAACACCACTGCAGATAAACAAATCATAGTTCAATCCTTATGTTCTGTCATCAATACCAGGAAAAAGAAAAATAGAAAAAAAAACTCAAAAAAGACTTAGGTTATGTTGAGCCCCTTGGTCCTTCTGCTTTTCATATCATCCATAGGAGAAAGAAATGCTAGAGAACGCCAGCTGAAAAGGTGCAAAGAAATTTACGCAGAAGGTTCAAAACTTGTCATCCTCATATAGACATAAATGAATTTACTAACTATAGAAACTTGATAAGAGGAATATGCGACGTTACCCAACTAATCCAAAACACCACTGCAGATAAACAAATCATAGTTCAATCCTTATGTAAAACCATTAACGAATAATATAAGGGAAACTCAAAAAAGACTTAAGGTTATATCGAGCCCTTGGTCGTTGTGCTTTGCATATCATCCATAGGCAAAAGAAATGCCAAAAAACCAGCCACCAGCTGAAAAGAAATTTACGCATAAGGTTTAAACCTCGTCATACTCAAATAGAGAATTTTACTCAAAATTCACGTAAATGAATTTACTAGTTATAGAAACTTGATAAAATGAATCTGCGTCGTTACCCAACTAGTCCAAACACCACTGCAGATAAACAAATCATAGTTCAATCTTTATGTACTGTTATTATTACTAGTAAAAAGAAAAATATAAGGAAAACTCAAAAAAGACTTAGGTTATGTTGAGCCCCTTGGTCGTTGTGCTTCTCATATCATTCATAGGCAAAAGAAATGCCAGAGAACCAGCCAATAACTGAAAATATGCAAAGAAATTTACACAAAATGTTCAAAACTCATCATCCTCAAATAGTGAATTATACTCAGAATTCACCTAAATGAATTATAGAAACTTGATAAGATGAATCTGTGAAGTTACCCAACTAATCATAACACCACTGCAGATAAACAAATCATAGTTCAATCCTTATGTAATACCTAAAAAAAATAATAAAAGGGAAAGTCAAAAAAGATTTAAGGTTATGTTGAGCCCTTGATCAGCTGAAAAGAAATTTAAGTAATTTTCCTCGTCATACTCAAATAAAGAACTATAGTGTCAACTCAAATAGAGAACTATAGTCAAAATTGACGTAAATGAATTTACTAGTTATAGAAACTTGATACGATGAATATGCGTTGTTACCCATCTAATCCAAATACCACTGCAGATAAACAAAACCATAGTTTAATCCTTATGTACTGTGAACAATACCAGGAAAAAGAAAAAAAGAAGGAAAACTCAAAAAAGACTTAGGTTATGACGAGCCCGTTGGTCATTGTGCTTTTCATATCATCCATAGGCAACAGAAAGGCAAAAAAACCAGCCACCAGCTGAAACTAAATTTACGCAAAAGGTTTAAAACTTGTCAAACTCAAATAGAGAATTATACTCAAAATTCACATAAATGAATTTACTAGTTATAGCAACTTGTAAGATGAATATGCGTCGTTATCCAACTAATCCTAACACCACTGCAGATAACCAAATTATAGTTCAATCCTTATGTACTGTCATCAATACCAGGAAAAAGAAAAATAGAAAAAAAAAGTCAAAAAAGACTTAGGTTATGTCGAGCCCCTTGGTCCTTCTGCTTTTCATATCATCCATAGGAGAAAGAAATGACAGAGAACTCCAGCTGAAAAGGTGCAAAGAAATTTACGCAGAAGGTTCAAAACTCGTCATTCTCATATAGACATAAATGAATTTACTAATTATAGAAACTTGATAAGATTAATATGTGACGTTACCCAACTAATCCAAACACCACTGCAGATAAACAAATCATAGTTCAATCCTTATGCAATACCATAACAAAAATAGAAGGGAAACTAAAAAAAGACTTAAGGTTATGTCGAGCCCTTGGTCGTTGTGCTTTCCATATCATCCATAGGCAAAAGAAATACCAAAAAACCAGCCACCAGCTGAAAAGAAATTTACGCAAAAGGTATAAAACTCGTCATACTCAAATAGACAATTATACTCAAAATTCAGTAAATGAATTTACTAGTTATAGGAACATGATAAGATGAGTATGTGTCGTTACCCAACTAATCCAAACACCACTGCAGATAAACAAATCATAGTTCAATCCTTATGTACTGTGATCAATAGCAGAAAAAAAAGTTAAAGAAGGGAAACTCAACAAAGACTTAGGTTATGCCTAGCTCTTGGTCGTTCTAGTTTTCAAATCATCCAAAAGCTAAAGAAACGCCAGAGAATCGGCCACCAACTGAAAAGGAGCAAAGAAATTTACGCAAAAGGTTCAAAACACCACTGCAGATAAACAAATCATATCCTTATGTTGAAGAAAAATAGAAGGAAAACTCAAAAAAGACTTCGGTTATGTCGAGCCCATTGTCGTTGTGTTTTTCATACCGTCGAGCATGGCTCATCCACCATTTTCAACCAACCACGAGGAACGTCCTACCCACACATCCCTGTCTTATCCCCACTCATCCCTGTAAAGAACAATAATTCAACAAAGTATAACTGGTAATCGAGGATGAAGTATAGAACGATAAGATAAATTGAAGACTTAAAAACCAAGGAAGAATGGTCGCCATAACATACTAGCGAGGACCGTGCGATAACCATACATATTCCATAAGATGCAGGACACTATGCAAATCATCCAAACAGGAAACAAATCACAATTCAGCCCTTATGTCTCATAACATACTCTGCAGGACATTAAGCGAAAATAATTCAAACACCAATTCAACCCTTAGGGCCTCATAACATACTCCATGAGATGCTGCAGGACATTAAGGGAAAATAATTCAAACGTCGAACACAATTCAATCCTTGGAGATAAAGTAGAGAGAAATTAAACAATAGATAGAGAGAATTGGGATGTCCTGAGCTGCAACCGTTTCAAACTTTTTAGGGTTTCAAATCTCAGAAACTCGAATTGCTGAAGGGGAGTGAACATAAACACCAAGTTAGGCTACGAAATCCAATAATCAGTCACGAATAAACCCATAAGAAGTCAAGAAAACATAATACTTCATTTCACATCCATTGCGTGTCTTCCCTGTACAGCCCAAAAATCAAGAAAACTAACTAAGAAACGTGTTACACCACTGCAGATAAACAAATCATAGTCCAATCCTTATTTTCGTGATCAATACCAGATAAATCAAATAATACAAAGGAAAGTAGAAGAAAATACTCAAAGACCCCGTCACCAGCAGAAAAGGGATAAAGGAATTTGATCAAAAGATTCAAAACTTGTCATCATCATATAAACAATCATATTCGGAATTGGCGTTACCGATAATGATAATTCTTGCGTTTTTCAATCCGATAAAAGATTATTGCATTCTTCAATCCGACAAAACCACATCGATGATAGCAAACATGATATACTTCGACAAAACCACGGAGACTTGATAATAAGAAGCACAACAATCACCCCAATCAGTACTAACAAAAACTCAATCACGGAACCAATACCAACAAAACTCAATCACCATAGTCAAATATGATAAACACGAAAGATCTTCGGGTATATATAGAAAGGGAGGGTCAAGATTGACAGCTTATATTACGCGGTGAGCTGAAAAAGATTGTCATCCTTATCTTATAATAAACCGCTGACACAAAACAGGAGAAAGTTGATAAGATGAATATGCGACGTTACACAACTAATCCAAACACCACTGCAGATAAAAAAAAACATATTACAATCCTTGTGGTCGGTGATCAATACCAGAAAATATAAATAATAGAAGCAAAACTCAAAAAAGACTTAGGTTATGTCGAGCCCCTTGGTCGTTGTTCTCTTTATATCACCATAGGCAAAAGAAAAGCCAGAGAACCAGCCACCAGCTAAAAAGGTGAAAAAAAAATTATGCGAAAGGTTCAAAACTCGTCATCCTCAAATAGAGAATTATACTCAGAATTCACCTAAATGAATTTACTAATTATAGAAATTTGATAAGATGAATATGCGATGTTACCCAACTAATCCAAGCACCACTGCAGATAAACAAATCATATCCTTATGTAATGTGATCAATACCGAGATAAAGAAAAATAGAAGGAAAACTCAAAAAAGACTTGAAGGTTATGTCGAGCCCATTGGTCGTTGTGCTTTTCATATCATCCATAGTCAAAAGAAATGCCAGAGAACCAACCACCAACTGAAAAGGTGAGAAGAAATTTATGCAAAAGGATAAAACTCGTCATCCTCAAATAGAGAATTATACTCAGAACTCACCTAAATGAATTTACTAATTACAGAAACTTGATTCGATGAACATAGACGTTACACAACTAATCCAAACACCACAGCATATAAACAAATCATAGTTCAATCCTTATGTAATACCATAAAAATAATAGAAATGCTTGGTCGTTGTGCTTTTCATATAATCCATAGGTAAAAGAAATGCCAAAAAACCAGCCACCACTTGTAAGATGAATATGCGTAGTAACCAATCCAAACACCACTGCAGATAAACAAATCATATCCTTATGTACTGTGATCAATAACAGGAAAAAGAAAAATAAAAGGAAAACTCAAAAAAGACTTAGGTTATGTCGAGCCCTTTGTCATTGTGTTTTTCATACCGTCGAGAATGACTCATCCATCATTTTCAACCAACCACGAGGAACGTCCTACCCACACATCCCTGTCCTACCCCCTGTGAAGAACAATAATTCAACAAAGTATAACTGGCAATCGAGGATGAACTATAGAACGATAAGATAAATTGAAGACTTAAATAACCAAGGAAGAATGGTGGCCATAACATACTCGCGAGGACCGTGCGAAAACCATACATATTCCATAGGATGCAGGACACTATGCAAATCATCCAAACAGGAAACAAATCACAATTCAACCCTTATGTCTCATAACATACTCTGCAGGACATTAGGCAAAAATAATTCAAACACCAATTCAACCCTTAGGGCCTCATAACACACTCCATGAGATGCTGAGCACAATTCAATCCTTGGAGATCAAGTAGAGAGAAATTAAACAATAGATAGAGAGAATTGGGATATCCTGAGCTGCAACCGTTTTAAACTTTTTAGGGTTTCAAATCTCAGAAACTTCAATTGCTGAAGGGGAGTGAACATAAACACCAAGTTAGGCTACGAAATCAAATAATCAGTCACGAATAAACCCATAAGAAAGTTAAGGGTAACAAAACATAATACTTCATTTCACATCCATTGCGTGTCTTCCCTGTACAGCCCAAAAATTCAAGAAAACGAACTACCTATACAGCAAATAAATCAAGAAAACGAACTAAGCTCTTAATAAAAGGAAGAAGTATAGAGACGTGTTACACCACTGCAGATAAACAAATCATAGTCCAATCCTTATTTTCGTGATCAATACCAGATAGGCAAAAGGTTTAAAACTCGTCACACTCAAATAGAGAATTATACTCAAAATTCACGTAAATGAATTTACTAGTTATAGAAACTTGTAAGATGAATATGCGGTGTTATCCAACTAATCCAAACACTACTGCAGATAAACAAATCATAGTTCAATCCTTATGTACTGTCATCAATACCAGGAAAAAGAAAAATAGAAATAAAACTCAAAAAAATACTTAGGTTATGTCGAGCCCCTTAATCCATCTGCTTTTCATATCATCCATAGGAGAAAGAAATGCCAGAACTCCAGCTGAAAAGGTGCAAAGAAATTTACGCAGAAGGTTCAAAACTCGTCATCCTCATATAGACCTAAATGAATTTACTAATTATAGAAACTTGATAAGAAGAATATGCAACGTTACCCAACTAATCCAAAACACCACTGCAGATAAACAAATCATAGTTCAATCCTTATGTAAAACCATAAAAAAAATAATAGAAGAGAAACTCAAAAAATACTTAAAGGTAACAAAACATAATACATCATTTCACATCCATTCCGTGCCTTCCCTGTATAGCCCAAAAATTCAAGAAAACGAACTACCTATACAGCAAAAAAATCAAGAAAACGAACTAAGCTCTTAATAAAAGGAAGAAGTATAGAAACGTGTTACACCACTGCAGATAAACAAATCATAGTCCATAGGAGAAAAATAGGTTATGTCAAGCCCCTTGGTCCTTCTACTTTTCATATCATCCATAGGAGAAAGAAATGCCAGAGAACTCCAACTGAAAAGGTGCAAAGAAATTTACGCAGAAAGTTCAAAACTCGGTCATCCTCATATAGACCTAAATGAATTTACTAATTATAGAAACTTGATAAGAAGAATATGCAACGTTACCCAACTAATCCAAAACACCACTGCAGATAAACAAATCATAGTTCAATCCTTATGTAAAACCATAAAAAAATAATATAAGGGAAACTCAAAAAAGACTTAAAAGGTTATGTCAAGCCCTTGGTCGTTGTGCTTTTCATATCATCCATAGGCAACAGAAAGGCCAAAAAACCAGCCACGACCTGAAAGTAAATTTACGCAAAAGGTTTAAAACTCGTCACACTCAAAGAGAGAATTATACTCAAAATTCACGTAAATGAATTTACTAGTTATAGAAACTTGTAAGATGAATAGGTGTCGTTATCCAACTAATCCAAACACCACTGCAGATAAACAAATCATAGTTCAATCCTTATGTACTGTCATCAATACCAGGAAAAAGAGAAATAGAAAAAAAACTCAAAAAAGACTTAGGTTATGTCAAAGCCCTTGGTCCTTCTGCTTTTCATATCATCCATAGGAGAAAGAAATGCCAGAGAACTCCAGCTGAAAAGGTGCAAAGAAATTTACCCAACTAATCCAAAACACCACTGCAGATAAACAAATCATAGTTCAATCCTTATGTAGAACCATAAAAAAAATAATAGAACGGAAACTCAAAAAAGACTTAAGGTTATGTCTAGCCCTTGGTTGTTGTGCTTTTCATATCATCCATAAGCAAAAGAAATGCCAAAAAACCAGCCACCAGCTGAAAAGAAATTTACGCAACAGGTTTAAAACTCATCATACTCAAATAGATAATTATACTCAAAATTCACGTAAATGAATTTACAAGTTATAGAAACTTGATAAAATGAATCTGCGTCTTTACCCAACTAATCCAAACACCACTGCAGATAAACAAATCATAGTTCAATCCTTATGTAATACCATAAAAAAAATATAAGGGAAACTCAAAAAAGATTTAAGGTTATGTTGAGCCCTTGGTCAAATGAAAAGAAATTTAAGTAATTTTCCTCGTCATACTCAAATAGAAAATTATAGTCAAAATTGACGTAAATGAATTTACTAGTTATAGAAACTTGATACGATGAATATGCGTTGTTACCCATTTAATCCAACACCACTGCAAATAAACAAACCATAGTTTAATCCTTATGTACTGTGAACAATACCAGGAAAAAAGAAAAAAAAAAGGAAAACTCAAAAAAGACTTAGGTTATGACGAGCCCCTTGGTCATTGTGCTTTTCATATCATCCATAGGCAAAAGAAATGCCAGAGAACCAGCCACCAACTGAAAAGGTGCAAAGAAATTTATGCAAAAAGGTTTAAAATTCGTCATCCTCAAATAGAAAATTGTACTCAGAATTCACCTAAATGAATTTACTAATTACAGAAACTTCATAAGTTGAATATGTGACATTACCCAACTAATCCAAACACCACTGCAGATAAACAAATCATAGTTCAATCCTTTTGTAATACCATAAAAAAAATAATATAAGGGAAACTCAAAAAAGACTTAAGGTTATGTCGAGCCCTTGGTCGGTGTGCTTTCCATATCATCCATAGGCAAAAGAAATGCCAAAAAACCAGCCACCAGCTGAAAAGAAATTTACGCAAAAGGTATAAAACTCATCATACTCAAATAGAGAATTATACTCAAAATTCACGTGAATGAATTTACTAGTTATAGGAACTTGATAAGATGAATATGCGACGTTGTCCAACTAATCGAAACACTGTAAATAAACAAATCATAGTTCAATCCTTATGTACTGTGATCAATACAAGAAAAAAAATAATAGAAGGAAACTCAAAAAATACTTAGGTTATGTTCTGCCCTTCGTCGTTGTGTTTTTCATACCGTCGAGCGTGGCTCATCCACCATTTTCAACCAACCACGAGGAACGTCCTACCCCCACACCCCTGTAAAGAACAATAATTCAAGAAAGTATAACTGGTAATCCCCACAGATACCTGTCCTACCCCCACACCCCTGTAAAGAACAATAATTGAAGAAAGTATAACTGGTAATCGAGGACGAAGTATAGAATGATAAGATAAATTGAAGACTTAAAAACCAAGGAAGAATGGTGGCTATAACATACTCGCGAGAACCGTGCGAAAACCAAACCATTCATATTCTATAAGATGCAGGACATTATGCAAATCATCCAAACAGGAAACAAATCACAATTCAACCCTTATGTCTCATAACATACTCTGCAGGACATTAAGCGAAAATAATTCAAACACCAATTCAACCCTTGGGGCCTCATAACATTAAGGGAAAATAATTCACACGTCGAACACAATCCAATCCCTGGAGATCAAGTAGAGAGAAATTAAACAATAGATAGAGAGAATTGGGATGTCTTGAGCTGCAACCGTTTCAAACTTTTTAGGGTTTCAAATCTCAGAAACTCGAATTGCTGAAGGGGAGTGAACATAAACACCAAGTTAGGCTACGAAATCCAATAATCAGTCACGAATAAACCCATAAGAAAGTCAAGAAAACATAATACTTCATTTCACATCCATTGCGTGTCTTCCCTGTACAGCCCAAAAATCAAGAAAACTAACTAAGAAACGTGTTACACCACTGCAGATAAACAAATCATAGTCCAATCCTTATTTTCGTGATCAATACCAGATAAATCAAATAATAGAAAGGAAAGTAGAAGAAAAATCTCAGAGACCCAGTCACCAGCTGAAAAGGATAAAGGAATTTGATCAAAAAAGATTCAAAAATCGCCATCATCACATAAAGAATCATATTCAGAATTGGCGTTCTTCAATCCTATAAAAGATTCTTGCATTCTTCAATCCGACAAAACCACATCAAAACCACATCGATGATAGCAAACATGATATAATTCGACGAAACCACGGAGACTTGATAATAAGAAGCACAACAATCACCCCCAATCAGTACTAACAAAACTCAATCACGGAACCAATACCAACAAAACTCAATATGATAAACTCAATAAGATCTTCGGGTATATATAGAAAGGGAGGGTCAAGATTGACAGCTTATATTACGCGGTGAGGTGAAAATATGCAATTAAGATTTTCATCCTTATCTTATAACAAACCGCTGACACAAAACAGGGGAAACAAATTTGCAGTTATTATTTTAAAGATATTTAAAAATATCTTGTAAATATTGTTTTGTTTTTATTAACTTTTTAGTCAATATAATTAAATTTTAAGATTGTTTTAATCTTAATTTGACTTCAATTTGAAAAATAAACTTATTTCTTTTATTAGTGTTTTTTAAAATATTTTCCACATTATTAGTTTTATTATAATAAGACATTTGTCTAAGTTCTTTTAGAATAGGAAAATAATTTTTTGACACCATGTAAAAACGTATACTTAACATCTCATTATAATAATATAATAATATTTAAAAATAAAAATAAATTAAATATGATTAAAATATTATTTTATTAATTTGTGAATGTTTTTTACTCTTTGTGGTGTTAAATATCACAACCTTTTAGAGTTGAATAGATTTCTTTGTGACTTTTTATTGCTACACAAAGCTGACTCTCCTGCACCCAATCAATTCTAACTAACACCCAATTTTCTGTTTGAAATTACCATAACACCCTTAATGATCTATATGAAATTACCATGACACCCTTAATGAGTGAAATTAGGTTCCATACACCCCACAATCAAGCACAGTGCAGAAGGTCATTCATTGTTTCTTGTAGACATTCTCTTCCGAAAGTCTTACACACACGCAAGCAACGCTTTTGAGCCACTTCAACAACGACAGAAAGCAAAGACACCAGAAAAGGAGACGTGTCGCTTCACGCTTCTCACGGGTTCTGAATATTTTTGTCCGTAATTGTGTTATGAGTTATGAATATAAACATCCATATGCACCACGAAAGTCTTTTTCATCAGGTCCCATTTTGAAAATCCAAAATGTGTTTATTGGGTGCTTTTTTTCTACTCTCAACAATGTTCTATATGTCATCAATGGTTAATGCATTTGAAAATATATAAATGATAATATAAATATTTTATAATAAAAAGCAAGTAACAAATTTTAATGTTGATTTTACTTTTATTCTTTAAATTGGTTCGGTTTAGTGGTTTTAATCCATTAAAAGTAACAAAATCATTACACTGCCAAAAAAAAAAGTTAAGGATGATTGGCTTCCTGATATGTATATTAAGAAAAATGATAGTGCCTTTCGGATAAAAATGAACGCAATCAAAGAGTGCCAGTTCCAGATGCCAATGTCCGTAGGCAAAACTGACACTTCCAAATGTCAATATCCGTAGGCAAAACTGACACTTTCGAATGTTAATATCCGTAGGCAAAACTATCACTTCCAAATGGCAATATCCATAGGCAAATATGTCACTTTTGGATATTGGCATTCGTAAGCCGTGAAAAAGGCATAATGAAGTTTTAAAACTTCTATTGAATGCTAGTCAAAATTGATTGGGGGAGGAAGCAATTGCCCTATACAAATACCTTTCTACTTGAAGGCAATATGATAAATATGAGTGTATACCAAACATTTTTGTAATGATTAATATAAAGAACTAATTTATGAATAACATTAAAATATATCAATCACATAGTCTACTTTCTAGAGAAAGTAAATATTTAATTAGTTATCGGAGTGGATAAAAATAAACTAATTGTAGAAAGTAAAACCTGAATAAATGTTATAGAATTTCTACAATAATGAGAATAATTTGCTAAGAAAGGACTTCTAGATTATTTTTCCAACAGCAAAAACTATTAAAGGCAATACATCATAAGATTCACATGTGCCTTCCCACTATTCAACCAATAAGAGATACCACAACCAAATCAAGGATATAAAAAAAATAGTGAAATGGAAATGTAAGTCCAATAATGTACCGTAATTTGGGTAACAGACATCCATAAAGTCTTCACTGCAACAGATTATCAAATCACCAGGATCGAAGGCCTAACAACACAATTGCCAAAGCCTCTCAAACTCACATAGTGCCTGTTTACAAGAACTCCCAATCCACAAGTTTAGCCATCAAAGAAAATGATGAATATGCAAAGATAATAAAATCTAAAGTTTCACCAGATCTCCATACAATGTTTCCAAAACCTGCCCCCACATATCTATTGCTTTACTGTAAAAATTTAAGAAGAATGGCAATTCAAGAAAACTAAGTTCAGCATGGCAAAATCAGCAAGAGCTGAGAAATATAGACGGCAAAAATATGGTGTCTGCTTCCACATGGTATCATAAATTGAGACCCCACCCCAAAAAAATATATAGAGCTCTCATGTTGGAATAGAGAGGCATCACCCGTAACCATAGCCTCGAGGGGAGGCGTTGCTCATAGCACACGAAGATTACAAAGAGAACAATCCAAATGCTTTTGTTTCTCTTCTTTATCGTATTAGAGATAAAACTAAATAGAACTCTCATGTACTGTTGTTTCTCATTCTCATATTGGAGATAGAACCAAATGGAGCTCTCATAAGCTGTTGTTTCTCATCTTCTCATTCGCATATTGGGGACAGAACCGAATCATAGCACAAGAAGATTACGACAAAACTTTCCAAATATTGTTGTTTCTCATTCGCATATTGGGAGAGAACCGAATCATAGTGCAAGAAGATTACTACAAAACATTCCAAATAATCTTGTTTCTCTTTCTCATTTTCTTATTCTCATATATGGAGAGAGAACTAAATCATAGCACAGGAAGATTGCAAGAAAACATTCCAACTACTGTTGTTTCTCATTCTCATATTAGAGATAATTGGAGATAAAACTAAATAGAGCTCTTAATTTTCTCATTCTCACATTGGACATAGAACTAAATACAACTCTAATGTTGCAGATCATTCTCATTTTGGAAGATAGAAGAGATCATCATGTCATATTCAGGATGTAATCTAAAACTCCTAAAAACAATAGAATGCAAGATTCATTTGTCAATGCAGCAAACAAAACACTACAAAATCAAATTGTCCAATGCTCTTGATTATTTAGTAAATGAAGTAATAACTAAGAAAATGACCTTTCAGATTTGCTACACCAAAACAAATCCAAAATTAATTCAGTACTAGAAAACTAAAGATCAATAATTCTCTCCTTAATTTCAATTGCACCATGTAAAAGGGTCAAATTTCACTATGAATCCAGGACTGGTAAAAGCTAAGAGAAGCCTAAATTACTTAGAAATGGACAACTTAAAAAAGAGAGTATTACACGACCTCTAAACCCACAAGAACTGCCAGACTGCCAGTCAAACTACAATGTTAGCAATGAATCCAACCAAAACTTAGAATCCAAACAAGAAGTTTAGTCAGTCACAAATAAAGACACAAGAATGGTAAGGGTAATATTAAAGGAAAAGAAAGAATAGGGTAAATCCCTTGTGTATATTGAACACATAGGGTTATGTTTATATAGGAAAAGAAACATATGGGCTAAGCCCATTACATAAATATGAGATATCTAACAATATCTATAATATCTCATAATATCAAATAATATCTAATTATATCTAATAATATCTAATAATATCTAATAATATCTAATAATATCTAACAGGTAACAACCTAAAGCTTCACAAATCCCCTGGGAAGTGTTTCCACACCCTACCTCGCATATCAGTCTGGAAAAATATGCTCTATCTACAATGTTTCAAGTAAAGGGGAGACATCTTCCCTGAGCATTTTATTATTACTAACCTATGATTTGCTAAAAAGAATCAACATATTCAAAGATCAAACAGCTAGATTTGTCATATTTCAATAATCAAACAAAATCAATATTCAAATTTATGTTTTTTAATCCTCAACCAGAATCCCCTGCTGAAAAGGAACTAACACAAAGTTACATATGATAGATCTCTTTCATCAAATAAATAACTACATCCAAACTCAAGTAAGCATCTGTCATCAAAGATTATGGATAACCTACAGAATCAAGCATCTCCTTCCAGTATTTAGATATCCTACCTCACATCCGTGGCTTGTTTTTCGTGTACACTAGCAGATTTTAATCCTTAACCAGTCTTACATGCTAAAAAGAAATGAACACAAACGAATCAACACCTAGACATAAAAAATTTAAGAACTATATTTAAATAAAAATAGATATTGGTAATAAAGACCAAGAAGTTAAGAAAGCATAAGATGAATTGAAGGAATTCAAAAACCAGAGAAATTCAAATAGCCAGTCCCAATTAAAGACAAAAATATGTGTGGATACCAAAACCTAGAGCTTTAAGGATACTCACATCTGTCCTACGTAACATCTGTTGCATGTTTGTCCTGTACTGTACACCCCAAGAATTCAGGAAGGCTACAACGGCTCATAGAGTTGAAGTATAGAGACAATAAGACATTCAAAACAAAGAAAGACATCATAAAAACAAATGACAATTCAATCCTTATTCTTCGTGATCAAATCTCAAGAAATCAAATGGAAAGGAAACTAATGAAATTAGGTTATCCTGAATTATTGGTCGTTCTAAACACTTCCAGATTTTAATCCTCAACCATTCTTGAGGCCTCCAAATGCTAAAAAGGAATGAACACAAACAAATCAACACCTAAAAAGGAATGAACGCAAACAAATCAACACCTAAAACGGAATGAAAACAAGCAAATCAACATCTCTAGACGTAACAAAAAAGACTCCATACATTTAAAAAAAATGTTGTTTAATAGCAATGAACACAAACAAATGCAAGTCGAAGGGATGAGACCAAGCCTATGAGAAACACAAATAACTAGGAAATGATGAAAAAGAAAGAAAAAAAATAAAACATTAACATTTAGAGGGGATTTCATCTTAAAAAAATAGACTCCATACATTTCAAAGGAAGAAAGTTGTTTGATAGCTATGAACACAAAAAAATGCAAGTCAAAGGGAATGAAACTCAATCCTCGAATGAATAACCACCTCACTTCCAAATAACACATCAATCCTCGAATGAATAACCACATCACTTCCAAATAACACATCCTGAGATCGCAGTGAATTAAATACTATAGCTGATAAGAAAGAAACAAAGGTTGTTTTGACAACAAAGAACATGAAAGGAAACAAAACTCTCTTTCCGATTAAATGACTGGTTGCTGAAAGAAATGTCTGAGTGCGGACTAGAAAGAGAAAATTAAATGGCTGACACAGACATTTACAGTGCCTGTCATAAAGAGGTAAGCATTCCCAGTCCACAAGTTTATCCGTGAATAATAGCAGCAAAGAAAATAATAAACACAGAATAAAACCCAAATTTCCATAGGGTCTTGATCCACTGTTTCCCAAACCTACACCACCAATTCATTTTCTCCCATGATAAATTATGCAAGAACAAGTTCAAAATTCATGTGTCGATGCTGGAAACAATCAGAGTTAATAAAAAAAACTAAACTAAATTGTCAAAGCAAAATACAACTACCATAAAATTAAAAAAAATGTTAGAGAATCATTAGCCAACAAAGGACTTCTAGATTATATTTCCAACAACAGTAACTATTAAAGGTAATCTAACAACCATGAATAATTATATAACTACCAAGAATAATTTTATAATCAAATGATCATAGTAATAAAGCAATTAAGTAATTGAATGAAAAATAAAACTAGCAACTAAATATATATATATATATATATATATATATATATATATCCCTAGAAAATATCTGACAAACACATCATCTATTTCAAACCTGTACACACATTGTTGGTAGTTGGACAATTCCGAATCCAAAAACCCAAATCTACCCAGACCCTACCCTGGCAAAACAACAACCAAGAATTCAGGGGAAATCATAAGAGATCATGAAATCATGTTGTTGGTACTTGAACAATTCCAAATCTAAAAATCAACAACACTCGTGTCTTCCTCGAAGACCTGCTCTGTCAAAACAATAGATCCAGAAAAAATATCTTTTGAAGATAGTTAAAATACCAAAGGCTTTTAAAGAGAAGTCCACATTTCTAGAATGAGCTCTTACTGGATCAAATGAACGAACAATAATGTTAGCCATCTAATCTTCTGCAAAAATGAATGGAGAATTGATCCCTTTTGCAAATAAATAAACTTGAACAATTTACACTGCAACACACAATTCACCTCTGAAACTACTGATCCTCTGAAAGACTTGTAAAGCCATAATGCAAACATCACTGCAGAGAAACAAATGGCAACAGAAAATCCTTATATTTGGTGATCAAATCTGAAAATATCAAATAGAGAGGAAATCCTAAACCAATTTTTTTATTTTGATAGATCATTGTCACCACATATAAAACTGCATTCAAATAACTAGTCACCAATTAAGACAAACTAAGGCTTTAATTGATCCCCATGTTTCTACATGTCGTCACACATCCATTGCTTGTCTTATCTGTAAAGAGCAAAAATTCAAGAAAACTAAAAACACTTGTTTCAGGGGAGGAATTTTAGAAAATATTAGAAAAATTCTTAACTCAGAAACCAACTGGCTCGATGAGATCCAAACATTGTTTGAAGACAATCATAAACCACTGTAGAAAAACAAATCACAATTCAATCCTAATGTTGGTAATCAAGTCCTTAGAAGTTAAATAAAAGGTGAAACCTCATATAGAAGGAATTAGGCTATTATGAGTTGTTGTCGTTTCAAGTTGAACTTTCTCATGGTAGCGCTCAAACAAATCCTATTCCAAAAGCATTGTTGCTAAAAAATATCCAAATAAAACTGGATATACTTGTATATCGTATAAAAAAACTACCATGCAATATTAAAGAGGCTCTCTAAATTTCAGAGAAACAAAGTTGTCTCATACAAATTCACAAATTCACCTCCAAAATACAATTCCTCCATAGTCGTAACTGAAATTAACAAATTCACCTCCAAAACTTCATTATCTCTCTCGCATACAATTCCTGTCCAAATAGAACAAATATGAAAAAAATGAACGGTTTGGATAACTAATAAAAGAAGTCCAATTATCTAATGCCAGGCATAACGCTGGACTTTCAATCCCAATTGGTTACAGAAATATTTTCAAAGCACTCAACTCAATAAACAATAAAGGAAAAAAAGAAAAAAATCTATAACTGGTTGATTAAACATGTTAGTCGTCCCACTATATTCCATCACTTGCTGAGTTAATGAACTGAAAGAGAAACCTCAAATAAAGACTCAATGTGTTGCAAACAAATAAATGCAAATTTCAAAACTCAAGGAACGAGAAACACATGAGATTGTTGAAACAAAAGTGAAGCATTTAAACAATTTCAATTTCAGGATCATTCTTATACTAATTTCAAAAATTTCAGCGTAAGAGACATTGATGTCCGTCATCATAGTAAGAGACATTGTTGTCTAGGATCACACGAGATTACATGCAAAAATTCTATGTTTGGGATCAAGAATAATGAATCAAAAGGTTTTGGAAAACTATTAAAAGAACAACAGACCTATATTATAGAATTATGCAGAGAAGTCATCAAAATTAAATAGTAGAACTTTCCAAACCAAGAAGCAAACCATCAAATAAAAGAGTAAAGCCCAACCACACTTGTCTCATGCTAATCCCACAATGCCTCTTAGAACCATACACCATCAAAATACAACCAAGATTATAATCAAACCAACAAGTTTAGCCAGTTAAAAATTAATTCAGTTAAACACAACAATGTCCTAATGAGAGAAACATTTAGCTTCACTGATCACAGAATTTCCACCAACCATTTTTACATCCTACACCAAACTTCATTGCTTAGCTTTCCTTTTAGGCCAATGAATTCAAGAAAACTATAATCAATATGGTTAGATGATGGAGGACCTAGAAGTATTGCTCTTGCTTAGATACATACAATACAATGAAATACCTTCCAACTATCCAACAAATAAGAGAAACTGTACACATTCCAAATCGAGCACATAAGAAAAATAGTGAGTGGAAAAGTAATAAAACCTGAAGCTTCACAATATGTCCAACAAACATCCATGGTAAGTGTTCATTGCAACACAAGTAGAAGAAGATAATCAGATCATCAAAGTCAAAGGCCCAATTACAAAAACTCCCACTCCACAAGAGTAGCAAAAAGAATAGGAGCAAAGAAAATAATGAATGCAAAGATTTTTTTTATCAGCATAATAAATGCAAAGATAATAAAACCTAAACTTTAACTGTATCTCCATCCACTATTTCCAAAACCTGACCCCTACATCCTTCATGTAAAAGCTCAAGAAGATTCATGACAAAGCTCAAGAAGATTCATGGCAAAGCTCAAGAAGACTCATGGCAGAGTTCAAGAAGGCTCAAGGCAGAGATCAAGAAGACTCATGGCAAAGCTCAAGAAGACTAATGGCAAAGCTCAAAATTCTCTACAACACAAGTAGAAGATAATCAAATCATCAAAGTCAAAGGTCCAATTACAAGAACTCCCACTCCACCAGAGTAGCAAAAAGAATATCAAAAAAGAAAATAATGAATGCAAAGATTTTTTTTATCAGCATAATAAATGCAAAGATAATAAAACCGAAACTTTAACTGCATCTCCATCCACGGTTTCCAAAACCTGACCCCTACATTCTTCACGACAAAGCTCAAGAAAACTCATTGCCGAGCTCAAGAAGACTCATGGCAGAGCTCAAGAAGACTCGTGGCAAAGCTCAAGAAGACTTGTGACAAAGCTCAAGAAGTCTCACGGCAAAACTCAAGAAGTCTCACGGCAAAACTCAAGAAGTCTCATGGCAAAGCTCCAGAAGACTAATGGCAAAAAAGAAAGTTGTTCAATAGCAATGAACACAAACATATGCAAGTCGAAGGGATGAGACCAAGCCTATGAGAAACACAAATAACTAGGAGATGATGAAAAAGAAAGAAAAAATAAAACATAAACATTTAGTGGGGATTTCATCTTAAAAAAATAGACTCCATACATTTAAAATGAAGAAAGTTGTTTGATAGCAATGAACACAAACAATGCAAGTCAAAGGGAATGGAATTCAATCCTCGAATGAATAACCACCTCACTTCCAAATAACACGTCAATCCTTAAATGAGTAACCACATCACTTCCAAATAACACATCCCGAGATCGCAGTGAAACTAAATACTATAGCTGATAAAAAAGAAACAAGGTTGTTTTGACAACAAAGAACATGAAAGGCAACAAAACTCTCTTTGCGATTAAATGACTCAGTTGCTGAAAGAAATGTCTGTGGACTAGAAAGAGAAAATTAAATGGCTGACACAGACATTTACGGTGCCTGTCATAAAGAGGTAAGCATTCCCAATCCACAAGTTTATCCATGAATAATAGCAGCAAAGAAAATAATAAACACATAATAAAACCTAAATTTCCACAGGGTGTCCTGATCCACTGTTTCCCAAACCTACACCACCAATTCATTTTCTCCCAAAGATAAATTATCCAAGAACAAGTTCAAAATTCATTTGTCAATGCAAGAAACAAACAAAATAAAAACTTCTGTAATCAAAGAATGGCGGCAAATAATCTTGAGCTCTTGCTAGTTACACTACTAAAATGAAAGGAATAACTTCAAGATCCATCTTTTCAATACTTCTCCACCTAAGAAAAAAATATAATTTTCAGAACTTCAATACGAAAGATCAATAATCTTGAAACACAAATTAGGCAAAGACATTGATGCTTTGCTAGAACCGAGTTCAAAATTTATTTGTCAATGAAGGAAACTATTAAAGACAAAATAAAGTTTTGTTATAAAAAAATTGAATCCAAATAGTCCTGAGCTCTTGCTAGAGAAATTAACAGAACTATAACTAGTAATAAAGAACTATTAGATACGAAAAAATCAAAACATTGCTGTAGAGAAACAAATCAAAAATAAATCTTTATGTTTACTGCATAAGAACAAATCACTATTCAATGTTGGTGATCAAGTATAGAGAAATTAGAATATCCTGTAAAACCATCTTGTTCCTCAACCGCCAAAAGAAATCTCAGAGACTCTTGACTTGCTGAAAAGGAATGAACACGAATATCAAATTTTATTGAAGGAAACGATAAACCCTTTACAGTCAAAAAATTGAAGGAAACAATAACCGCTCTTGCTAAGAGGAAGTATAGAAACTTGATAATGCGAATATACCCAACTAATCCGAACACCACTGCAGATAAACACATCATAGTTCAATCCTTATGTTCGGTCATCAATACCAGAAAAAAAAATAATAAAAGGGAAACTCAAAAGACTTCCGTTATGCTTAGCCCTTGGCTGTTGGGGTTTTCATATCATCCAAAGGCAAAAGAAATATCAGTGAACCAGCCATAAGCTTAAAAGGTGCAAAGAAATTTAAGCGAAAGGTTAAAAACTCGTCATCATCAACTAGAGAATTATACTAAGAATTCATGTACTTCAATTTATTAATAATTCTTCCGTAAAAGCACATGATCCATAATTTACTATATTGAGCGTGTTTTAGAACTTTCCACACAGCAACCCATGAACCTTTCTCTTAGGGAGCTTTAAGATTTGTCATACAACAATATGATAAATGAGTGCATACAAAGCAATTAATTAATGATTACCATAACACAATATTTTATAAAATAGAATCATAATCAACATTAAAAGAAATCATTTACATCATCAACATTCTAATGTAAATAAATATTTAATTAACAATCAGAGTCAATTAAAAAAACTAAACTAAATTGTCAAAGCAATATACAACTACTATAAAATTAAAAAAAAAATGTTAGAGAATCAAAAGCCAACAAAGGACTTCTAGATTATTTTTCCAAAAACAATAACTATTAAAGGTAATAAAACAACCATGAACAATTACATAACTACCAAGAACAATTTTATAAAAAGCACTACAACTCTGATATAATCAAATAATCATATTAATAAATCATTTATGTAATTCAATCAAAAATAAAACTAGCAACTAAATATATATATATATATATATATATATATATATATATATCCCTAGAAAATATCCACAACGTATATTTCAAACTTTTACACACATGGTTGGTAGTAGGACAACAACTAAGAATTCAGGAGAAATCATAAGAGACCATGAAATCATGTTGTTGGTACTTAAACAATTCCAAATCTAAAAATGAACAAAAAAGAGAAGTCCACATTTCTAGAATGGGCTCTTACTGGATCAAATGAACGGACAATAAAGTTAGCCATCTAATCTTCTTCAAAGATGAATGAAGAACTGATCCCTTTTGCAAATGAATAAACTTGAACAAGCCATCTAATCTTCTGCAAAGATGAATGAAGAACTGATTCCTTTTGCAGATGAATAAACTTGAACAATTCACACTGCAACACACAATTATGATAATAGGTATCACCTCTAAAATTACTGATCCTCTGAAAACCCTTGTAAAGCCTGTTACCAAGAGCCATAAAAACTTCCAGATAACATGATCCATTAGACGTAGCATGAAACATAATGCAAACATCACTGTAGAAAAACAAATGACGACAGAAAATCCTTACATTTGGTGATCAAATCTGAAAATATCAAATAGAGAGGAAATCTTAAACTAATTTTTTTATTTTGATAGATCTTTGTCACCAAATAAAAAAACTGCACTCAAATAACTAGTCACGAATTAACACAAACTAAGGCTTCAATTGATCCCCATGTTTCTACATGTCCTCACATCCTTTGCTTGTCTTACCTATAAAGAGCAAAAATTCAAGAAAACTAAAAACACTTGTTCCAAGGGAGGAATTTTAGAAAATATTAGACGTTTTCTTAAACTCAGAAACAATCTCATTAAAGGCTCGATGAGATCCAGACATTGATTGAATCCAATCATAAACCACTGTAGAAAAACAAATCACAATTCAATCCTAATGTTGGTGCTCAAGTCCTTAGAAGTAAAATAAATGGTGAAACCTCATAGAGAAGAAATTAGGCTATTATGAGTTGTTGTCGTTTCAAGTTGAACTTTCCCATGGTAGCACTCAAACAATCCTATTCCAAAAGCATTGTTCCTAAAAAATATCCAAATAAAACTGGATATACTTGTACATAGTATAAAAAACCTACCATGCAATATTAAACAGACTATCTAAATTTCAGAGAAACAAAGTTGTCTCATACTACTCCAACTATAAAAACTTAATGCCTTGAGATTGGTTCAGTTTCTGATATGCAAACAAGGAAATCCAATACTGCCAACTTATCAGACATTACTGAAAATTGAAACCAAACCAAAACCCACAAAAGAGGATACCAAGTCCAAAATGATCAGATAAAATCAAGGTAATAAGTCCTAATAATAAGTCTGTGACACAAAATTTTCAAAAACGTCGTTGCATACAAACTTAAGATCGATCACAGTTCTGTATGCTGAAAAGGGATTAATGCAACACCTGGATTGGGTAGAGAAATAGAATAACAAGGACAACTACTTTATCAAGATTTCTTCGTCGTTTTGACTGGAATTAACAAATTCACCTCCAAAACTTCATAATCTTTCTCGCATACAATTCCTGTCCAAATAGAACAAATATGAAACAAATTTACCTCCAAAACTCCATTATCTTTCTTCATACAATTCCTGTCCAAATAGAACAAATATGAAACAAATTCATCTCCAAAACTCCATTATCTTTCTTCATACAATTCCTGTCCAAATAGAACAAATATGAAACAAATTCATCTCCAAAACTCCATTATCTTTCTCGCATACAATTCCTGTCCAAATAGAACAAATATAAAAAAATATGAACGATTTGGATAACTAATAAAAGAAGTCCAATTATCTAATGTCAGGCATAACGTTGGACTTTCAATCCCAAGTGCTTACAGAAATATTTTGAAAACACTGAACTCAATAAACAATAAAGAAAAAAAAGAAAAAAAATCTATAACTGGTTGATTAGACATGTTAGTCGTCCCACTATATTCCATCACTGGTTGAGTTAATAAACTGAAAGAAAAACCTCAGATAAAGACTCAATGTGTTGCAAACAAATAAATGCAAATTTCAAAAATCGAGGAACGAGAAACACATATGAAGATTGCTGAAACAAAACTGAAGCATTTAAATAATTTCAATTTCAGGATCATTCTTATACTAATTTCAAAAATTTCAGCGTGCAAAAATTCCAAAGAAGTTCACTCAACCCATAAGTTTGGGATCAAGAATAATGAATCGAAAGGTTTTGGAAAACTATTAAAAGAACAAAAGACCTATATAGAACAAAAGACCTATATTATAGAATTATGCAGAGAAGTCATCAAAATTAAATAGTAGAAAGAACTTCTCAAACCAAGAAGCAAACCATCAAATCAAAGAGTAAAGCCCAACCGCACTTGTTTCATGCTCATCCCACAATTCCTCTTAGAACCATACATTATCAAAATACAACCAAGATTATAATCAAACCAACAAGTTACAACCAAGATTATAATCAAACCCACAAGTTGAGCCAGTTAAAAATTAATTCAGATGAACACAACAATGTCCTGGTGAAAAAAAGATTTAGCTTCACCGATCAAAGAATTTCCACCCACCATTTTTACATCCTACACCACACTTCATTGCTTAGCTTTCGTGTAAGGCCAATGAATTCAAGAAAACTATAATCAATAAGGGTACATGATGGAGGACCTAGACGTATCGCTCTTGCTTTGATACATACAATACCTTCCAACTATCCAGCCAATAAGAAAAACTTTAGACATTCCATATCGAGCACATAAGAAAAATAGTGAGTAGAAAAGTAATAAAACCCGAAGCTTCACAATATGTCCAACAAACATCCATGGTAAGTGTTCATTGCAACACAAGTAGAAAAAGATAATCAGATCATCAAAGTCAAAGGCACAATTACAAGAACTCCCACTCCACAAGAGTAGAAAAAGAATAACAGCAAAGAAAATAATGAATGCAAAGAATTTTTTTATCAGCATAATAAATGCAGATATAATAAAACCTAAACTTTAACTGTATCTCCATCCGCTGTTTCCAAAACCTGACCCCTACATCCTTCATGTAAAAGCTCAAGAAGACTCATGGCAAAGCTCATCAAGTCTCAAGGCAAAGCTCAACAAGTCTCATGGAAAAGCTCAAGAAGACTCATGGCAAAGCTCAAGAAGACTCATGGCAAAGCTCAAAGTTCACTACAACACAACTAGAAGATAATCAAATCATCAAAGTCAAAGGCCCAATTACAAGAACTCCCACTCCACAAGAGTAGCAAAAAGAATAACAACAAAGAAAATAATGAATGCAAAGATTTTTTTTATCAGCATAATGAATGCAAAGATAATAAAACCTAAACTTTAACTGTAACTCCATCCGCTGTTTCCAAAACCTGAACCCTACATCCTTCATGTAAAAGCTCAAGAAGATTCGTGGCAAAGCTCAAGAAGACTTATGGCAAAGCACAAGAAGACTCATGGCAAAGCTCAAGAAGACTCATGGCAAAGCTCACGAAGACTCGTGGCAAAGCTGAACAAGACTCATGGCAAAGATCAAGAAGTCTCATGGCAAAGCACAACAAGACTCATGGCAAAGCTCAAGAAGTCTCATGGCAAAGCACAACAAGACTCGTGGCAAAGCTCAAGAAGACTCATGGCAGCTCACGAAGACTCATGGCAAAGCTCAATAAGTCTCATGGCAAAGCTCAAGAAGACTCCTGATGGCAAAGCACAAGAACAACTCGTGGCAAAGCACAAGAAGACTGATGGCAAAGCTGAAGAAGTCTCATGGCAAAGCTCAAGAAGACTCATGGAAAAGCTCAAGAAGTCTTATGGCAAAGCACAAGAAAACACGTGGCAAAGCTCAATAAGACTCATGGCAAAGCTCAAGAAGTCTTATGGCAAAGCTCAAGAAAACACGTGGCAAAGCTCAATAAGACTCATGGCAAAGCTCAAGAAGTCTTATGGCAAAGCTCAAGAAAACACGTGGCAAAGCTCAATAAGACTCATGGCAAAGGTCAAGAAGACTCATGGCGAAGCTCAAAGTTCACTACAACACAAGTAAAATGGCCAATTACAAGAACTCCGACTCCACAAGAGTAGCAAAAAGAATAACAACAAAGAAAATAATGAATGCAAAGATGTTTTTTTATCAGCATAATAAATGCAAAGATAATAAAACCTAAGTTTAAATGTATCTCCATCCACTATTTCCAAAACCTGACCGTTGCATCCTTCATGTAAAAGGTCAAGAATACTCGTTGCAAAGCTCAAGAATTCTCGTGGCAAAGTTCAATAAGACTCGTGACAAAGCTCAAGTAAGACTCATGGCGATTTGAGAAAACTAATCTTCTTAAAAAGATGACATGACAAAGTAAAGAAACAATAAGATAAATTCACTAATCTAAAATATCAAGGGAAGCCACCATTCAAAACCAAGAGCACGAAGAAGATTACAAAAATACTTTGAAATACTATTGTAGATAAACAACAATTCAGCCCATATGTTAAGTGATCAAGTCCAAAAACATTAAATAATAAAGACCAAAATCAGCAAGGGACTAAGATTGAGAAATATAGTTAGAAATAAGATACAGTCTGCTTCCATATCCTATCACAAATACTGAGACCCCAACCCGAAAGAAGTAAATAGAGCTCTCATGTTGGAGCTTTCCTTTTGGAATTGGTCTCTCATAGCTTTGAGAGATAGTTTTTCATTCTCATATTGGAAATATAACTAAATATTACTGTCATTATGGAGAACATTCTCATTTTGGAAGATAGTTGGGATCATGAGATAAAGGATAAGCATAATTAAGAATCGCCCTAGCTTAGACACACAGTGACTGACACGTGTAGCTTCCTACTATTCAACCAATAAGAGAGAATACAGCCATTTCAAATCAAGCACATAAGATAGTGAATGAAAACATAATAAAACCTAAAGCTTCACAGTAAGTCCAATAATCTACCGCAATTGTCTCCACAATCCAACAGACATCCATAGCAAGTCAGTGCAACATGTAGAAAGACACTGCAACACGTAGAAGAAGATAATCAAAGTCGAAGACACAAACACAAATGTCAAAGCCTCTCATAGTCATATAGTGCCTGTCTACAAGAACCCCACTCCACAAGTTTAGCCAAAAGAATAACCGCAAAGATAATAAAAACCTAAAGTTTCACACGACCTCCATTTACTGTTTCTGAAACCTGCCCACATATATATTGCCTTCCAATAAAAGCTGAACAAGAATCATGGAGATTCGAGAAAACTATTCTCTTTTAAAGAGATGACATGACATAGTATAGAAAGGTTAAGGTAAATTCAAAATTTCAAAACCAAGGGAGGCCACAAATTCAAAACCAAGGGAGCCACTTATAGGCTCGACACATCATGGGAAGAATTTAAGAAAGGATAAGATAAATTAATGAATTCAAAACCGGTGGAGCCTTAGTTGCTCATAACAGGCACGATGAGATACAGGTCATCACACAAAACTAAACAAAACCCTGCTGCAGAGAAACAAATCACAATTAAAATCTTAATGTTCGGTGATCAACTCCAGTTCAACACATAGAAGAAATTAAAAGATGATTCAACCCTTAGGCCTTATATAACATACTCCATGAGATACTGCAGGACATTAAGTGAAAATAATTCAAACATCAAACACAATTCAATCCTTGGAAATCAAGTAGAAAAAATTCAACATGGAACACCATTCAATCCTTGGAGATCAAGCAGACTGAAATTAGGGTAACAAAACATAATACTTCACATCATGTCTTACACTACACCACACATCCATTGCGTGCCTTCCCTATACAGCCCAAAAATTCAAGAAACGAATTAGCTGTACAGCCAAAAATTCAAGAAAACGAAATAAGCTCTTACTAAAAAGAAGTGTAGAAAAATGATAAAGATGCAGATGCAGATAAACACTAATAAACAAATCATAATCCAATCCTTATTTTCGGTGATCAATACCATATAAATTAAATAATAGAAAGGAGATTAAAAGAAGACTTGGATCAATTGGCCTTTCTGAACTATTATGTTTTTCATTTCATCCATAGACAAAAAAGATTTGATCAAAAGATTTAAAACTCGCCATCATCACAAAGAATCACATTCGGCGTAAATGAATCACAATCCGATAAAAGCACATTGATCACTTGCTAATAATTCTTAATAACTCTTCTATCCCATGACGAAAACATCATGTAATTCCACAAATCCTTATAGAGAATCACGACAATAACCAAAGCAACACCAACAAAACAAAATCACCAAAGCAATACCAACAAAACTGATCTTGGATATTGACCAAAACATAATATTTCAATCGGGGTTTCAGTTTCACCTCTGGAGAAACTCTGGAGATTTCCAAAAAAATGGTAAGTTACAGAAGAGAGAAGAGTACCTTTGGAGAGTTGTGGGTGGCTTTAGAATGGAGTTTGAGCGCTGCCATCACCTCAACGTTGCGGCGAATGTTCTCGAGTCGCTTGAACTCGTAATCGAAGGGAGAGAAAATTAGAAATTTAGTTCTGTTGTGTTTCTTTAGTTCACTGTTACTGTCTTTATATTGAGAGAGGATTTTGGGCGCCAACTCACTTAACGGGAAAATATATAATATAATAAATAGTTTATTAGTATATTATGTATGGAAATTTAAATATAGTTACATTTTTTCTTAACTTTTATTATTATTATTTAGCTTATGTGAATCAATTATAATAAAATAAATTGTTCACATATTTTAATGTGAGAAGATATGTAAATTTTAAATAAATAATTTATAATTTTTCTATATAGAATTTTATTAGTTTAATAGAAGACTTAATTAATTAATTTATTCGATTGACATGGTAAAAGAAAATTGAAAATATAGTTTTCTTTAGACCGTGATTCTCTAAACATTATTTTAGATACTATAACTTTAATATTAATTTTTTTTCATGAGAATGTTTATTTAAATTAAGTCATAAATAAATAGTTTGATTAATAAAACTAAAGTTATATGCGATGGGTAATAATCAAATTGTCAAGGAAAGCTATTAATATTATATAATGTAGCTGTACAAAAGTTATTGTCATCCACACTTAATGTTTTATTTTGATTTTTTTAAGGGAAAAAGTCTATGATCTCACCAATAATTAATAGCATAATTTCTAAAAATAATTTACAGAAAAAAAAAACTTTTAATATAAATAGTTATATATTATAAGTTCAATCGATTTTTTTATATTTTAAAACAAATAATTTTTATTTTTAAATAATGGTGATCTTTTAATAAATTTTCATCTGTTATTATTAATTGTAAATCCAAATTTCAAAATTGTAGTGAAAGTTCAAAACAGTTTTAGTCGGCAAAAAATTTATACAGATGAAATAAGAACAACTTTAACTTCATACTTTAGTAAGTATGTTTTTCTTAGAGTGTAGAAAAGACAATTTAATATAAAAATTAATAAGAATTTGTTTTATCTCTCTATTAGTCAACACTCATAATATTTTTTATTTATTGCAACTACAAAAATATATACACAATTTAATTATAATTTAGAATATAATTCAGTAAAAGAAAAATATATTTTTTAAGGAAAGTCTGTTTTTTAATTCTTATTTGATAAAAATATAAATATAGTCAGCTTTTTAAGATTTTATATACGATAATTCCACTTCATCTCATAAATGAAAGAGAATATAAAAAAAATTATATCCTAATCTTTTTTCTAAATAATGTAATTTTTGAATGATAAAATATTTTGTTGTTGAGAATAATTGTAAGTAAATCCCTTTCATGCCTCCACTTTCTTTCTTATTTCCATATTTTCAAAGAGAATAGTTTCTATTACATAAAAATTAATAAGATGTTTGATCTCTTTTATTATAATATTTTTTATTTATTGCAACTAACAAATATATACACAATTCAATTATAATTTAGAATATAATTCAGTGTAAGTAAAAGAAAATATATTTTCAAATAAAACAATTTCATAATAGAAATATAAATGTAGTCATTTTTTTAACATTTCATATACGATAATTCCACTTCAAATATGGAAGAGAAGATAAGAAATTATATCCTAATATTCTTTTTTTTTCTTTTCTTTCTTCTTTCCTTTTCTTTATACTTTTCTTTTTTTACACTTCATTTATTTCAAATTTTCATCACACCCTACAATAGCTAAAGAGTTAGAAATCATTTTTATCCAATTAGATTTTCAAAACAGGATAAGTTCTTATTTATCCTAAATATTCTCTATTTTTTTTATTTTCTTCTAATTTTGTCATCCATCTTGGTAAAATTAGTTGTCAAAAGCGATCATCAACTTGATTAACCTTATATTAAAATTTAATTAAGTTTGGATATTTTGCTTTAGAGCTTTAAATTTTGAGTGGTTCTTTTGTTTGAGGTAGATTTTTTTTCTTGAAATAAGGAATTTCACATAAGAAAAAATAATTATATTTTTGGTAGAGCCTTAGCAGAATAACCTAAATTAAAGAGTGATGTGATCACTTGATGTTCTATTTGATGTTGTGTGTTGTTGAACATATTTTTAATGTTTGAGTTTGAATTGCTTTTAAGGTACAACTTTAAAAATGACTATGTATTATTGTAATAGTTGATTTTTTTGATATTTTTCTCAAGCAAGCCAATTTTTGCTCAAGCGAAAATAACCAAGCACTCAAACTTGTTTTTAGCACTATTTTTGTTCAAGCAAAGTTTTTTGCTAAAGAATCCAATTCATTGATGAGACAAGAAGAAAAATAAAATAAAAGAAAGAAGTTTTTGTCAACTTGAGCGGGAATATTTTAGCCTGAGCAGAAATGGATTAAATATCCTTGATATATAAATCCATGTATGGTTTATGTAGTTCTTGAATACGTTTATTGTAATAAAATTATATTACAATAAACTTTGTAATAAGTGTATAGTAAATATTGGGGGTGTTACATTTATGGTATCAGAGTTGTTCGACCTTAGGATAACATGAGGGTAGTGCGTATGGATGGCAATGCAGGTCCGTTTGCCTCGCATTTGGCCCACAAAATGCAGGCTACGTTGGTTCGTACCGCGTAAAATATACGGGTTGCTTTTATTGGCCCGCCTCGCATGCTAGCTAACCCACAAGCCGATCCACATAAGATTTTTTTTAATTAATGAAAAAAATTAAATATAAATTTTGAATAAAATTTTGTTTTGTTTATTAAAATAATTTTTTTCTTATTTAGATGATTTAGGTAAATAGTTTCATAATATTATTCTCACGACATATGTAATAAAATATGGATAAAAAAATTATAATAAATTGACTAATAAATATTTCTTTAAATATATATATTTTTAAAGACAATACATGTAGATACATGATTATTATTTTAATTTAAAAAATAATATATATATATATATAATAATATTATTATATATTTAAATTTTATTATAAAAAGGCCAAAATCTGACTAATGCATTTAACATTTGATGAATATTGAAACCTATAAAATTTATGCATTTTAAAAAGGAAAAAAAGACTATTATCAAATTTCATGAAGGTGTTATGAACTAGGGATTGAGGATAGTTTCTTCCTGCACCTCCATGTCTTTCTTATTGCCAGGGATGACAATGTAGGGCGGGTCAGCCCGCAACCCGCTACTAAAAGGCGCAGGGCGAGCTCACTAATCTACCCTGCTGACCTGCTTAGACCTGCCCCGCATAACTCCCAGAGCGGACCAATAACGGAGCGGGGCAGGTTGACCCGTATAAATGAAAAAATATTATTTTATTTTTTGTAAAAAAAAATCATACCTCATTCACCCTTGTAGTGCAACATTTATTTATTTTATTTTAAAAAATTGAATTTAATCTACTAAAAAAAATATTTTATTTTAATCATTTAAAGGAGTTAGTTTTTTTTTATCAACAATAAAAATAAATAAATAAGAACCACTTTATGAGTGATCCAAACTCATGTACAAAATCACACAAAAACTAACAACCCTCATTTGGGAAGTTTATCACTAACTTCCTACTAGAACAAATAGAGTCTAACCAACCTAAATAAAACACTTATGTTTAATTAAACAGGGATCCAAACACCAGTCACAAAAGGAAAAATAAGCAAAATGAATTTTATAGGTTACCCAGGACCAGGTCTTTAGTTGAGCCATGGAGTTAGTATGAAGAGTGACATTGGATTTGATTTTAAGTAAATCTTATATTTTAAATTTGTTAATAAAAAAAATATAAAAAAAGAGATTTAAATAGGATAGTTAAAAAAATTAGTCATCTTCATTAAAATATTTTATAACAAAACTTTGATAAGGTATTCTTATACATTCACATACATATATAGGAAAAATATATGCAAAAAATAAAACTTTAGTTAATTTTAATCAAACCTTCTAACAATCCTCACACTTGAATTTATAACTTTATCTTAATTGAACGAATTGAAACATGTATAAAATTGTAATTTTTCCATAGTAAGAATAAATTTTTTTATATTTGATGAAATTTTAATTTTTGAAAATAAATATTTTTCTTATGCGGATTGGCCCTCAGGCCCGTCGGTTACCTCTTATGCGGGGTGGTCATTGAAATGAAATCGCACTCATTGGGAATCAAATGCGGGGCGAGCCAGCCCGCATTGCCACCCCTACTTACTACACCCCATACTTCAAAAAATATTATAATTATCCTTTGACATTTTTTGTTGAATGTTTTATCTTTAATTTCGGAATGTGAAATTTAGAGACTTCTAGGGTTATAGAATCTAAGAGTTAAAATTTGGTTTAAGATTGTACAACATTCTAGATTGTACACTTTATAATACAAATTTGTATTACTGATTATAAAATTTAGAATGAATAGTTTAAATTTTTTGAGATTATGAGGCTAAAAAAAAAAATTATGGGGTGCAAAAAAATGTCTAATTTTTTAAAATATGTTGGTTGTGAGTTAGCCTGTCCCGTCTTGTACTTGGCCCGTGCGGACTGCGGATTATGCGAGGTGAGCCTAAGCAAGTCAACAAGTTGAAAGCAATTTCTTCCTGCACCCAATCAATTGTGATTGGCACCCGAAAAACATTCTAAAATCCAATTGTACCATTGTCATGTTTATTTTGAAAAAGCTTGTAGGGTGCGCTGATGCATATGATGCCCTAAAACCTTCGCGCAACAATGGACGACCTTCGCGCTCCTAGCTTCGTCTTTGTTCAAGGGGTCCTTCCACTCAACACTACACTGCCAGAGAAATGCCAACCAAGGTGCGAGGATGCGGACGCTCGTGCGAGAGATGATGTTGAGTATGAGGATGGCATAAACGAACTTGGGTGTGTGATTGGGTGCAGAAATCACTAAACCCTAATTTCATTTTCATTAAGGGTATTTCGGTACTTTCACAAATGCAATTGGGTACAGGTCCAATTTGATTGGGTGTAGGGAGAATCAGCCCAAGTTGAAATAGGACATCCGCTGCGTTCTTTCTTAATGAGTTGACCTGCCTGACTTTGTCATCCATAGTAGTGGGTTATTTTTGCATGTGCATATATTTGTTTATGTCTACTTTAAAGATAACTAAAGTTTTTTAGTTGAAAGTTCAAAAAAAAATTTTGAGATTGTGTTTATATTATAATGAATGAAGATAAAATTATTGAAAAAGAAAAAATCTAAAAAAAGTGATGCACATTCATGATTAAATCAAGATAATTTTTTATCTTAATTCTAAAAATTAGTTTAATTTTTTATCAAGATTTTGTCTTTTTTAGTGTGGTTAAAAAATAAAGTTAAAATAATTATTATGTTGGGAAATGGTTGCAATTGGTAGTGTGTGTCGGTACATCTTTATCACTTCCATCTAGAAATAAAAATGTTGCGTAAATTGGATGGAAACACCGAAGATATGTTTTAGATAACAATAAAAAAGTGAAATATAATTATTATTTAATGGAGACATTTTTCACATTCAAACATCATTTTGTTGGGAAGATATATGATTTTGAAGATATATGATTTTGAACCTTGTGTTTCAGTAACAAAAGAAGTCAAAGTCTTAATAAATTTGTTGTTGTATGAATTTTTTTATTTTAATAATGTGAAATTGGTATCATAAATATTTTTTTGTCAATATTTTATATGAACAAGACTCTTACGAGTCTACAAGTTGAGTTTACAAGCCTTTCACAAGTTTACTAAACTATCAAGTTCGATAATCTTGGTTGATTGTGATGGTCGAAAACTTAAGTTAATTAAGTGTTAAGTACAAAAACAGCTAAGGATCTCGTAATGAAAGTAAATGAAATTCTGAGGTTCAAGATAAAGTTTGTGTATCGACAAATAATAAGTTGGAGAAAATGATATAGTATAAAAATTATAAAATAAATATATTTGCATTAGACACAACTAATATATATCAGTACTACACAAGTTTTTTAATAGTTGAACATAAAAAGAGACGTGGTTAAATATATTTTTTACTATCATGAAGTGAAACTTCAAAGACTTAGGAGAAAATTACAATAGTTGAACGTGGCTAAGTCGAAATGAAATAGTGTTATTATACAATTAGTTTCCTATCCTACAAATAACGAAAGTAGATAATAGAAAATTGATGGAGTTTTTGAAAGATTACAATTTTTTGTTGAGGTACCATCCTAAGATAGGAAATGTTGCTACATATGCTTCAATTCATGAGAAGACACAAGTGTCAACACCTATGATTAAAGATTTAGAATTTAGAATGTAGGATTTAGAAATTCCTATATCTTCAACTCATATTATTTGTCATATGCTTAACAAGTTTCTAAAAGAAGTGAAAGAGAAGCAATTGGTTGATTCAAATTTTAAAAATATTTAAACCTATTAAAAACAAATAAAACTAAATATTTTTATATGAAAATGAATGGTATGCTTGATGTTATGTGGATAATTGACCAAAAAGAAGACATTAGTTTGATAAAAGTGGTGAAAGAGGTATGTAACTAATGTTAAAGAAGTTTACGCTTGATTGGAGTATATTTATCTTTTTATAAAGATGAGGATGAATCCTTTGGAGAAATGAAGCAATGGCAAATCCTACTTTTAGTCCTAAAAAGACTAGTGTTGGAAAAAAATGATGCATTTCAATGAAAAAAATAACTTTTATTTTACCAAACTTGGTCGCATTGCAAGTCAATTTTACAATTAATATTCTAGTGTTGAAACATACAATACATTTTTTGAGACGCAACAGTTAGGTGAGTAATATAATTGCACACTTTTTTAATTTGAGAATATTGTTAAGAAAAAAACAAAATGAGTTAGAGTTAGGTGAGTAATATAATTACACATTTTTTTGAATTTAAGAATATTGTTAAAAAAAAACAAAATGAGTTAGAAAGGTTAGTATCATATCATGTCCATTAAAAATTAAAGGTAATCTTTCCAATAAACATGGAAAGATTTCTATATTGATATTGATTTATATCATGCATATGTTTATATAGTTCTTATAACAAGTCAAGTCATGGATCGTGAAGTTTGATTACATCAACATCGTCTTAGACATTTTTGACAATAACCTTTATGCAAAAATATTATTCTAGAAGCTTGAAAAACATAAGACTAACCTAAATTGTGTGTTTAAGATTGAGGAAAAATAGATTGGATGGTTAACTTGGTATACAACAAAAGGAAAGTTAGTCACACAAAATTTGATTTAATTCATGTAAGAGAAAATCCATCTTTTGAAATGAAAGTGTAAACAAGGCCAAAGTGTTGTGAAAGGTCAAAGTGTTGTGAGATCTTATATGCGGGAGATGAAAAAGAAGACAAGTGAATCATATCCTAATTATTTTTTTAGGTAATTTTGAGGACAAAAGTTTTTTTTGTTAGGAATAGAGAAAGTCATACCAGGTCCTCTTAATAGAAGTATAGAATCTAGACAAGATGAATTCATAAATTCAAGAATGAAAAACCAATAGAGAAAGTCATACCAGGCGCTATGCAACACCTAAAAATTTACTATCAAGTACATAGAAATCTGAAGAAATAATATTATCCTGAGCCTTTGCAAATGAATAAAAGTAGCAATAAAATGGTTGATGTAACATGAGGAGAACAAGAAAATCGGTATCTCATTTATTCAGTCTGAACCACACAAATAAAAACAAGGAAAAACACTTTAAATCAGAAAAGACAAAACATACATAGTACAAACCTTCCGAATAAGAATAGCAAAGTCAAGACTCATGAAATTAGTCTTGAGTAGACTATAATTTTTGGAACTCCAATACAAAAGATCAATAATCTTGCAACACAAATTAGGCAAGAACATTGATGCTTTGCAAGAACCCAAGTTCAAAATTCATTTCTCAATGAAAGAAACTAATAAAGACAAAATAAAGTTTTGTAATGAAAAAATTGAAGTCAAATAGTCTTGAGCTCTTGGTAATTACCACTACTAAAATGAAAGGAATGACTCCAAGATCCTTCTTTTCAATTTGTCTATACCACCAATGTGACTAAGATCACAGCGCACAGAGACACGATCATAAATTCAAGCTTCAAGGAGACAATATCATAATTCAATCCATTTGTCATATCATGTATTAAAATTGGACTAATGATGGTTTCAAGAAGAACTAAGCTGAAAATCTTGGTGGTGGAAAGATCTCTTTAAAGTGTGCAAGGAGGGAGGAGGAAAATGATGGTTTCAAGAAGAACTAAGCTGAAAACTAGGGTGTGGAGACAAAGTAAAGTTATGGGAGGAGGTGTGGGTTGGGAGCTCTGATCTCAAATCCTTGTTTCCAAGACTGTTCTCCCTATCCTTAAAACAGGGGCAAACGGTGGGTGAAGTTGGCGTGTGGATTAATTCGGATTGGAGATGGAGGCTGACATGGAGGCGTGCCAGATTTGAGTGGGAATCATCACTGGAAGCAGACCTCTTTACACTGTTATCAGGGGCACTAATGAGAAGGAATGACGTGGATGTGCAGGTGTGGGGGAAGGAAGAACCAGCCCTTTTTTTTCTGTGAATTCTGCTTATGAGTGCCTTGCCAAGCAGTCTCGTGGAACCCAATCCGATGTGTTTAATCTCCTTTGGAAGACTAAGGCATTCCCAAATGTGATCGTGACAGCTTGGAGAGTGTTGTTGGATAGAATCCCAACAAGGGTGAGTTTGAGTAGGAGAGGGGTAATGATGGAATCTACGTTATGTGCAATGTGTCAGCTTAAGGAGGAGTCTTGTCAACATATCTTCTTGGAGTGTAAATACGCACAATGGGTATGGTCCTTGTGCTTCAAATGGATAGGTATCTCTTCTGTTCAACAAAATGATTTAATTATGCACTTTATGAGTTTTTATCTGAGCAATGCTAGTAAGAAGCAAAACCTGGTATGGAAAGGTGTTTGGGCATCTGTTATTAGGTGTATCTGGGACCAAAGGAACCTGATTGTATTCAAAAAAGGGCTAGTAGATGCGGAGGAGGTGTTTCAGAAGGCTCAACTCAAATCCTGGCTTTGGATGAAACACAAGGTGCATTTCTTTACTTATTCTTTCGTAGACTGGATTCTTAATCCAATGCTTTGCATTAGAAGTTATAATTAGTACTCCCAGGTGCCAAGAGTTTTAAGACTACGACCTATACTGGATTTATAGTTGGTTGGAGGTGTTGGTGGGTTTGTCACGGCCTGCAGCTAGTGCAAGATGGAAAGGACATATGTGCTTGTATGCAAGGGAGTCAAAAGGAATGTTAAGGACATGATGAAAGATTCTGTTTTGATGTGTCTTATAACAGACCAATAGAGGCAAGGTGTATGCTGGTTCAGGGTTCTTTATGCAGGAAACAAAAACTGTGTTTTTTTATGTGGTGTTTTGGTTGTTGTGGAAATCCCTAAGTGTGTTTGCTGATCAACTAGTGGTCTCACATGTAGATGGTAGCAGTAGAGGTTGTGGTGGGGATTCAGACATGTTGGGGGATGTAACTCGAAGTTGTAAACTCCAACCAATCTAAGTGCGAGATAGACCTTGGCAAGTAGGAACTTGGTTTCTGTTAAAAGTGAGCTTGAAAGGAGCAAACAAGGAGAAGCCAAAGTCCAAAAAGGAGTGAATGGAAGATGCTGCATTGAAGTGATTAATTCTGTGACAAGTGCTACAATCGTGCCACTGCAAGTTGGGTAGAAGGAATGTCAATGAGGTGGTGGAGACAACCAATTTTGGTGTATTTTGATGGTTTTGTAGCTGCAGTTTGCAGTGCTTATAGCATTCCAATACAAGCACGGTGCTAGCTGAAATAGGATGTTTAACTTATGCAACAAACATTATCTATCTATTGCTTCTGTGGTGTTTATTCATCTCTTTATTCTTGGAGATTCTTAATGTGGTTTGGTTTATGTAAAAGAGTTGAGATACCCCTTTTGTATCCCTCTTAATTTAATTTCATTCTTTGCTGATAAAAAAAAGCATGGTAAATCAAGAAAACAGCACGGCAAAATCAGCAAGAGCTGAGAAATATAGACGACAAAAAGATGGTGTCTGCTTCCACATAATATATAGAGATCTCATGTTGGAATAGAGAGGCATCACCCGTTACCATAGCCTCGAGGGGAGGCGTTGCTCATAGCACACGAAGATTACAAAGAGAACAATCCAAATACTTTTGTTTCGCTTCTTTATCATATTAGAGATAAAACTAAATAGAACTCTCATGTACTGTTGTTTCTCATTTGGAGATAGAACTAAATGGAGCTCTCATATACTGTTGTTTCTCATCTTCTCATTCGCATATTGGGGACAGAACCGAATCATATAACGCAAGAAGATTATGACAACTTTCCAAATATTGTTGTTTCTCATTCGCATATTGGGAGAGAACCGAATCATAGTGCAAGAAGATTACGACAAAAAACATTCCAAATAATCTTGTTTCTCTTTCTCATTTTCTTATTCTCATATATGGAGAGAGAACTGAATCATAGCACAGGAAGATTGCCAGAAAACATTCCAACTACTGTTGTTTCTCATTCTCATATTAGAGATAATTGGAGATAAAACTAAATAGAGCTCTCAATTTCTCATTCTCCCTTTGGAGATAGAACTAAATACAACTCTAATGTTGCAGATCATTCTCATATTGGAAGATAGAAGAGATCATCATATGTCATATTCAGAATGTAATCCAGAACTATTAAAAACAATACAATGCAAGATTCATTTGTCAATGCAGCAAACAAAACACTACAAAATCAAATTGTCCAATGCTCTTGATTATTTAGTAAATGAAGTAATAACTAAGAAAATGACCTTTCAAATTTGCTACACCAAAGCAAATCCAAAATTAATTCAGTACTGTAAAACTAAAGATCAATAATTCACTCCTTAATTTCAATTGCACCATGTAAAAGGTTCAAATTTCACTATGAATCCAGGACTGGTAAAAGCTACGAGAAGCCTAAATTACTTAGAAATGGATAACTTAAAAAAGAGTAAAAATTGTGAAAAAAATGCATATGGGGCAATAGAGAAAGAAGCAAGTGTTCACACAAGTGTCATGGCTGAACAGGACAAGAAACATAAACTTTTAATAGCCATGATATATTTTTTTTATCTTTTTTTCACTATTAATTCAGTACTTCATATAAGTAGTTAAAAATTCTGCCAGACAAGTCCTCCCCAAATTACACGACCTCTAAACCCACAAGAATTGCCAGACTGCCAGTCAAACTACAAGGTTAGCAATGAATCCAACCAAAACTTAGAATCCAAACAAGAAGTTTAGTCAGTCACAAATAAAGACACAAGAATGGTAAGGGTAACAAAACCTAAAGCTTCACAAATGTCCTGGTAAGTGTTTCCACATCCTACCTCACATATCAGTCTGGAAAAATACGCTCAATCCACAAAGTTTCAAATAGAGGGGAGACATCTTCCCTGAGCATTTTATTGTTACTAACCTATGATTTGCTGAAAAAGAATCAACATATTCACATATCAAACCGCTAGATTTGTCATATTTCAATAATTAGACAAAAACAATATTCAAATTTATGTTTTTTAATCCTCAACCAGAATCCCCTGTTGAAAAGGAACTAACAGAAAGTTACATATGATAGATCTCTGTCATCAAATAAATAACTACATCCAAACTCAAGTAGGCATCTGTCATCAAAGAGAATGGATCTCCTTCCGGTATTCAGATAGCCTCACCTCACTTCCAAATAACACATCAATCCTCGAATGAATAACCACATCACTTCCAAGTAACACATCCTGAGATCGCATTGAATTAAATACTATAGCTGATAAGAAAGAAACAAAGGTTGTATTGACAACAAAGAACATGAAAGGAAACAAAACTCTCTTTGCGATTAAATGACTCAGTTGCTGAAAGAAATGTCTGAGTGTGAACTAGAAAGAGAAAATTAAATGGCTGACACAGACGTTTACAATGCCTGTCATAAAGAGGTAAGCATTCCCAGTCCACAAGTTTATCCGTGCATAATAGCATCAAAGAAAATAATAAACACAGAATAAAACCAAAGTTCCACAGGGTCCAGATCCACTGTTTTCCAAACCTACACCACCAATTCATTTTATCCCATGATAAATTATGCAAGAACAAGTTCAAAATTCATTTGTCGATGCAGGAATCAATAAAAAAACTAAACTAAATTGTCAAAGCAAAATACAACTACTATGAAATTTAAAAAAAAAATGTTAGAGAATCATTAGCCAACAAAGGACTTCTAGATTACTTTTCCAACAACAATAACTATTAAAGGTAATAAAACAACCATGAATAATTATATAACTACCAAGAATAATTTTATAATCAAATGATCATATTAATAAAGCAATTAAGTAATTCAATGAAAAATAAAACTAGCAAAAATATATATATATATATATATATTTAGGGTTTAGGGTTTAGGGTTTACACATTGTTGGTAGTTGGACAATTCCTAATCCAAAAACCCAAACTCTACCCAAACCCTACCCTGTCAAAACAACAACCAAAAATTCAGGGGAAATCATAAGAGATCATGAAATCATGTTGATGGTACTTGAACAATTCCAAATCTAAGAGACCCGTGACTTCCTCGAAGACCTGCTCTGTCAAAACAATAGATCCAGAAAAAATATCTTTTGAAGATAGTAAACATACTAAAGGCTTTTAAAGAGAAGTCCACATTTCTAGAATGAGCTCTTACTGGATCAAATGAACGAACAATAATGTTAGCCATCCAATCTTCTGCAAAAATTATTGGAGAACTGATCCCTTTTGCAAATAAATAAACTTGAACAATTCACACTGCGAGACACAATTATGATAATAGGTATCAGCTCTGAAACTACTGATCCTCTGAAGCACTTGTAAAGCCTGTTACCAAGAGCCATAAAACCTTCCAGACAACATGATCCATTAGACGTAGCATGAAACATAATGCAAACATCACTGCAGAAAAACAAATGGTAACGGAAAATCCTTATATTTGGTGATCAAATCTGAAAATATCAAATAGAGAGGAAATCCTAAACCAATTTTTTTATTTTGATAGATCTTTGTCACCACATAAAAAACTGCATTCAAATAGCTAGTCACGAATTAACACAAACTAAGGCTTTAATTGATCCGCATGTTTCTACATGTCCTCACACATCCATTGCTTGTCTTACCGGTAAATAGAAAAAATTCAAGAAAACTTAAAACACTTGTTCCATGGGAGGAATTTTAGAAAATATTAGACGAATTCTTAAACTCAGAAATCAACTCATTAAAGGTTCGATGAGATCCAAACATTGTTTGAATACAATCATAAACCACTGTAGAAAAACAAATCACAATTCAATCCTAATGTTGGTAATCAATTCCTTAGAAGTTAAATAAAAGGGGAAACCTCATATAGAAGAAATTAGGCTATTATGAGTGGTTGTCGTTTCAAATTGAACTTTCTCATGGTAGCGCTCAAACAAATCCTATTCCAAAAGCATTGTTGCTAAAAAATATCCAAATAAAACTGGATATACTTGTACATCGTATAAAAAAATTACCATGCAATATTAAAGAGACTCTCTAAATTTCAGAGAAACAAAGTTGTCTCATACTACTCCAACTATAGAAGCGTAATGCCTTGAGATTGGTTCAGTTTTTGAAATGCAAACAAGGAAATCCAATACTGTCAACATACCAGACATTACTGAAAATTGAAACCTAACCAAAACCCACAGAAGAAGATAGCAAGTCCAGAATGATCAGATAAAACCAAGGAAGTCGTAGTCTCCTAATAATAAGTTTGTGACACAAAATTTCCAAAAACATCGTTGCATACAAACTTAAGATCGGTTACAGTTCTGTATGCTGCAAAGGGATTAATGCAACACCTGGATTGGGTAGAGAAATATAATAACAAAGAAAATTACTTTATCAAGAGTTCTTCGTCGTTTTCACTGGAATTAACAAATTCACCTCCAAAACTTCATTATCTTTTTCACATACAATTCCTGTCCAAATAGAACAAATATTAAACAAATTCACCTCCAAAACTCCATTATCTTTCTCACCTACAATTCCTGTCCAAATAGAACAAATATGAAAAAAATGAACGGTTTGGAAAACTAATAAAAGAAGTCCAATTATCCAATGTCAGGCATAACGTTGGACTTTCAATCCCAAGTGGCTACAGAAATATTTTGAAAACACTCAACTCAATAAACAATAAAGGAAAAAAAAGAAAAAAAATCTATAACTGCTTGAATAGACATGTTAGTCGTCCCACTATATTCCATCACTGGTTGAGTTAATCAACTGAAAGAGAAACCTCAGATAAAGACTCAATGTGTTGCAAACAAATAAATGCAAATTTCAAAACTCAAGGAACGAGAAACACATATGGAGATTGTTGAAACAAAAGTGAAGCATTTAAACAATTTCAATTTCAGGATCATTCTTATACTAATTTCAGCGTAAGAGTTACATGCAAAAAGTCCAAAGAAGTTCACAACTCAACCCATATGTTCGGGATCAAGAATAATGAATCGAAAGGTTTTGGAAAATTATTAAAAGAACAAAAGACCTATATAGAACAAAAGACCTATATTATAGAATTATGCAGAGAAGTCATCAAAATTAAATAGTAGAACTTTTCAAACCAAGAAGCAAACCATCAAATCAAAGAGTAAAGTTCAACTGTACTTGTCTCATTCTCATCCCACAATGCCTCTTAGAAACATACATTATCAAAATACAACCAAGATTATAATCAAACCAACAAGTTACAAACAAGATTATAATCAAACCGACAAGTTGAGCCAGTTAAAAATTAAATCAGTTGAACACAACAATGTCCTGGTGAAAGAAACATTTAGCTTCACCACAGAATTTCGACCCACCATTTTTACATCCTACACCACACTTCATTGCTTAGCTTTCCTGTAAGGCCAATGAATTCAAGAAAACTATAATCAATAACGGTAGATGATGGAGGACCTAGACGCATCACTCTTGCTTAGATACATACAATGAAATACCTTCCAACTATCCAGCCAATAAGAGAAACTGTAGACATTCCAAATCGAGCAAATAAGAAAAATAGTGAGTAGAAAAGTAATAAAACCTGAAGCTTCACAATATGTCCAACAAACATCCATGGTAAGTGTTCATTCCAACACAAATAGAAAAAGATAATCAGATCATCAAAGTCAAAGGCCCAATTACAAGAACTCCCGCTCCACAAGAGTAGCAAAAAGAATAACAGCAAAGAAAATAATGAATGCAATTTTTTTTTTATCAGCATAATAAATGTAAAGATAATAAAACCTAAACTTTAACTGTATCTCCATCCGCTGTTTCCAAAACCTGACCCCTACATCCTTCATGTAAAAGCTCAACAAGTCTCATTGCAAAGCTCAACAAGTCTCATGGCAAAGCTCAAGAAGAATCATGGCAAAGCTCAAAGTTCACTACAACACAAGTAGAAGATAATCAAATCATCAAAGTCAAAGGCCCAATTACAAGAACTCCCACTCCACAAGAGTAGCAAAAAGAATAACAACAACGAAAATAATGAATGCAAAGATAATAAAACCTAAACTTTAACTGTATCTCCATCCACTGTTTCCAAAACCTGAACCCTACATCCTTCATGTAAAAGCTCAAGAAGATTCATGGCAAAGCTCAAGAAGACTCATGGCAAAGCTCACGAAGACTCATGGCAAAGCTCAAGAAGTCTCGTGACGAAGCTCAAGAAGTCTCATGGCAAAGCTGAAGAAGACTCATGGCAAAGCTCAAGAAGACTCATGGCAAAGCACAAGAAGACTCATGGCAAAGCTCAAGAAGACTCATGGCAGCTCACAAAGACTCATGGCAGCTCACAAAGACTCATGGCAAAGCACAAGAAGACTCATGGCAGCTCACAAAGACTCATGGCAGCTCACGAAGACTCATGGCAAAGCTCAAGAAGTCTCATGGCAAAGCTCAAAGTTCAGTACAACACAAGTAGAAGATAATCAAATCATCAAAGTCAAAGGCCCAATTACAAGAACTCCGACTCCACAAGAGTAGCAAAAAGAATAACAGCAAAGAAAATAATGAATGCAAAGATGTTTTTTATCAGCATCATAAATGCAAAGTTAATAAAACCTAAAGTTTAACTGGTGGCAAAGCTCAAGAAGACTCGTGGCAATTTGAGAAAACTAATCTTCTTAAAAAGATGACATGACAAAGTACAGAAACAATAAGAAAATTCACAAATATCAAGGGAAGCCACAAATTCAAAACCAAGAGCACGAAGAAGATTACAAAAACACTTTGAAATACTATTGTAGATAAACAACAGTTCAGCCCATATGTTAGGTGATCAAGTCCAAAAACATTAAATAATAAAGACCAAAATCAGCAAGGGACTAAGATTGAGAAATATAGTTAGAAATAAGATACAGTCTGCTTCCATATCCTATCACAAATACTGAGACCCCAACCCGAAAGAAGTAAATAGAGCTCTCATGTTGGAGCTTTCCTTTTGGAATAGGTCACTCATAGCCTTGAGAGATAGTTTTTCATTCTCATATTGGAAATATAACTAAATATTACTGTCATTATGGAGAACATTCTCATTTTGGAAGATAGTTGGGATCATGAGATAAAGGATAAGCATAATTAAGAATCGCCCTAGCTTAGACACACAGTGACTGACACGTGTAGCTTCCTACTATTCAACCAATAAGAGAGAATATAGCCATTTCAAATCAAGCACATAAGATAGTGAATGGAAACATAATAAAACCTAAAGCTTCACAAGTCCAATAATCTACGGCAATTGCCTCCACAATCCAACAGACATCCATAGTAAGTCAGTGCAACATGTAGAAAGTCACTGCAACATGTAGAAGAAGATAATCAAAGTCGAAGACACAAACACAAATGTCAAAGCCTCTCATAGTCATATAGTGCCTGTCTACAAGAACCCCACTCCTCAAGTTTAGCCAAAAGAATAACCGCAAAGATAATAAAACCTAAAGTTTCACTGGACCGCCATTCACTGTTTCTGATACCAGCCCACATTTATATTGCCTTCCAATAAAAGCCGAACAAGAATCATGGGGATTCGAGAAAGCTAACCTCTTTTAAAGAGATGATATGACATAGTATAGAAAGGTTAAGGTAAATTCAAAATTTCAAAACCAAGGGAGCCGCTCATAGGCTCGACACAACACGGAAAGATTCCAAGAAACACTTCCAAATATTACAGTAGAGAAACCAGTTCACAGTTCAACCCATATGGTTGGTGACAAAGTCCAAAATTACTCAAATACCTTCAAATGATTCATTGGTTGTGTTAGTTGTAAAGCCCAAGAATTAAAGAAAACCATTGACACCCTTAATAGAAGTTATAGAAACTAGACAAGATGAATTCAAGAAAGAAAAGCCAATAGAGAAAGTCCTACTAGGCGCTCTTAATAGAAGCTATAGAAACTAGAGAAGATGAATCCATAAATTCAAGAATGAAAAGCCAAAGAGAAAGTCATACCAGGCTCAATGCTATGCAACACCTGGATCAATTGGCCTTTCTGAACTATTATGTTTTTCATTTCATCCATAGACAAAAAAGATTTAAAACTCGCCATCATCACAAAGAATCACATTCGGCGTAAATGAATCACAATCCGATAAAAGCACATTGATCACTTACTAATAATTCTTAATAACTCTTCTATCCCACGACGCAAACATCATGTAATTCCACAAAACCTTATTGAGAATCATCAAAGCAATACCAACAAACTGATCTTGGATATTGACCAAAACATAATATTTCAATCGGGGTTTCAGTTTCACGCTGTAGGATTTGGTTTCAACTCTGGAGATTTCCAAAAAGATGGTAAGTTACAGAAGAGAGAAGAGTACATTTGACGCTTGAAATTGGAGAGTTGGAATGGCTAGAAATTGTGTTTCTTTGTTCACTGTTACTGTCTTTATATATAAGAGAGGATTTTGGGCGCCAACTCACTTAGCGGGAAAGTTTGTAATATAATAAATTCTCTAACCGTTATTCTCTAAACATTATTTTAGATACTATAACTTTAGTATTAATTTTTTTTCATGAGGATGTTTATTTAAATTAAGTCATAAATAAATAGTTTGAATAATAAAACTAAAGTTATATGCGATGGGTAATATTAATATTATATAATGTAGCTGGACAAAAGTTATTGTCATCCACACTTAATGTTTTATTTTTATTTTTTTTAAGGGAAAGAGACTATGATCTCACCAATAATTAATAGCATAAATTATAAAAATAATTTACATAAAAAGAACTTTTAATATAAATAGTTATATATTATAAGTTCCATCGATTTTTTTATATTTCAAAAACAAATAATTTTTATTATTAAATAATGGTGATCTTTTAATAAATATACTGTATATTAATTTAAGGTATTTTTCATCTGTTATTATCAATTGTAAATCCAATTTTCAAAACAGTTTTAGTCGGCAACAATTTTATACAGATGAAATAAGAACAACTTTAAATTCATACTTTAGTAAGTATGTTTTTCTTAGAGTGTAAAAAAGACGATTTAATATAAAAATTTGACTCATAAATTATAGGTCGTTATCATATTTTCAAGAGAATAATTTCAAATACATAAAAATTAATAAGAATTTGTTTGATCTCTTCTATTATAATATTTTTTATTTATTGCAACTACAAAAATATATACACAATTCAATTATAATTTAGAATATAATTCAGTGTAAGTAAAAGAAAATATATATTTTTAGAAAAGTCTGTTAAAATTTTAGATTTTCAAATAAAGCAATTTCATGATAAAAATATAAATATAGTCGTTTTTTTAAGATTTCATATACATAATTCCAATTCAGAGATGAAAAAAAAAAGATAAGAAATTATATTTTAATATTTTTTGTAAATAATATAATTTCTGAATGATACAATTTTGTTGTTGTTGAGAATAATTGTAATTTTTTCTGCCTTCACTTTCTTTCCTTTTGTTAAAATATCATTCTGTTAGTGTATTTGTATTAGAATATTATTCTGTTACTGCAGCTATTCTATTTTTTCTCTTTTCTGTTTTTGGGCTCTTTGTGGGTTTTTGGGCTCTTACTAGTGCCTATATTGGCTTGTTCTTCCTGCACCCCCACGTTTTTCTTCCTGCACCCCCACAATTTTCAATATTCCAACATTAACCTTGAGCAAAAATTTGAAAAGGGCAACGTTCAGCACTTCCACAGTCACTGCTCATCTTCATCCTTGGGTTTCAAGTGTTGCGGAGGTTCTTCATAATTGTTGGAAGAAAGGCGGAGGAGTACACAACGTTGCCGAACTGTTGTCTGGGTTATAGAGGTAAGAGTAAAGGTTTTTTTTAAGAAACACGGTGGTTATGGAAATTTCGGGATTACCGGATATCGGAATCCGGTAATACCTTCCGGATTCATGAATCCGGAATAAATGAAATAATGTGTTCCGGATGAGGGGGTGTTCCAGAAGTAAAATGCAATAATATGTTGTTCTCCGGATTTGTGAATCTGGAAGCTAAAATTTCATTACGGATGGGTTGATCCGGTACAGTATTTTGTGTTATGGATTCATGAATCCGGAATGCTTTACTTGCATTATGGAGTTATGAATCCGGAATTGTAAAGAACACAGATTCATTCCTTGAAAGGAATATAAAAACTGGAAAGTGAAATAAATATTAAAACTTCAAACTAACCAGAGAAAAATATACAAGGAATAAGCATATATGGTAAAGATGTTATAACAATAACTACAAGACTTTACTAATTTCAACTCCAAGACTAGTGGATGCCTCTCTTACAGCTTGAAGAATTAGTACTAAGGAGTGACATGGGTGAAAATGAAAGAAAAAAGGGTGTTAAACTTCACCTAAATCCAGAACACTACCGGATTCCTAAATCCGGAATACTACCTGATCCTTACATCCAGGAAACTAACGGATCCACAAATCCGGGAAACTACCGGATCCCCAAATTCGAAAACTTACCGGATTCTGTGATTTGGAATGTGAAATAATATTTACGGAAACAACAATCCATGAAAAAAACGGATACCAAAATCCGAAACACATGAATGTACCTTTATGAATGAGAGATGGATGAGATTTGGAAGAAGAAGCTATTGCAAGAGATTGCTGCTGAAGAAGACCTGTGCTATCGAAGAAGACGGCCGGCCACCACGCACAAATGACCATCATTTTAACTTTTTAGGGTTTTATTACATCAAGGGTAATTTTGTAATTTCAAAAATTTTAAAGGGCAATTTTGTCTTTGCACAAGACTGTGGGGGTGCAGGAAGAAACACCCGCCTATATTCTTTTGGCTTCTTCTTCCTACACCCCTACATTTTTTTCCTGCACCCCCAAAATTTTGTAAATCCCAAAACTGACCTTCACCTTTTATTTTAAAAAAACTAGAGTTTTTTAGGTTACCAGATATTGGGATCCGGGAGTGTGCTACGGATTCATCAATCCAGAAGTGATTCGTGTTCTTTTTCAAATAAAGGGGTGTTTCAAAAGCAACTTGTTGATTTCTGGATTACTGAATCCAGAAGTCTAATTTTTGTTACGGATTGATGGATCCGGAAGATTACCGGATTCACCAATCCGGAAGATTACCAGATTCACCAATTCGGAAGATTTATGGATTTCCCAATTCAAAATGCAAAAAAATAAATGCGGATTTCCTATTCCATAAAATTACCAAATTGCATTGTCCGGAAGAAGAAAGAGTATTGTGGGTCTTATGTGTATTTTGGAATTTTTAAAAAATAATAGGGATATTTTTGTCTTTACATTACATTGTGGGGGTGCAGGAAGAAAAACGTAGGGGTGCAAGAAGAAATTGCCTATTCTTTTACCTTTTGTAAAAACACATGACACTGTACATTTTCATAGATTGATTAATGAAACCCTCTTTCACTCATCTTTTCTCTCTCTCAAAGCTTCTCCTCATTTTTTCTCTGAACTTCTCTGTATTCACGATTCTTGTTTTGACACTCTCTTTTACTGCAATTGGCCATTTTCATGACCTTTCATTCTACTTTTCTGCTTTTCACACTTCATTTATTTTAAATTTTGATCACACCCTACAATAGCTAAAGATTTAGAAATTATTTTTATCTAATTAGATTTTCAAAACAAGATAAGTTCTTATTTACCCTGAATATTCTTTATTTTTTATTTTCTTATAATTATGTCATCCATCTTGGTAAAATTAGTTGCCAAAAGCGATCATCAACTTGATTAACCTTTTATTCAAATTTAATTAAGTTTGAATATTTTGCTTTAGGTCTTTAAATTTTGAGTGGTTCTTTTGCTTGAGGTAGATTTTTTCTTGAAATAAGGAATTTCACGTAAGAAAAAATAATTATATTTTTGGCAGATCCTTAGCATAATAAAATAAACTAAAGAGTGATGTGAACACTTCATGCCCTATTTGATGTTGTGTGTTGTTGAACTTATTTTTAATGTTTGAGTTTGAATTGGTTTTAAGGTACAACTTTAAAAATGACTTTGTATTATTGCAATAGTTGATATTTTTCTCCAACAAGTCAATTCTTGCTCGAGCGAAAGTAACCATGCACTCAAACTTGTGTTTTAACACTATTTTTGCTAAAGAATCAAATTCATTGATGAGACAAGAAGAAAAAAAAGTTTTTTTTTTTAAGTTGAGCGGGAATATTTTAGCTTGAGCAGAAATGGATTAAATATCCTTAATGTATAAATTCATGTATGATTTATATAGTTTTTTAATAATGAAATTATATTACAATAAACTTTGTAATAAGTGTACAATAAATTTGGGGGTGTTACATTTATGGTATTAGAGTTGTTCGTCCTTAGGATAACCTGAAGGTAGTGGGTATGAATGGTAATGCAGGTCCGTCCGCCTTGCATTTGGCCCATAAAATACAGGCCAAGTTGGTTCGTCCTGTGTAAAATATATTAGTTGCTTTTATTGGCCCGCCTCGCATGCTAGCTAACCCACGAGCCGATCCACATAAGATTTTTTTTTTAATTAATGAAAAAAAATTAAATATAATTTTTTAATAAACTTTTGTTTTGTTTATTAATTTTTTTTTCTTATTTAAATGAATTAGGTAATAATAGTTTCATAGTATTATTCTCACGACACATGTAATAAAATATGGATAAAAAAATTATAATAATATTTTGATTTTCAATGAAGTTTGAATTTTGATCATACTAATAAATTGACTAATAAATATTTTTTTAAATATATACGTTTCAAAGATAATACAGGTAGACACATGATTACTATTCTAATTTAAAATATATATATATATATAATATTATTATTATATTTAAATTTTATTATAAAAAGGCTAAAGTTTGACTAGTGCATTTAACATTTGAATATTGAAACCTAGACAATTTATGCATTTTAAAAAGGAAAAAAAAAACTATTATAAAATTTCATGAAGGTGTTATGAACTAGGGATTGAGGAAAGTTTCTTCTTGCAGCTATATATAGTTATAGATTGTACAATAGTCTAGATTGTACAGTTTATAATACAATTTTGTATTACAGATTATAAATTTTAGAATGAATAAGTCTATAATTTTTTAGAATATGTGGGTTATGAGTCAGCCTATCCCGTTGGCCCGTGTGGACTGCGAGTTATGCGAGGTGAACCTAAGCAAGTCAACAAGTTGAAATATGATGCCTGCATTGTTTTTTTTTTATCAGCAATAAATGAATAAAATTAAGGGGGATACTTAAGGGGTATCCCAACCCGTATACTACAACCACAAAGTTACACTTCCACAAAAGAAAGTATAACCAAAAAGCCTAAACCTACAAAAGGGAATGCCAAACCCAAACCAACACTTATGAAAGAACCAAAATGATAGTAACAATAAAAATAGCAGCACCCAAAACCCAACTGCACTCCAAAGAACAGCACAACAACACCTACAAAATCCTATTCTTCACCAGTTTTCCAAGCTGCTCCCCAACCGGCACCCTTCTAATCACACCCTCTCCACTTGAAACCTTCATTCCTTCACCGACCCTCCCCTACACATACGTATTATAGCAGTCCAACCAGCCAACCAGCCACCAGTCCACCTTTACACGTAACCCGGCTTAACGCCTTGGTTAGTCATTACCACAACTTCACATTCCTCAACCAAGCTATCTCTACCCCCCTGAAATGCGTGGCTCAAACCCAACCTCAGCTCCCCTCCAAAGCATCCAACCTTGATCTAAGCACGCCCCGTGACTCCAGAAACTGCAGAAGACCACCCTGCCACAACAAAACAGTTGTTCCCGTGTTATGACTCCTTTATGAAGATGCTTCGTGTTCCTGCAAAAAATGCTTGAAGACCAACCCCAATACAGGTAACAACAGCTAACCCCTAAGGGATTCACTCCTTCACCATCACAGGTTCCATCCGAACCATAACCTTCACATGATACCAACCAGAAATACCAGCTTCTTCAGAAGACACAAAACCAGGAAACATTAGCAGCTTTTAATGCAGATAATTGGGTTAAAAACCCAATCTGTAAAAGAGTAAGAAAACGAACGGGCTTTATGCTTCAGCCACAACCAAGACTTAAGTTGGGCCCTCTAGAATATCTCCTCTGCATCTACTACCCCTTGCTGAAAGGTAATCAAATTCCTTTGGTCCCATATACTTCTAATAACAATACCCATACCCCTTTGCAGATCTTATTCTGCTTGTTACTATCTTAAAACAAGTGGAAACTTAGGAAATGCCGCTTAAGATCATGATGCTCAACAAAGGAAATGCCTACCCACTGAAGGCATTGGGACCATACTTGTTGAGCATATTTACAATCCATGAAAAGATGTTGACAGGTCTCTTCTTGTAGCAAACACAAGGGACACACTGTTGAGTTCAACATCATCCCTCTCTGGCTCAAACTCACTCTAGTGGGGATTCTCCCCTTAAACACCCTCCAGGTTGTTACCAAAACATTTGGAAAGGCCTTCACCTTCCACAGGAGCTTAAACACTTCGTCATTGTTCCCTCTACCATGCTTAGATAGACACTCATACGCCAAGCTCACCGAAAACAGCCCCAGTATCTCCTTCCCCCAAACCTGGATATCCTGGACATTCTTTCTCATAATGACCCTTGATAGAAGCATAGTAAGGTCCCTCTCCAGAGAAGATTCCCATACAAATCTGTCACGCCTCCACCTCAAGTCCCACCTCCACTCCGTATCATCCCATACACCCATCTCCCCCACTGCTTTACCTTGGTTTAAAGATAAAGAGTATAAGCGCGGGAACAAGGACTAAAGATCGACACTACCAATTCATACATCCTCCCAGAACTTTGCTTTATCACCACAACCTACTTCCCAACCTAGCTCTTCCTGAAACCACCATCTTCCTCCACCAACCTTGCACACTTTAGTCTTTCCACCACCAAGATTGATATTTGACAGGTGTTTGACTGTTTTCATCCCCCAGGTTGTATTTAGAATCCAACAACATCTTCCATCTTCCATTCTCCTCCGAAAGACATTGTCATCTCCACTTGGCTAGTAGAGCTTGATTAAACAGGCGTATATCCCTACACCCCAACCCTCCCTCCTCTTTTGGTCTACAAACATCATTCCAGCTAACCCAAGCAATTGGCTTGGTTAGTTTCCCCCAGCCCCACAAAAATCTTCTTTGAATACTAATAATCCTTTTACACACCGAAGCTGGTACTCTGAAAAGAGAGAGGTAAAACAAAGGAATTGCGGTTAGAACAGAATTAATTAAGCATATCCTCCCTGCCATGGATAAAAATCTCCGCTTCCAAACACTGAGTTTTGCTTTCAACTTACTTATAACTGGTTCTCAGAATTGCTTCTTTCTTGGGTTCCCTCCCACCTCCAGACCCAGATATTTGAACGGTACTTCTGCACTGTGTTATTTCTTAACGGGTTGATCCGCCTTGCTTTGTCATCCCTAGTAGTAGATTATTTTTGCATGTGCATATATTTGTTTATGTCTACTTTAAATATAACTAAAAGTTTTTAGTTGAAAGTTTAAAAATAATTTTTGAGATTTTGTTTATATTATAATGAATGAAGATAAAATTATTGAAAAAGAAAAAATTGAGAAAGTGGTCAAGGTGCACATTCATTATTACATCAAGATAATTTTTTATCTTAATTCTAAAAGTTTGTTAATTCTAAAAGTTAGTTACATTTAAATATATACATGATTATTTTTATATAGTGTGTAATTTGATATTGAACATATGTTAGTGTAATATGTTTGTTTGTAGATTTTGAAGTTGTCTTTTAGGTTAATACTCTTACAATAACATTTATTTTGGTGTAACATTTTTAAGTGAATTTGAGATATCTACCTTAAAGGGTCCAAGTATAATCTATTGGATGAATCGACTCTACGTCAATTACAATGCTTTTAGTTTGTGATGAATAAAAAGTGATATTATCAAATTAGAAGAATATGGAATAAATAGTTGCTTAACAAGTGTGGAGTGAGTTATAGGTTATAGTTGTCTCATGATCTGGTTCTAATCAATTGTGAAAGTAGATAAGCAACATATCATCAATGTAAAGATTTATATACATTCTTTGAGAAAACGTTAGAGTCATCTTCCCACATAGAAGTAAAAATTTGACTTGGTGCCTAAATGAGACTAGTGTCAATAAAATGACTCATAAAATGACTCATGTTGAGTCATAAAACTAAAAGGTAAATTAGAGACTTGGATAGAGAATGATGAACAATATTTATAAGAATCTAAAAATCCAATAGATGAATTGCTCAACTTGTGACATAATGATGGTGGTAATGGTACTGCCTTGAAGATCTAGAGGGATTCCCTTTATGTTTCTCAGTTTCACATGTTCAACATTGTAATGACCTTAAAAGGATTGTATTTAAAGTTAATGTGTCATCCAAAAAAGGTGAATCTTGTAAAAGACTCATAGCGTAAGAAAACAATACAAGTACATGATTATCAAACTCGTGACTCAACTTGCTAACTTGTCCAAGTTTAAAAATCTACTTTTGGGTCACAAGTCAACTCATGAACAAACTCATTTTTCAGCAAACTCGAGCCAAAATTGGTAGAACCAGTCAAACTAGCGAGTCTCAAGTTAAATTTCAAATTTATTTTGTTTTGTACCAATTTTTATTCGTGTTTCACTTAAGGCTTCATTGTCTCTCTCGCCATCGCTCACTATTGCCTTGTCGTTTCTCACTGTTATGGAATAGTCGCCTTGTTGTCATTTTGCGTCGAGTTGCCTCGCCTGACACTGTGGTCATATTCTAGGTTCGTTTCCAATTAGATACTCTGGTTTTGTGTCATAGCTAGGTTTCAAAAATTTTGTTGGGAGGTAAGGATGAATGGAGAATTTGGAGTTAGGTTTGGATTCACAATTTTGTTTGGGGCGAATGATGAATGGAGAACAAGAAATGGTAATGACATGTGTGGTTTCGGGATGAAGTTTCATGCATAAATTAAAAAAGCAATCTAGAAGTTTCACAGGAGAATTTCGTGAATAAAGTGATTGTTTTTTTTAATATGGTTGAAAAATAAAGTTAAAATAATTATTTTTTTATTGACTGTTTATTGATGTTGGGAAATGGTTGCAATTGTGTGTCAGTACATCTTTTAACACTTCCACCTAGAAATAAGGATGTTGCGTGAAATAGAATTGATATTGGATAGAAACAGCAAAGATATGTTTTGGATAACAATAAAAAAGTGAAATATAATTACTATTCATAAACATTTAATGGAGACATTTTTCACATTCAAACATCATCTTGTTGGGACTATATATTGTTGAAGATGGTTGTTGCCCCTTTAAGACATGTGTTTGATGAAGACTTTTGTGTACAATTCATGTATATTTAAATTTGCTTTAAGAATGTCTTAGGTCGTGTTTAGAGGTTGTTTAAGAGTAGGTTTTTTTGCTGAGTAACTCACCTCCTAACCACTGGCCATGTGATAAGAACAAGCATAAGGTTTCTTAAATTTTTTTTCACATATTTTACAAAAAACACGTTTACTACATAAAAATAAATATGTTCTTTTCTAAATAAACAAATTCTTTTTTAAACTGATGCCTCGGCTAAGTCTTGTGAAAATTAGATTTTGTGCATCAAGCATTTTGACTAAGTCTTCTACCTTTCAAAACGATTGAGTTTTAAATAGTTAAGCTTTTTCTGTTTTCGTTTTGAAAAATAAATCTGTTCATCTGTAAATGAATAGATTCTTTTTGACTCTGGTGCCATGGCTATCTTAAACGGTTTTCAGTTTTGTCCCTGCACCAGAATGGTTGACTAAGTCTCCTCTCATAACAAATTCTCTAACAGCTTTCTGAAAATAAATCTGTTCATTTTATTTTCAATTTGTTCATTTTATAACAGCTTTAACTGTTTTTCAAAAATTTGTTATAAGTTGGTTTTCTATAAAATGAAAACTTGTTTATGAGTTTAACAATCGATCATACAATTGTAAAAACAAGTTTTGCATTAGAGAATTGAGGATTTACAAGGAATTAACATCTGTTCTTAAAAGATTTCGAAAATCACAAAGGTTTAGGGTTTTTCAGCAAGTGTACCAAGATCTGAATAGAATGAGACCAAAAGGAGGAAGACTCAACATGATCTTGTGGCCAAGAACATCATAACCTCTGCATTAACAATGGATGAGTTCTTCAGGATATCCCAATGTAAGTCAGCTAAGGAGATGTGGGAAGTCTTAGAAGTCACTCATGAGGGTACTGAAGATGTGAAGAGGTCAAGAAAACATGCTCTCATCCAAGAATATGAATTGTTTAAAATGCAACTCGAGGAGAGCATTGCTAATGTGCAGAAAAGGTTCACTCGTATTGTGAATCACCTTACTGGTTTGGGAAAAGAATTTGACAGAGAGGAACTCAACATAAAGATATTAAAGTGCCTCAACAGAAACTGGCAACCAAAGGTGACTGCCATATCTGAAAGTCATGATCTGTTAAAGCTAGGAACTGCTGCTCTCTTTGGAAAGCTAATGGAGCATGAGCTAGAACAGAGAGAAAACCCAAAGGTCTTGCACTGAAAGCAACTGAACAGAATGAGATCAAGGAGGAAAAAGAAGATGCCGAAGATGATGAAACAATCAGTCTTCTTACAAAAAGATTCAGCAAATTCTTGAAGAAGAAAAGCAGAAATAGGAACCAGCAGAAAAGAATGTATCCAAAACCTAATTATTTAAATTCCTCTAACTATACTTGCTTTGGCTGTGGCAAAACATGGCACATCAAAATGAATTGTCCAAACAATCAATCAAAGGATAAATCTGCCAGCAAGAGAGTGGAAAGGAGCAAGGAAAGAAGAGCTTACATCTCATGGGAGGAAAATGAAGTATCTTCAACCAACAGCTCTTCAACTGAGAATGAGGAAAACAATCTGTGCTTCATGATAAAGGATGAGGAGTCAATATTCAGTAAGTGATTTTTCTGTGGATTCAGATAACTATGATAAATTGTTTGCTGCTTTCAAGGAAACACATGATGAAGCAAATAGGTTAGCTGTAATATGCAATAAGCTGCAAAAGGTAAATAATGTGCTTGCACCTAAAGTAAAAACACTTGAGGAAGAATTGCATAAGGCCAAAACAGATTTGGTAAGCCTTGAACTAACATGCTTGCATGCCTCTATTAAAACCTGTGAAAATTGCAAAAAGTTGGAAAAACAAGTGGAGTATTTGCTAAAAACCCTTTCCAATTTCACCAAGGGAACTTGAGTCTCTTATTGGCTCACAAAATGCTGTTTTCAATAAAAATGGACTTGGTTATACCCCTGGAAATGTAACCAATGTCAAAAAGCTTTCAAGTTTTTTTGTTCCAGCAAAATCAGGTTTTTCAACTTTTAACAGTGGCAAAAAAGCATCTCATGTAACCTGTTTTTACTGCATGAAATCTGGTCATATCTCTAGGTCTTGCATTGCTAGAAAACATCTTGTTCCTAAGAATTTAGCAAAATGGCTACTAAAGAGAATGTTTTAATCTGTGCTGGACCCTATACTGAAAAGGGTACCATTTGTATCATTTTTATTTTGTTTTGCAGATTGGCAGCAAGAAAAATCAGTGGTACTTGAACAGTGGCTGTTCCAATCATATGACTGGAGATCTTACAAAATTCACTAGCTTGAAGCTCAAAGCAGAAGGACATGTAACCTATGGTGATAATAACCGAGGAAGAATTTTGGGTAAAGGCACTGTTGGAACAGGGAACTCAACCACTATTGAGAATGTGTTTTATGTAGAAGGACTCAAGCATAGCCTTCTCAGCATAAGTCAGCTTTGTGACAAAGGATACAAGGTGAATTTTAAGTCAAATGGTTGCACAATCTCAAGTGATTCATCTAGTAAGGTACTGTTTACTGGTAAGAGAGTGAATAACATATATATTTTGAATATCATGGAAACTGACTCTTCAAATGAGTGTTTACTGTCTAGAAGTGATGAGTCTTGGTTGTGGCACAGGAGGTTAGCTCACATACACACTAATCACTTAAATAAATTGAAATCTAAAGATTTAGTTTCTGGTTTACCTAACATTAAATTTCAGGATAACAGGCTCTGTGATGCTTGTGTGAAAGGTAAACAAATCAGATCTTCTTTCAATTTAAAAGATATTGTCTCTACAAAAAAGCCTTTGGATGTACTGCATATGGACTTATTTGGATCATTTAGAGTTGCTAGCTTGGCTGGAAATTTGTATGCTTTAGTTGTTGTGGATGATTTCTCTAGATTTACATGGACTTTATTTCTTGCACATAAACATGATGCTTGCATTGCTTTTAAGAAATTAGCTAAGGTTCTGCAAAATGAAAATGGTTGCTGCATTAAATCAATTCGAAGTGATCATGGGGAGAGTTTCAGAATGCTAGATTTGAGAGGTTCTATGAGAAGCATGGAATATCACACACCTTTTCAGCCCCTAGGACACCCCAACAAAATGGTGTAGTTGAAAAGAAAAACAGATCATTAGAGGAACTAGCTAAAACCATGTTAAATGAATCTAAGCTCCCTAAGTATTTTTGGGCAGATGCAGTATATACTGCAACTTATGTGTTGAATAGAACCTTAATAAGACTTATTCTTAAGAAAACCCCATATGAATTGTATAAGGGCAGAAAACCTAGTGTGAGCCACCTTAGAGTTTTTGGGTGTAAATGCTTTGTATTGAATAATGGCAAAGAAAATCTTGGTAAGTTTGATGCTAAATCTGATGAAGGTGTGCACATTGGTTATGCTTTGAATGATCATGCATATAGAGTCTTCAATAAAAGATTGTTCATAGTAGAAGAATCAATGCATGTTGTTTTTTATGAAACTGATCATAACATATCTAAAACTGCTGCTGATGATCTTGACAGTAATGAATTTAAATCTGTTTTAAATCAAAATGAATTGATTCATTTTGATACTGCTGATACACATGCTATGCAATAATCTACTGTGCCTGCAGGTTTGCCAAAAGAGTGGAAAATCCCTAGAGACCTAACCCTTGATAATGTCATTGGGAACATTGAGAAAGGAGTATCAACTAGAAAATCCTTGAACAACTTATGTGAAGTAATGGCCTTTGTATCTCAAGTGGAACCCAAGAATCTGAATGAAGCTCTCAAGGACAACAACTGGATTTTAGCTATGCAAGAGGAACTGAATCAGTTTGCTCTTAATGAGGTCTGGAATCTTGTTCCTAGAATACCTGAGATGAATATAATTGGAACAAAATGGGTATTCAGAAACAAAATGGATGAGCACAGGGTGATTACCAGAAATAAGGCTAGGTTAGTAGCTAAAGGGTACAATCAAGAAGAAGGAATAGACTATGATGAGACATATGCACCAGTAGCTCGGTTAGAAGCTATTAGATTGCTGCTTGCCTTCTCCTGCATCAAAGGATTCAAGCTATTTCAAATGGATGTGAAGAGTGTCTTCTTGAATGGTTATATAAATGAAGAGGTATTTGTTTCACAACCACCAGGTTTTGAAGACCATCAACATCCAGAATACGTGTTCAAACTCAAAAAGGCTCTCTATGGGCTCAAGCAAACTCCTAGGCAATGGTATGAGAGGCTAAGTGATTTTCTCACCTCTCAAGGCTATGATAGAGGCACATCAGATAAGACCTTGTTCATTAAGAAGAAAGGAGATGACATAATCCTAGTACAAGTATATGTGGATGACATCATTTTTGGATCAAACAATGGAGAATTGTGTGAAGCTTTCGTGAAAGTCATGAAGAGTGAGTTTGAAATGTCAATGATGGGTGAGTTGAACTATTTTCTAGGCTTGCAGGTCAAACAACTCAAGGATGGCATTTTCTTAAGTCAAGCTAAGTACTGCAAGGATCTGCTGAAGAAATTTGAAATGGACAAGTGTAAACCAATCAGCACACCCTTCTCAACAAGTTGTCACTTGGATCATGATGAAGCTTGAATTTCTGTTGATGAAACCAAATACAGAGGACTCATAGGATCACTACTGTATCTCACTGCCAGCAGGCCTGACATAATGTTTGCAGTGTGCATGTGTGCTCGATTTCAATCTGCTCCTAAAGAATCACACTACAATGCTGCCAAAAGGATTTTGAAGTATTTGCAAGGAACTAAAGAAGTTGGCTTGTGGTATCCAAGTAACATTTCATTAAGCTTAACTGGATATTCGGATTCAGACTTTGCAGGTTGCAAAATTGATAGGAAGAGCACCAGTGGAACCTGTCACTTGCTTGGATCAAACTTGATCTCATGGCAATGCAAAAAGCAGGCTTGTGTAGCTCTCTCCACGACTGAAGCGGAATACATTGCAACAGGGAGTTGCTGTGCTCAAACCATATGGCTAAGACAACAATTAAATGATTTTGGTATCTTACTTAACCATATACCTCTGTTGTGTGATAATACAAGTGCAATCAACTTAACCAAAAATCCTGTCATGCATTCAAGAACCAAACACATTGAAATTAGGCATCATTTTCTAAGGGAACACATTTCAAATGGAACATGTGAGATTAAATTCATTGGTACAGATTTACAACTTGCTGATTTGTTCACAAAACCATTGGCTAAGGATAGGTTTAATTTTCTGCTTAATGAATTGGGTATTATAAATGTCAATTGTGCCTAGCAGTGAAAAATTAAATATGTTTATTCGTAATTAAATGTGTTTATTTTTGTACTGATATGCATTGATGACTAGGAAAGAGAAATTCTGATCTTTGACTGATTGACTGACTTAGTGGGCATTAACCTTTGTACCTTTGACGGTTTTGGTCATGGTTATGTAACCGATTTGATGGTTTGGGTGCTCAATGAAGGTATGAGTTGTATGCATCGTGACCCTAAATATTTGTTGCATATATTCTCTGCACAAATTCAGAGCATAAAATCTTCATGCATATCCACTCATAACTGTCATATCAACCTATTCATTTCTCAATATAAATCTGTGCGAATATTTGCTACCCACATTGGCTACCTATTTTCCGTTTTCACCATTTGAAACCAAGAGAAAATTCTGGTTCAACCATGGCTTCTTCTTCAAGACAGAAACAGAAAAATAATGGCAAGCAAACCACCTTTCAAGGTGTGCTAGAAGGTTGGTTCGCTGGAAATGAAGAAGGTATCAATGCCTACATGCACGAGACATGTAGAAAGCAGATTAACATACCTAAGGTGCTAGATTTCAACTGGCTAAAATCAAAAAAATTGGCAGAAACAAGGGCTGTGTTGAAGCACCAGAAACTGAAAAAGCTGCTGGAATTAACGGGTAATGTATATCTTGATTTGGTTAAGGTGTTTTACACTAACCTAACATTGGATGGAAAGAACATTGTCTCTTATGTGAAAAAGGATCAAAATGAAGATCACAAGTGATGTTTGGAATTCAATGGCTGGAATCAAGTATGCTGGACTAAAAGTTGGAAAAGGAAACACCAGTGGGATTCAAGAATTCAACAAACTGCAATATTATAAGAGCTGTATGAGGAACCCTACACAGAGCATAAACAGGTTCCATGCAAGTCATTTGAACCTTACACCACGTCTTGTTACCTACATTATAGCATGGCAACTCATCCCAAGTGGTACAAATCATGTTGTTTTACATGAAGAAGATTTAATCCTTCTATATTGCATCATGAACTAGATTAAGGTAAACTGGGTTTTCATTATAAATGAACACATGCTGAAATCCAAAAGGTTGGCTGATTATTGCTTTCCTTATGCTATTTTTGTTTCAAAATTGATTGATTTCTTTGGTGTTGATGCTATAAATGAGAGAAACGACCCCATCAAGGCTGTAAGTGAGATTGACAATTCAACTCTCACAAAGATGGGATTTCACAAAGTAGAGGACAATTGGGTGGTTCTCAAAGGCAAGAACCCTCAAGCAGAACATGGAGCCTCAAACCTCAACAATGAAGATGAGGATGAAGTTGTTCCCATGGAGGATGACACAGTTCAAGCTGCAGAACATTCATGTTATGTTATCCATCACTCCTATGGTCAAGAGCAATCTGTTGAACATGCTGGAAATCAAAGGACAAGCTCTCCATCTGTAGAACTCAGAGGAGACTCACCTGCTCCCCAATCAATGCATGAAGAAGCTGTTGCCACTCATCTGAATGTCATTGTGGCCTATCAAACTCCAGAATACCATGGTGAACCATTGTCCATGTTTGAAAGGCAAGTTTTGCATTGCCTTGATGTCATGACAGCAGAACAAAGGGCATATTTTGAGACCACTCAAGCAAGGTTTCAACACCTTGATGATCAAATTGAAGGAGTTCAAGTACAACTTGCAGAGCTATACTACAAGGATTAGAAGTATTTTCATGCTTTCTTTATCAGTTTTAAAATTCTGTAATGTTGAACAATGTGTCTTTATCTTTTGGACTATTATGGTTATGTTTTTGTTTTTTTTTTCCTATGCTTACATGCTGTTTGATGAATCCAAAGGGGGGGAAAAATAGCTCACCATGCTAGGTGAAGCTAGCTGAAACAGGAAGTTAAATTTTGCACCTTAAAACCATTTCACATGTTATGCAATGTTCTGTTTTTCTGGTTTAGTATTCGGTGCAGTACAGGTTCTTAAAGCGACAGAGCTATGGGGATTTGTCTCCATCAAACAGGGGGAGATTGTTGAAGATGGTTGCTGCCCCTTCAAGACATGTGTTTGATGAAGACTTTTGTGTACAATTCATGTATATTTACATTTGTTTTAAGAATGTCTTAGGTAGTGTTTAGAGGTTGTTTAAGAGTAGGCTTTTTGCTGAGTAACTCACCTCCTAACCATTGACCATGTGATAAGAACAAGTATAAGGTTTCTTAAACTGTTTTTCACATATTTTACAAAAAACACGTTTACTGCATAAAAATAAATCTGTTCTTTTCTAAATAAACAGATTCTTTTTTAAACTGATACATTGGCTAAGTCTTGTGAAAATTAGATTTTGTGCATCAAGCATTTTGACTAAGTCTTCTACCTTTCAAAACGACTGAGTTTTAAATAGTTAAGCTTTTTCTGTTTTCGTTTTGAAAAATAAATCTGTTCATCTGTAAATGAATAGTTTTTCTTCATTATATCAGTGTGTGTATCTGGAAAATCGATCTGCATAATCTTGTAATTAACCTGACTGTCTAAACGTTTTTCAAACACAAATAGTGCTAAAATAAATTTGTTCAATTTCAAATAAATCGATTTATTTTTTGTACTCTGTGAAAAATATTGGTTCTGCGAGAAACTTTTAAAAGATCAATTCACCCCCTCTTGAACTTTGACACTATTAATCCCAACAATTGGTATCAAGAGCTAGGACTTGTATTTTAATCAAGTTTGTTTGTAATAATGTATGAGTTTAAAGTGCTTTTTGCTGAGGGATCTGCCGTTAATAGACCACCTATGTTCAATGGAATGAATTATGCATTTTGGAAGATTAGAATGCGAATTTTCATGGAATCTATTGATGCATTAATCTGGAAAGTTGTGGTTCATGGACCCTATGTGCCAATGTAGGTTGTCAAGGATGAAGAAGTGGTAAAGCCAAGATTTGAATGGAATGAGACCGAAAGGAGGAAGGCTCAACATGATCTTGTGGCCAAGAACATCATAACCTCTGCATTAACAATGGATGAGTTCTTTACGATATCCCAATGTAAGTCAGCTAAGGAGATGTGGGAAGTCTTAGAAGTCACTCATGAGAGTACTGAAGATGTGAAGAGGTCAAGAAAACATGCTCTCATCCAAGAATATGAATTGTTTAAAATGCAACCCGAGGAGAGCATTGCTAATGTGCAGAAAAGGTTCACTCGTATTGTGAATCACCTTACTGGTTTGGGAAATGAATTTGACAGAGAGGAACTCAACATAAAAATATTGAAGTGCCTCGACAGAAGCTGGCAACCAAAGGTGACTGCCATATCTAAAAACTGTGATCTATCAAAGCTAGGAACAGATGCACTCTTTGGAAAGCTAATGGAGCATGAGCTAGAGCTCAAGAGACTCAAAGAGCAGGAAATAACATAGAGAAAACCGAAAGGTCTTACATTGAAAGCAACTGAACATAATGATATCAAGGAGGAAAAAGAAGATGCTGAAGATGATGAAACAATCAGTCTTCTTACAAAAAGATTCAGCAAATTCCTGAAGACGAAAAGAAGAGCTTACATCTCATGGGAGGAAAATGAAGTATCTTCAACCGGCAACTCTTCAACTGAGAATGGTGAAAACAATTTGTGCTTCATGATGAAGGATGAGGAGTCAATATCTGATTCAATAAGTGATTTTTTCTGTGGATTCAGATAACTATGATCAATTGCTTGTTGCTTTCAAAGAAACACATGATGAAGCAAATAGGCTAGCTGTAATATGCAATAAGATGCAAAAGGTAAATAATGTGCTTGCACCTAAAGTAAAAACACTTGAGGAAGAATTGCATAAGGCCAAAACAGATTTGGTAAACCTTGAACTAACATGCTTGCATGCCTCTATTAAAACCTGTGAAAACTGCAAAAAATTGGAAAAACAAGTGGAGTATTTGCTAAAAACCCTTTCCAATTTCACTAAGGGAACTTGAGTCTCTTCTTGGCTCAAAGAATGTTGTTTTCAATAAAAATGGACTTGGTTATACCATTGGAAATGTAACCAGTGTCAAAAAGCTTTCAAGTTTTTTTGTTCCAACAAAATCAGGTTTTTCAACTTTTAATAGTGGGAAAAAAGCATCTCATGTAACCTGTTTTTACTGCATGAAATCTGGTCATATCTCTAGGTCTTGCATTGCTAGAAAGCATCTTGTTCCTAAGAATTTAGCAAAATGGCTACCAAAGAGAATGTTTTAATATGTGCTGGACCCTATACTAAAAAGGGTACCATTTGTATCATTTTTATTCTGTTTTGCAGATTGGCAGCAAGAAAAATCAGTGGTACTTGGACAGTGGCTGTTACAAGCATATGACTGGAGATCTTACAAAATTCACTAGCTTGAAGCTCAAAGCAGAAGGACATGTAACATATGGTGATAATAACCGAGGAAGAATTTTGGGCAGAAGCACAGTTGAAACAGGGAACTCAACCACTATTGAGAATGTGCTTTACGTAGAAGGACTCAAGCATAGCCTTCTCAGCATAAGTCAACTTTGCTTTGTGACAAAGGATACAAGGTGAATTTTAAGTCAAATAGCTGCACAATCTCAAGTGATTCATTTAGTAAGGTACTGTTTACTGGTAAGAGAGTGAATAACATATATCTTTTGAATATCATGGAAACTGACTCTTCAAATGAGTGTTTACTGTCTAGAAGTGATGAGTCTTGGCTATGGCACAGGAGGTTAGCTCACATACACACTAATCACGTAAATAAATTGAAATCTAAAGATTTAGTTTCTGGTTTACCTAACATTAAATTTCAGGATAACATTTAAATTAGTTTAATGAACCTCCTTCTTCACTGTTATCCAAACCTGCCCACATATATCTATTGCCTTCCCGTAAAATCTCAACAAGAACCATGGGATTCAAGAAAACTAAACTCTCTTAAAGAGATGACAAAGTAAGGGAGCTGCTCATAGGCTCAACACAACACAAAAAGATTACCATAAACATTTCCAAATATTTTAGTATAGAAACCAGTTCACAGTTGGCAATTGCTCCGTGCACCATATTAATTCCAACATGCACCCAACCTGGTATTGAAGATTACAAAAATGGCCTTCCAAAATGACAAAATAACCTTAAAAAAAGAAGGGTGTAAATAAAAATTACTTCCAAAACCTTTTATCCAGAAATATTCCAGAACACATTTTTGAATTCCAATTTTTTTTATCTAAAATGCATTTTTAATTGTGTTCTAGATTTTTTTTATCCAAAATATATTTTTTATTTTTAAATTATTTTTACTATTCCAGATTTTTAAATCTGGTATAAGGAAAATTTTAGAAATTTTGAAAAATGATAAGATGAAGGTTAGAATTGATATGGTACAAGAAGAAATTGCCTTCACAATTCAACCCATAGATTGGGTGATCAAGTCCATACTTTCAAATGTTTCATTGGTCGGGTTAGCTGTAAAGCCCAAAAATTAAAGAAAACTACCACTGCTTTTAATAGAAGTTATAGAAACTACAAAGGTTGCTTCTTCATGCACCTTTGTACCTTCTTGTGTCACTCCATAAATTTTTTGTATTCCAAAATACCATTTTTTAATATTCCAGATTACATAATCCAAAAGTCTTTTTCTAGATCCAAATTATGTAATCCAAAAGCCTTTTATGATTAGCCTCCAAATTACATAATCCGAAAGTCTTTTTTATACATAAGATTAACTTTCGAATTATGTAATCCGAAAACAACCTTTTTTTAAGATGTGTGATTAACTTTAGAATTACATAATCCAAAAGTCTTTTCTAAATATGAGATTGACTTCCGAATTATGTAATCTAGAATAAATCATGATTACATAATTCATAGGCTTATTTCAAATCCAAAAAAGAGTTCTAGATTTTATAAATTTAAAAAACACTTCCAAATCCATAAAATAGAGAAAGTCATACGAGGCCCTCTTAATAGAAGTATAGAATCTAGACAAGATGAATTCATAAATTCAAGAATGAAAATCCAATAGAGAAAGTCATATCAAGCGCTATGCAACACCTAAAAATTTACTATCAAGTACAAAGAAATCTGAAGAAATAATATTATACTTAGCCTTTGCAAATGAATAAAAGTAGCAATAAAATGGTTGATGTAACATGAGGAGAACAAGAAAATCGGTATCTCATTTATTCAGTCTGAACCACACAAATAAAAACAAGGAAAAACACTTTAAAACAGAAAAGACAAAACATACATAGTACAGACCCTCCGAATAAGAATAGCAAAGTCAAGACTCATGAAATTATAGTCTTGTGACTATATAATTTTTGGAACTCCAATACAAAAGATCAATAATCTTGCAACACAAATTAGGCAAGAACCCAAGTTCAAAATTCATTTGTCAATGAAGGAAAGTAATAAAGACAAAATAAAGTTTTGTAACGAAAAAATTGAAGTCAAATAGTCTTGATCTCTTGGTAATTATCTCTACTAAAATGAAAGGAATGACTCCAAGATCTTTCTTTTCAATTTGCCTATACCACCAATGTGACTAAGATCACAGCGCACAGAGACACGATCATAAATTCAAGCTTCAAGGAGACAATATCATAATTCAATCCTTTTGTCATATCATGTATTAAAATTGGACATTCAATGGCCCTCCATTATAAATTAAGTAAAGATCCAACCAACAAGTTTAGCCACTTAAGAATTAATGCAAAAGAAAGAAAAAATTGATGTAAGAGTAAAAAAAAAACCAATGCTTCACCGTTCAAGGAATATCTTGCCATTATTTACATCCCTGGAAAGAACAAGAATTCAACAAACTATAACTGGTAATAGAGGACGAAGTATAGAACTATAAGATAATTTCAAGAATTAAAAAACCAAGGGACAAACGGTCGCTCATAACATACTCCACGAGGTGAAGGACACCAAGCGAAAACCATACATACTCCATAAGATGTAGTATGCAAAGCATCCAAACACAGCTACAGATAAACAAATCACAAGTATACTCCTAGAAAACATTTGACAAAGCATCACATATTTCAAACTTTACATACAGTTGGTACAATTTGTAATCCAAAAACCTCACACCTACCCTGTCAAAGTAACAATTAAGGGAGAAGATAGCTAGACTAAAACGAGCATATATCAACACAATGATACCTTTTCAAACTTGTACATACTCCGAATGAAAACTAATAAAAGCTGGAACCTCAGAAGAAATTAGGTTATCATGAACTGGTTTCAAGTTGAACTTGCATATTCGTGCCGAAACTAGCGCTTAAACAAATCCTATTTCAAAAGGATTGTTGTTAACAAAGGATGGATGTACTTGTATATCATATAAAAAAAACTAACATAGACTAGTCAAGGGTAACTTCAATGATCATAATGTTCGGAATCAACTATCGCACTTGCTTAGACACACACAACTACTGTCACATGTGCCTTCCCACTATTCAACCAATAAGAGATACCACAACCAAATCATGGATATAAAAAAATAATGAAATGGAAATGTAAGTCCAATGATGTACCGTAACTGGGTAACAAACATCCATAAAGTCTTCACTGCAACAGATTATCAAATCATCAGGATCGAAGGCCTAACAACACAAATGCCAAAGCCTCTCAAACTCACGTAGTGCCTGTTTACAAGAACTCCCAATCCACAAGTTTAGCCATCAAAGAAAATAATGAATATGCAAAGATAATAAAATCTAAAGTTTCACGAGATCTCCATCCACTGTTTCCAAAACCTGCCCCCACATATCTATTGCCTTACTGTAAAAGTTTAAGAAGCATGGCAATTCAAGAAAACCAAGTTCAGCATGGCAAAATCAGCAAGACTAAGAAATATAGTCGGCAAAAAGATGGTGTCTGCTTCCACATGGTATCATAAATTGAGACCCCAACCCGAAAGAAATATATAGAGCTCTCATGTTGGAATAGAGAGGCATCACCCGTTACCATAGCCTCGAGGGTAGGCGTTGCTCATAGCACACGAAGATTACAAAGAGAACAATCCAAATACTTTTGTTTCTCTTCTTTATCGTATTAGAGATAAAACTAAATAGAACTCTCATGTACTGTTGTTTTCCAATTCTCATATTGGAGATAGAACTAAATGGAGCTCTCATACACTGTTGTTTCTCATCTCGTTCGCATATTGGGGATAGAACCGAATCATGGCGCAAGAAGATTACGACAAAACTTTCCAAATATTGTTGTTTCTCATTTTCTCATTGGTATATTGGGAGAGAACCGAATCATAGTGCAAGAAGATTACGACAAAACATGACAAATATTCTTGTTTCTCTTTCTCATTTTCTTATTCTATATATGGAGAGAGAACTGAATCATAGCACAGGAAGATTGCAAGAAAACATTCCAACTACTGTTGTATCTCATTCTCATATTAGAGAGATAATTGGAATAAAACTAAATAGAGCTCTCAATTTTCTCATTCTCACATTGGACATAGAACTAAATACAACTCTAATGTTGGAGATCATTCACATTTTGGAAGATAGAAGAGATCATCATATGTCATATTCAGAATGTAATCCAAAACTACTAAAAACAATAGAATGCAAGATTCATTTGTCAATGCAGCAAACAAAACACTACAAAATCAAATTGTCCAATGCTCTTGATAATTTAGTAAATGAAGTAATAACTAAGAAAATGACCTTTCAAATTTGCTACACCTAAGCAAATCCAAAATTAATTCAGTACTATAAAACTAAAGATCAATAATTCTCTCCTTAATTTCAATTGCTCCATGTAAAAGGGTCAAATTTCACTATAAATCCAGGACTCGTAAAAGCTATGAGAAGCCTAAATTACTTAGAAATGGACAACCTAAAAAAAATGAGTAAAAATTGCGAAAAAAATGCATATGCAGCAATAGAGAAAGAAGCAAGAGTTCACTGACAAGTGGCATGGCTGAACAGAACAAGAAACATAAACTTTTAATGACCATGATATATTTTCTTTATCTTTTTTTCACTATTATTAATTCAGTACTTCATATTAAGTGGTTAGAAATTCTGCCAGACAAATCCTCCCCAAATTACACGACCTCTAAACCCACAAGAACTGCAAGACTGCCAGTCAAACTACAAGGTTAGCAATGAATCCAACCAAAACTTAGAATCCAAACAAGAAGTTTAGTCAGTCACAAATGCATATGCAGCAATAGAGAAAGAAGCAAGAGTTCACTGACAAGTGGCATGGCTGAACAGAACAAGAAACATAAACTTTTAATGACCATGATATATTTTCTTTATCTTTTTTTCACTATTATTAATTCAGTACTTCATATTAAGTGGTTAGAAATTCTGCCAGACAAATCCTCCCCAAATTACACGACCTCTAAACCCACAAGAACTGCAAGACTGCCAGTCAAACTACAAGGTTAGCAATGAATCCAACCAAAACTTAGAATCCAAACAAGAAGTTTAGTCAGTCACAAATAAAGACACAAGAAATGTAAGGGTAACAAAACCTAAAGCTTCACAAATCCCCTGGCAAGTGTTTCCACATCCTAGCTCACATATCAGTCTGGAAAAATATGCTCAATCTACAAAGTTTCAAATAAAGAGGAGACATCTTCCCTGAGCATTATTTGCTAGAAAAGAATCAACATATTCACAGATCAAAAAGCTAGATTTGACATATTTCAGTAATCAGACAAAAACAATATTCAAATTTATGTTTTTTAATCCTCAACCAGAATCCCCTGCTGAAAAGGAATTAACACAAAGTTACATATGATAGATCTTTGTCATCAAATAAATAACTACATCCAAACTCAAGTAGGCATCTGTCATCAAAGAGTATGGATAACCTACAGAATCAAGCATCTCTTTCCAGTATTTAGATATCCTACCTCACATCCGTTGCTTGTTTTTCGTGTACACTACCAGATTTTAATCCTCAACCAGTCTTACATGCTAAAAAGGAATGAACAAAAACGAATCAACACCTATACATAAAAAATTTAAGAACTATATTTAAATTCAAATAGATATTGGTAATAAAGACCAAGAATTTAAGAAAGCATAAGATGAATTAATGAATTGAAGGAATTAAAAAACCAGAGAAATTGAAAGAGCCAGTTCCAGTTAAAGAAAAAATATGTGTGGATACCAAAACCTAGAGCTTCAAGGATCTCCTGCCAGTATTCAAGCTTCAAGGATACTCACATCTGTCCTACCTAACATCTGATGCATGTTTGTCATGTACTGTACACCCCAAGAATTCAGGAAGGCTACAACGGCTCATAATGTTGAAGTATAGAGACAATAAGACATTCAAAACAAAGAGAGGCATCATAAAACAAATGACAATTCAATCCTTATGCTTCATGATCAAATCTCAAAAAATCAAATAGAAAGAAAACTCGTGAAATTAGGTTATCCTGAATTATTGGTCGTTCTAAGCACTTGTAGATTTTAATCCTCAACCGTTCTTGAGGTCTCCACATGCTAAAAAGGAATGAAAACAAACAAATCAACACCTAAAAAGGCATGAACGCAAACAAATCAACATCTAGACGTAGCAAAAAAGGCTCCATATATTTAAAAAAAAAAAAGTTTTTTAATAGCAAAGAACACAAAAAAATGCAAGTCGAAGGGATGAGACCAAGCCTATGAGAAACACAAATAACTAGGAAAATGATGAAAAAGAAAGAAAAAAATAAAACCTTAACATTTAGTGGGGATTTTATATTAAAAAATAGACTCCATACATTTAAAAGGAAGAAAGTTGTTTGATAGCAATGAACACAAACAATGCAAGTCAAAGACAATGGAACTCAATCCTCGAATGAATAACCACCTCATTTCCAAAGAACACATCAATCCTCGAATGAATAACCACATCACAAGATCGCAGTGAAACTAAAAACTATAGCTGATAAGAAAGAAACAAAGGTTGTTTTGACAACAAAGAACATGAAAGGAAACAAAACTCTCTTTGCGATTAAATGACTCAATTGCTGAAAGAAATGTCTGAGTGTGGAATAGAAAGAGAAAATTAAATGGCTGACACAGACGTTTACAGTGCCTGTCGTAAAGCGGTAAGCATTCCCAGTCCACAAGTTTATCCGTGAATAATAGCAGCAAAGAAAAAAATAAACACAGAATAAAACCTAAATTTCCACAGGGTCCTGATCCTCTGTTTCCCAAACCTACACCACCAATTCATTTTCTCCCAATAATAAATTATGCAAGAACAAGTTCAAAATTCATTTGTCGATGCAGGAAACAAACAAAATAAAAAGTTCTGTAATCAAAGAATGGAGGCAAATAATCCTGAGCTCTTGATAATTACACTACTAAAATGAAAGGAATAACTTCTAGATCCATCTTTTCAATACTGCTCCACCTAAGAAAAAAATAGAATTTTCAGAACTTCAATACAAAAGATCAATAATCTTGAAACACAAATTAGGCAAGGACATTGATGCTTTGCAAGAACCAAGTTCAAAATTCATTTGTCAATGAAGGAAACTATTAAAGACAAAATAAAGTTTTGTAATAAAAAAATTGAAACCAAATAGTCCTGAGCTCTTGCTAATTACCACACATCCATGTAAAGAACAATAATTCAACAAAACTATAACTAGTAATAAAGGACTATTAGATAAATTAAAAAATTAAGAGAGACACAGTCACTCATAACATACCCCATGAGATGCAGTACGGAAAGCGATTTTCACACTGCAGAGAAGCAAATTACAATTAAACTATTATGCCGCATAACATACTCCATGAGATGCAGGACATTATACCAAAAAAATCCAAACATTGCTGTAGAGAAACAAATCAAAATTAAATCCTTATGTTTACTGCAATCACTATTCAATGTTCGGTGATCAAGTATAGAGAAATTAGAATACCCTGATCTACAACCATTCTTGTTCCTCAACCGCCAAAAGAAATCTCAAAGACTCATGAGTTGCTGAAAGGAATGAACACGAATACCAAATTTTATTGAAGGAAACAATAACCGCTCTTGCTAAGAGGAAGTATAGAAACTTGACAAGGCGAATATACCCAACTAATCCAAACACCACTGCAGATAAACACATCACAGGTAAATCCTTATGTTCGGTCATCAATACCAGAAAAAATAATAATAAAAGGGAAACTCAAAAGATTTCCTTTATGCTGAGCCCTTGGCTGATGGGGTTTTTATATCTTCCATAGGCAAAAGAAATATCAGTGAACCAGCCATAAGCTTAAAAGGTGCAAAGGAATTTAAGCGAAAGGTTAAAAACTCGTCATCATCAACTAGAGAATTATACTAAGAATTCATGTACATGAATTTACTAATAATTCTTGTGTAAAAGCACATGATCCATAATTTACTATTGTGAGCGAGTTTTAGAACTTTCCACAGAGCAACCCAGGAACCTTTCTCTTAGAGGGCTTTAAGATTTGTCATACAACAATATGATAAATTAGTGCATAGAAAGCAATTAATTAATGATTACCATAACACAATATTTTATAAAATAGAATCACAATCAACATTATAAGAAATCATTCACATCATCAACATTCTAATGAAAATAAATATTTAATAAACAATCAGAATCAATAAAAAAACAAAACTAAATTGCCAAAGCCAAATACAACTACTATAAAATTTAAAAAAAGGACTTAGTATAATGTTAGAGAATCATTAGCCAACAAAGGACTTCTAGATTATTTTTCCAACAACAATAACTATCAAAGGTAATATAACAACCATGAATAATTATATAACTACCAAGAATAATTCTATAAAAACCACTACAACTCTGCTATAATCAAATAATCATATTAATAATGCATTTATGTAATTCAATAAAAAATAAAACTAGCAACTAAATATATATATATATATATATACATATATATCCCTAGAAAATATCATCATATATTTCAAAATTCCTAATCCAAAAACCCAAACTCTACCCAAACCCTACCCTGTCAAAACAACAACCAAGAATTCAGGGGAAATCATAAGAGACCATGAAATCATGCAGTTGGTACTTGAACAATGCTAAATCTAAAAATCAACAAAAAAGAGAAATCCACATTTCTAGAATGGGCTCTTACTGGATCAAATGAACGGACGGTAATGTTAGCCATATAATCTTCTGCAAAAATGTACGAGAAACTGATCCCTTTTGCAAATGAATAAACTTGAAAAATTCACACTGCAAGACACAATTATGATAATAGGTATCACCTCTGAAATTACTTATCCTCTGAAACCCTTGTAAAGCCTGTTACTAAGAGCCATAAAAACTTCCAGACAACATGATACATTAGACGTAGCATGAAACGTAATGCAAACATCAATAAAGAAGCACAAATGACAACAGAAAATCCTTATATTTGGTGATCAAATCTGAAAATATCAATATAGAGAGGAAATCCTAAACCAATTTTTTTATTTTGATAGATCTTTGTCACCAAATAAAAAACTGCACTCAAATAGCTAGTCACGAATTAACACAAACTAAGGCTTCAATTGATCCCCATGTTTCTAAATGTCCTCACAAATCCATTGCTTGTCTTACCTGTAAAGAGCAAAAATTCAAGAAAACTAAAAACACTTGTTTCAAGGGAGGAATTTTAGAAAATATGAGACGATTTCTTAAACTCAGAAACCAACTCATTAAAGGCTCGATGAGATCCAGACATCGTTTGAATCCAATCATAAACCACTGTAGAAAAACAAATCAGAATTCAATCCTAATGTTGGTGATCAAGTCCTTAGAAGTTAAATAAAAAGTGAAACCTCATATAGAAGAAATTAGACTATTATGAGTTGTAATCGTTTCAAGTTGAACTTTCCCATGGTAGCACTCAAACAATCTTATTCCAAAAGCATTGTTGCTAAAAAACTATCCAAATAAAACTGGATATACTTGTACATCATATAAAAAAACTACCATGCAATATTAAAGAGACATCTAAATTTCAGAGAAACAAAGTTGTCTCATACTAGTCCAACTATAGAAACTTAATGCCTTGAGATTGGTTCAGTTTCTGATATGCAAACAAAGAAATCCAATACTGCTAACTTATCAAACATTACTGAAAATTGAAACCAAACGAAAACCCACAAAATAAGATAGCAAGACCAAAATGATCAGATAAAACCAAGGTAATAAGTCCTAATAATAAGTTTGTGACACAAAATTTCCAAAAGCGTCGTTGCACACAAACTTAAGATCGGTCACAGTTCTATATGCTGAAAAGTGATTAATGCAACACCTGGATTGGGTAAAGAAATAGAATAACAAAGAAAATTACTTTATCAAGAATTGTTCGTCGTTCATACTGGAATTAACAAATTCACCTCCAAAACGTCAGAAATTAACAAATTCACCTCCAAAATACAATTCCACCAGAGTCGTTACTGAAATTAAAAAATTCACCTCCAAAACTTCATTATCTTTCTCGCATACAATTCATGTCCTAATAGAACAAATATAAAAAAAATTCACCTCCAAAACTCCATTATCTTTCTCGCATACAATTCCTGTCCAAATAGAACAAATATGAAAAAAATGAACGGTTTGGATAACTAATAAAAGAAGTCCAATTATCTAATGCCACACATAACGTTTGACTTTCAATCCCAAGTGGTTATAGAAATATTTTGAAAACACTCAACTCAATAAACAATAAAGGAAAAAAAGGAAAAAAATCTATAACTGGTTGATTAGACATGTTAGTCGTCCCACTATATTCTATCACTAGTTGAGTTAATAAACTGAAAAAGAAACCTCAAATAAAGACTCAATGTGTTGCAAACAAATAAATGCAAATTTCAAAACTCAAGGAACGAGAAACACATACGGAGATTGTTGAAACAAAAGTGAAGCATTTAAATAATTTCAACAAAAGTGATCATTCTTATACTAATTTCAAATGTTTCAGCGTAGAGACATTGATGTCATTCAAAGTAAGAGACATTGTTGTCTAGGCTCAGAGGAGATTACATGCAAAAATTCCAAACAACTTCACAACTCAACCCATATGTTTGGGATCAAGAATAATGAATCAAAAGGTTTTGGAAAACTATTAAAAGAACAAAAGACCTATGTTATAGAATTATGCAGAGAATTCATCAAAATTAAAACCTGAAGACATTCCAAATCGAGCACATAAGAAAAATAGTGAGTAGAGAAGTAATAAAACCTGAAGCTTCACAATATGTCCAACAAACATCCATGGTAAGTGTTCATTGCAACAAAAGTAGAAAAAGATAATCAGATCATCAAAGTCAAAGGCCCAATTACAAGAACTCCCACTCCACAAGAGTAGCAAAAAGAATAACAGAAAAGAAAATAATGAATGCAAAGATAATAAAACCTAAACTTTAACTATATCTCCATCCGATGTTTCCAAAACCTGACCCCTACATTCTTCATGTAAAAGCTCAAGAAGATTCATGGCAAAGCGCAAGAAGACTCATGGCAAAGCTCAACAAGTCTCGTGGCAAAGCTCAAGAAGACTCATGACAAATTCAAAGTTCACTACAACACAAGTAGAAGATAATCAAATCATCAAAGTCAAAGGCCCAATTACAAGAACTCCCTCTCCACAAGAGTAGCTAAAAGAATAACAACAAAGAAAATAATGAATGGAAAGATTTTTTTTATCAGCATAATAAATGCAAAGATAATAAAACCTAAACTTTAACTGTATCTCCATCCACTGTTTCCAAAACCTGAACCCTACATCCTTAATGTCAAAGCTCAAACAGACTTATGGCAAAGCTCAAGAAGACTCAAGCAAAGCTCACGAAGACTCATGGCAAAGCATAAGAAGTCTCATGGAAAAGCTCAAGAAGACTCATGGCTACTCACGAAGACTCATGGCAAAGCCCAAGAAGTCTCATGGCAAAGCTCAAGAAGTCTCATGGCAAAGCTCAAGAAAACTCTGTGGCCAAGCTCAAGAAAACTCGTGGCAAAGCTCAATAGGAATCATGGGAAAGCTCAAAGTTCACTACAACACAAGTAGAAGATACTAAAATCATCAAATTCAAAGGCCCAATTAAAAGAACTTCGACTCCACAAGAGTAGTAAAAAGAATAACAGCAAAGAAAATAATGAATGCAAAGATGTTTTTTTATCAGCATAATAAATTCAAAGATAATAAAACCTAATGTTTCACTATATCTCCATCCACTATTTCCAAAACCTCACCCCTACATCCTTCATGTAAAAGGTCAAGAATACTCGTGGCAAAGCTCTAGAGGACTCATGGCGATTTGAGAAAACTAATCTTCTTAAAAAGATGACATGACAAAGTAAAGAAACAATAAGATAAATTCACAAATCTACAATATCAAGGGAAGCCACAAATTGAAAACCAAGGGCACGAAGATGATTACAAAAACACTTTGAAATACTATTGTATATAAACAACAGTTCAGCCCATATGTTAGGTGATCAAGTCCAAAAAACATTAAATAATAAAGACCAAAATCAGCGAGGGACTAAGATTGAGAAATATAGTTAGACTAAGATTGAGAAATTTATATTTTTTAATCCTCAACCGGAATCCTGCTTAAACTCTTATGCCTATTACAATTAGGCATGAAATCCCACTGTGCAAGATTATCCAAAGAATAATAACTAGAAAGAAATAATGAATGCAAAAGATAAAAAAAATCTAAAGTTTCACAGGATCTTCCCAAACATATGACACGCATCCATTATCTCCCTGTAAAAGACGGGAGGAAACCTGGAGAATTAAATCAAGAAAGCTAAACTCTATCCTAACAGATTACAAACAATGCAGTGCAAGCAAATTACAAGAAACAATACCAAGTACTGATGGAGAGAAACAGGTTGACAATACAACCTTTATGTTTGGTGATCAAGTCCAGAAAAATTACATGATAAGACCAAATTAACAAGCTTCTGAGATTGAACAAGATCAGCAAGGGATTCAAGTAACTCATTCTGAGAACGCCGTGAAACTAAATACCATAGTTGAGAAATAAAAAAGAAACAAAGGTTGTTTTGACAACAAAGAAAATAAAAGGAAACGAAACTCTTTGCTATTAAAGGACTCCGTTGCTGAAAGAAATGTCTGACGCAGACTTATAGTGCCTGTCATAAAGAAGTAAGTATTCCCAGTCCACAAGTTTATCTGTGAATAATAGCAGCAAAGAACATAATCAACACAAACAATAAAACCTAAATTTCCACAGGGTCCCGATCCACTGCTTCCCAAACCTACACCAACCCTCCATTTCCTCCCTGCAAAGACAAAACCATGAACTCCAATGATAAATTATGTAAGAACAAGTTCAAAATTCATTTGTCGATGCAGGAAACAAAACAAGACAAAATAAAAAGTTCTGTAATCAAAGAATGAAGGCAATAATTACGACTACTAAAATGAAAGGAATAACTTTAAGATCCATCTTATCAATACTGCTACACCTAAACAAAAAATAATTTTCAGAACTTCAATACGAAAGATCCAAAATCAAGATCTCCAGATCCTCTTCACTGGATCACGTGCTAGGGTGTCTACATTCTACCTCACAGTTGTTGCTTTTGTTGCTAAAAAAGACGAAGTATAAAAACAATAACAAATTCAAAAACAAAGAGTGATATTCACTCACAACATGATCGATTAGACCTAGCATGAAAAATAATGCAAACACCACTGTAGAGAAACAAATGACCACAAAATCCTTATATTTGGTGATCAAATCCGAAAAAATCAAATAGAGGAACTTCTAAATACTTCTGGATTTTAATCCTCGACCAATCTTTTTATTTTAATAGATCTATGTCATCAAATAAAAGACTACATTCAAATAGCTAGTCACGAATGAACACATCAGAAAAATGTAAGGGTAAGAAAACCTAAGGCTTCCAATGATCCCCTGCCAATGTTTCTACATTGTCCCCACACACATCCATTGCTTGTCTTATAGCTGTAAAGAGAAAAAATTTCAAACAAGTTCACAACTCAACCCATATGTTTGGTGATCAAGAATAATGAATCGAAAGTTTTGGAAAACTAATAAAAGAGGTAAAAGACCTATGCTCGAGGATTATGCAGAGAAATCATCAAAATTAAATAGAAGAACTTGCCAAACCAAGAAGCAAACCATCAAATCAAAGAGTATAGCCCAATCACACTTGCCTCATGCTCATCCCACAATGCTTCTTACGAACCATACACCATCAAAAATACACCCAAGATTATAATCAAACCAACAAGTTGAGCCAATTAAAAATTAATTCAGATGAACAAACAATGTACAGGTGAAAGAAACATTTAGCTTCACAGATCACAGAATTTTCACCCACCAGTTTTACATCCTACACCACACTTCATTGCTTAGCTTTCCTGTAAGGCCAATGAATTCAAGAAAACTATAACCAATCTGGGTAGAAGATGGAGGACCTAGACGTATCGCTCTTGCTTAGATACACACAATGAGATACCTTCCAACTATCCAACCAATAAGAGAGACTGTAGACATTCCAAATCAAGCAAATAAGAAAATAGTGAGTGGAAAAGTAATAAAACCTAAAGCTTCACTGCAACAAACATCCATGGTAAGTGTTCACTGCGACACAAGTAGAAGAAGATAATCAAATAGTCAAAGTCAAAGGCCCAACTACAAGAACTCCCACTCCACAAGAGTAGCAAAATGTATAACAACAAAGAAAATAATGAATGCAAAGATAATAAAACCTAAAGTTTAATTGTATCTCCATCCAGTGTTTCCAAAACCTGACCCATACGTCATTCATGTAAAAGCTCAAGAAGACTCTTGGCAATTTGAGAAAACTAATCTTCTTAAAAAGATGACATGACAAAGTAAAGAAACAATAAGATAAATTCACAAATCTAAAATATTAAGGGAAGCCACAATTCAAAACCAAGAGCACGAAGAAGATTACAAAAACAGTTTGAAATACTATTGTAGATAAACAACAGTTCAGCCCATGCCCATATGTTAGGTGATCAAGTCCAAAAACATTAAATAATAAAGACCATAATCAGCAAGGGACTAAGATTGAGAAATATAATTAGCAATAAGATACAGTCTGCTTCCATATCCTATCACAAATAGTGAGACCCCAATCCAAACGAAGTAAATAGAGCTCTCCTGTTGGAGCTTTCCTTTTAGAGTAGGTCGCTCATAGCCTTGAGGGAGAAAACTATACTTTTTCATTCTCATATATTGGAAATAGAACTAAACATTGAAGTCATTATGGAGAACATTCACATTTTGAAAGATAGTTGAGATCATGAGATCAAGGATAAAGCATAATTAAGTATCGCCCTAGCTTAGACACCCAGTGACTGACACGTGTAGCTTCCTACTATTCAACCAACAAGATAGAATACAGCCATTCCAAATCAAGCACATAGTGAATAGAAACATAATAAAACCTAAAGCTTCACAGAAAGTCCAATAATCTACCGCGATTGTCTCCACAATCCAACAGACATTGCAACACGTAGTAAGTCACTGCAACACAAATGTCAAAGCCTCTCATACTCATATAGTGCTGGTCTACAAGAACTCCCACTCCACAAGTTTAGCTAAAAGAATAACAGCGAAGATAATAAAACTTAAAGTTCTGTTTCTGAAACCTGCCCACATATATCTATTGCCTTTCCATAAAAGCTCATCAAGAACCATGGCGATTCGAGAGAACTAATCTCTTTTAAAGAGATGACATGACATAGTACAGAAATGTTAAGGTAAATTCAAAATTTGAAAACAAAGGGAGGCCACAAATTCAAAACCAAGGGGGCCGCTCGTAGGCTCGACACATCACAGGAAGATTACAAGAAACACTTCCAAATATTACAGTAGAGAAACCAGTTCACAATTCAACCCATATGTTGGGTGATCAAGTCCAAAACTACTGTAATACCTTCAAATGATTCATTGATTGTGTTAGTTTAGCTACTGATGCTCTTAAGAGAAGATGAATTCATAAACTCAAGAATGAAAAGCCAATAGAGAAAGTCATACCAGGCTCAATGCTATGCAACACCTGACAAAAAGAAAATCAACCCTTACTATTAGGTGATCAAGTCCAGAGAAATTAATAAGAGGCAACACAAATTAGGCAAGAACATTGTTGCTCTGCAAGAACCAAGTTCAAAATTCATTTGTCAACAAAGGAAACTAATAAAGACGAAATAAATTTTTGTAATAAAAAAATTGATTCCAAATAGTCCTGAGCTCTTTCTAATTACCACTACTTACTAACATGAAAGAAATAACTTCCAAGATCCTTCTTTTCAATTTATCTATGCCTGAGACCACCAATATGTGACTAAAATCACAGTGCACAGAGACATGATCATAAATTCAAGCTTCCCAAGAGACAATATCATAATTCAATCCATTTGTCATTATCATCTATTAAAATTGGACATTCAGTGGCCTCCATAATGAATTTGGTTATGTCTAGGAAGAAAAAATAAAATCCAACCAAAAATTTTGGCCACTTAAAAATTAATGTAAAAGAAAAAATTGATGTAAGAGTAAAAATGAAAAAATACTAATGCTTAACCGTTCAAGGAATATCGTGCCATTGTTTCCCTGTCCTATTCCACACATCCCTGGAAAGAACAAGAATTCAACAAACAAACTATAACTGGTAACAGAGGACGAAGTATAGAACGTTAAGATAAATTCAAGAATTAAAAAACCAAGGGAGAGACGGTGGCTCATAACATACTCCATGAGGTACAGGACACCAAGCGAAAACCATACATACTCATAAGATGCAGACACTATGCAAATCATCCAAACACCGCTACAGAGAAACAAATCACAATTATGATTTATAACATTCTCCATGAGATGCTGCAGAACATTAAGCGAAAATAATTCAAACATCAATTCAACCCTTGTGCCTCATAACATACTCCATGCGATGATGCAGGACATTAAGCAAAAATAATTCAAACACCAATTAAACCCTTATGCCTCATTACATAAAGGTAATCCGACAGATAAAAGCACATCAATCGATCATTTACTAATAATTCTTAATAACTCTAATAATTTTTGGGTTCTACAATACAACAAAAGCACATCGAAGAATTGCAAACATCATATAATTCGACAAAACCTTTGTGGAGACTTGTCAAGAAGTGAACTAGTAAGAAGCACAACAATCCCGAAAAAATGCTAAAAATATTCAATCGTCGAAGAAATACCAACAAAATTCAATCATCGAAGTCAAAAGTCAAATATGATAAATGAAAGATACCAGAACCCTTAGCCAACAAAAGACTTCTAGATTATTTTTCCCACAACAATAACTATTAGGTAATATAACAACCATGAATAATTATATAACTACCAAGAATAATTTTATAAAAACCACTACAACTCTGCCATAATCAAATGATCATACTAATAAAGCATTTATGTAATTCAATAAAAAAATAAAACTAGCAACTATATATATATCCCAAGAAAATATCTGACAAACACATCATATATTTCAAACTTGTACACACATGGTTGGTAGTTGAACAATTCCTAATCCAAAAACCCAAACTCTACCCTGTCAAAACAACAACCAAGAATTCAGGGGAAATCATGCTGTAGATACTTGAACAATTCCAAATCTAAAAATCAACAAAAAAGAGAAGTCCACATTTCTAGAATGGACTCTTACTGGATCAAATGAACGGACAATAATGTTAGCCATCTAATATTTTGCTAATGAAAAAACTTGAACAATTCACACTGTAAGACACAATTACGATAATAGGTATCACCTCTGAAATTACTGATCCTCTGAAACCCTTGTAAAGCCTGTTACCAAGAGCCATAAAAACTCAGACATGATCCATTAGACGTAGCATGAAACATAATGCAAACATCACTGCAGAGAAACAAATGACAACGGAAAATCCTTATATTTGGTGATCAAATCTGAAAATATCAAATAGAGAGGAAATCCTGAACCAATTTTTTTTTATTTTGATAGATCTTTGTCACCAAATAAAATACTGCACTCAAATAGCTAGTCACAAATTAACACAAACTAAGGCTTCAATTGATCCCCATGTTTCCACATGTCCTCGCACATCCATTGCTTGTCTTACCTGTAAAGACATTGTTTGAATCCAATCATAAACCACTGTAGAAAAACAAATCAGAATTCAATCCTAATGTTGGTGATCAAGTCCTTAGAAGTTAAATAAAAGGTGAAACCTCATATAGAAGAAATTAGGCTATTATGAGTTGTTGTCGTTTCAAGTTGAACTTTCCCATGGTAGCACTCAAACAATCCTATTCCAAAAGCAATGTTGCTAAAAAATATCCAAATAAAACTGGATATACTTGTACATCGTGTAAAAAACCTACCATGCAAATATTAAAGAGATTGTCTAAATTTCAGAGAAACAAAGTCGTCTCATACTACTCCAACTATAGAAACTTAATGCCTTGAGATTGGTTCAGTTTCTGATATGCAAACAAGGAAATCCAATACTGCCAACTTATCAGACATTACTGAAAATTGAAACCAAACGAAAACCCACAAAAGAAGATAGCAAGTCCAAAATGATCAGATAAAACCAAGGTAATAAGTCCTAATAATAAGTTTGTGACACAAAATTTCCAAAAACGTCGTTGCATACAAACTTAAGATCGGTCACAGTTCTGTATGCTGAAAAGGGATTAATGCAACACCTGGATTGGGTAGAGAAATAGAATAACAAAGAAAATTACTTTAGCAAGATTTGTTTGACGTAAGAAAATTTCAGGATCATTCTTATACTAATTTCAAAATTTTCAGCGTAAGAGTTACATGCAAAAAATCCAAAGAAGTTCACAACTCAACCCATATGTTCGGGATCAAGAATAATGAATCGAAAGGTTTTGGAAAATTATTAAAAGAACAAAAGACCTATATTATAGAATTATGCAGAGAAGTCATCAAAATTAAATAGTAGAACTTTTCAAACCAAAAAGCAAACCATCAAATCAAAGAGTAAAGCTCAACCGCACTTGTCTCATTCTCATCCCACAATGCCTCTTAGAAACATACATTATCAAAATACAACCAAGATTATAATCAAACCAACAAGTTACAACCAAGATTATAATCAAACCGACAAGTTGAGCCAGCTAAAAATTAAATCAGATGAACACAACAATGTCCTGGTGAAAGAAACATTTAGCTTCACCACAGAATTTCGACCCACCATTTTTACATCCTACACCACACTTCATTGCTTAGCTTTCCTGTAAGCCCAATGAATTCAAGAAAACTATAATCAATAACGGTAGATAATGGAGGACCTAAACGTAGCACTCTTGCTAAGATACATACAATGAAATACCTTCCAACTATCCAGCCAATAAGAGAAATTGTAGACATTCCAAATCGAGCAAATAAGAAAAATAGTGAGTAGAAAAGTAATAAAACCTGAAGCTTCACAATATGTAACAAACATCCATGGTAAGTGTTCATTCCAACACAAGTATAAAAAGATAATCAGATCATCAAAATCAAAGCCCCAATTACAAGAACTCCCACTCCACAAGAGTAGCAAAAAGAATAACAGCAAAGAAAATAATGAATGCAAAATTTTTTTTATCAGCATAATAAATGCAAAGATAATAAAACCTAAACTTTAACTGTATCTTCATCCGCTGTTTCCAAAACCTGACCCCTACATCCTTCATGTAAAAGCTCAAGAAGATTCATGGCAAAGCTCAACAAGTCTCATGGCAAAGCTCAAGAAGACTCATGGCAAAGCTCAAAGTTCACTACAACACAAGTAGAAGATAATCAAATCATCAAAGTCAAAGGCCCAATTACAAGAACTCTCACTCCACAAGAGTAGCAAAAAGAATAACAACAACGAAAATAATGAATGCAAAGATAATAAAACCTAAACTTTAACTGTATCTCCATCCAATGTTTCCAAAACCTGAATCCTACATCCTTCATGTAAAAGCTCAAGAAGATTCATGGCAAAGCTCAAGAAGACTCATGGCAAAGCTTAAGAAGACTCATGGCAAAGCTCACGAAGACTCATGACAAAGCTCAAGAAGTCTCATGGCAAAGCTCAAGATGACTCATGGCAAAGCTCAAGATGACTCATGGCAAAGCTCAAGATGACTCATGGCAAAGCACAAGAAGACTCATGGCAAAGCACAAGAAGACTCATGGCAAAGCTCAAGAATACTCATGGCAGCTCACAAAGACTCATGGCAAAGCACAAGAAGACTCGTGGCAGCTCACAAAAACTCATGGCAGCACACGAAGACTCATGGCAAAGCTCAAGAAGTCTCATGGCAAAGCTCAAAGTTCAGTACAACACAAGTAGAAGATAATCAAATCATCAAAGTCAAAGGCCCAATTACAAGAACTCCGACTCCACAAGAGTAGCAAAAAGAATAACAGCAAAGAAAATAATGAATGCAAAGATGTTTTTTATCAGCATCATAAATGCAAAGTTAATAAAACCTAAAGTTTAACTGGTGGCAAAGCTCAAGAAGACTCGTGGCAATTTGAGAAAACTAATCTTCTTAAAAAGATGACATGACAAAGTACAGAAACAATAAGAAAATTCACAAATATCAAGGGAAGCCACAAATTCAAAACCAAGAGCACGAAGAAGATTACAAAAACACTTTGAAATACTATTGTAGATAAACAACAGTTCAGCCCATATGTTAGGTGATCAAGTCCAAAAACATTAAATAATAAAGACCAAAATCAGCAAGGGACTAAGATTGAGAAATATAGTTAGAAATAAGATACAGTCTGCTTCCATATCCTATCACAAATACTGAGACCCCAACCCGGAAGAAGTAAATAGAGCTCTCATGTTGGAGCTTTCCTTTTGGAATAGGTCACTCATAGCCTTGAGAGATAGTTTTTCATTCTCATATTGGAAATATAACTAAATATTACTGTCATTATGGAGAACATTCTCATTTTGGAAGATAGTTGGGATCATGAGATCAAGGATAAGCATAATTAAGAATCGCCCTAGCTTAGACACACAGTGACTGACACGTGTAGCTTCCTACTATTCAACCAATAAGAGAGAATATAGCCATTTCAAATCAAGCACATAAGATAGTGAATGGAAACATAATAAAACCTAAAGCTTCACAAGTCCAATAATCTACGGCAATTGCCTCCACAATCCAACAGACATCCATAGTAAGTCAGTGCAACATGTAGAAAGTCACTGCAACATGTAGAAGAAGATAATCAAAGTCGAAGACACAAACACAAATGTCAAAGCCTCTCATAGTCATATAGTGCCTGTCTACAAGAACCCCACTCCTCAAGTTTAGCCAAAAGAATAACCGCAAAGATAATAAAACCTAAAGTTTCACTGGACCGCCATTCACTGTTTCTGATACCAGCCCACATTTATATTGCCTTCCAATAAAAGCCGAACAAGAATCATGGGGATTCGAGAAAGCTAACCTCTTTTAAAGAGATGATATGACATAGTATAGAAAGGTTAAGGTAAATTCAAAATTTCAAAACCAAGGGAGCCGCTCATAGGCTCGACACAACACGGAAAGATTCCAAGAAACACTTCCAAATATTACAGTAGAGAAACCAGTTCACAGTTCAACCCATATGGTTGGTGACAAAGTCCAAAATTACTCAAATACCTTCAAATGATTCATTGGTTGTGTTAGTTGTAAAGCCCAAGAATTAAAGAAAACCATTGACACCCTTAATAGAAGTTATAGAAACTAGACAAGATGAATTCAAGAAAGAAAAGCCAATAGAGAAAGTCCTACTAGGCGCTCTTAATAGAAGCTATAGAAACTAGAGAAGATGAATCCATAAATTCAAGAATGAAAAGCCAAAGAGAAAGTCATACCAGGCTCAATGCTATGCAACACCTGGATCAATTGGCCTTTCTGAACTATTATGTTTTTCATTTCATCCATAGACAAAAAAGATTTAAAACTCGCCATCATCACAAAGAATCACATTCGGCGTAAATGAATCACAATCCGATAAAAGCACATTGATCACTTACTAATAATTCTTAATAACTCTTCTATCCCACGACGCAAACATCATGTAATTCCACAAAACCTTATTGAGAATCATCAAAGCAATACCAACAAACTGATCTTGGATATTGACCAAAACATAATATTTCAATCGGGGTTTCAGTTTCACGCTGTAGGATTTGGTTTCAACTCTGGAGATTTCCAAAAAGATGGTAAGTTACAGAAGAGAGAAGAGTACATTTGACGCTTGAAATTGGAGAGTTGGAATGGAGTTTGAGCGCTGTCATCACCTCATCGTTCCGGCGAATGTTCTCGGAAGCCATTGAAGGGAGAGAAAATTATAAATTTAGTTTTGTTGTGTTTCTTTGGTTCACTGTTACTGTCTTTATATATAAGAGAGGATTTTGGGCGCCAACTCACTTAGCGGGAAAGTATATAATATAATAAATAGTTTATTACATTTTTAAGTTAACACTGATGTGACTTGTTAATTCAAACCCATTTTATAAAATTTGTTTCGAATTAATATAAAAATTCTATTACATAAAAATTAATAAGAATTTGTTTGATCTCTTTTATTATAATATTTTTTATTTATTGCAACTACAAAATTATATACACAATTCAATTATAATTTAGAATATAATTCAGAAAATATACTTTTTTAGGAAAGTCTGTTAAAATTTTAAATTCTCAAATAAAACAATTTCAATAGAAATATAAATATAGTCAATTTTTTTAAGATTTCTTATACGATAATTCCACTTTAGATATGGAAGAGAAGATAAGAAGGTTATATCCTAATATTCTTTCTTTCTTTTCTTTCTTCATTCCTTTCTTTATACTTTTCTTTTTTCACACTTCATTTATTTCAAATTTTGATGACATCCTACAATAGCTTCAAATTTTGATAACACCTACAATAGCTAAAGAGTTAGAAATTATTTTTATCTAGATAAGTTCTTATTTATCCTAAATATTCTCAATTTTTTCATTATTTTTTCATTTTTTTATAATTTTGTCATCCATCTTGGTAAAATTAGTTGCCAAATTGATAATCTTATATTAAAATTTAATTAAGTTTAGATATTTTGTTTTAGGTCTTTAAATTTTGAGTGATTCTTTTGTTTGAGGTAGATTTTTTCTTACAATAAAGAATTTCACATAAAAAAAAATCTTAGCAAAATAATCTAAATTAAAGAGTGATGTGATCATATTTTGATGCGTGTTGTTGAATATATTTTTTTAATGTTTAAATTTGAATTGATTTTAAGGTACAACTTTAAAAATGACTATATATTATTGCAATAGTTAATTTTTTTGATATTTTTCTCAAGCAAAAATAATCATGCACTCAAACATGTTTTTAGTAAGCAAAGATTTTTTTGCTAAAGAATCCGATTCACTTATGAGACAAGAAGAAAAAATAAAAAATAAGTTTTTTTTTCAAGCTTGAGCAGGAATATTTTAGCCTAATTAGAAATGGATTAAATATCTTTTTATATATAAATCCATGTATAATTTATATAGTTTTTGAATAGTTTATTCTACTAATATTAGATTATAATAAATTTTATAATAAGTGTAGTGTTACATTTATGGTATTAGAGTTGTTCATCCTTAGGATAACATGAGAATAATGGGTATGGATGGCAATGCAGGTTCATCAGACTCAAATTTGACTCACAAAATGTAGCTAGGTTGGTTTGTCCTGCATAAAATATACAGATGGCTTTTATTGGCCCGCCTCGCATGCTAGCTAATCACGAACCAATCCACATAAGATTTTTTTTTAATTAATGAAAAATTAAATATAAATTTTGAATAAACTTTTGTTTTGTTTATTAAAATAATTTTTTTCTTATTTATAGATGAATTAAATAAATAATTTCATAATATTATTCTCATGACACATATAATAAAATATGAATAAAAAAATAGACACATAGTTATTATTTTAATTTAAAAAATAATATATATATATACAATATTATTATTATATTTAAATTTTATTACAAAAAGGCCAATAATAAAAAATAATATATATATACATATAATATTATTATTATATTTAAATTTTATTATAAAAACCATGTGACTATTGCATTTAACATTTGACTAATGCATTTAATTTGATGAATATTGAAACCTCTGCATTTTAAAAAGGAAAAAAAAAAACTAATATCAAATTTCATGAAGCGGTTTACTAATAATTCTTAATAATTCTTCTATCCCACGACACAAACATCATGTAATTCCACAAAACCTTGTAAAGAATCACAACAATAACTGAAGCAATACCAACAAAACAGATATTGGGTATATATATAGAAAGGAATGATCAAGATTCACGGCTGAGTTATATCATTGACTGGTATAGGAAAAAAATTAAATATAAAAACTTGACTCGTAGGTCCTTAACAATAATTTCAAAGAGAAATAGATTCTACTACTACATAACAACTTGTTTTATCTCCTCCCTTTGTTAATAATTTATATGTAAAATAGAAATGTGACCAAAGTTGTGAGATATTATTATACTGACTTCAAAAATTTCCATACACATAATAGGCTCAGAGATTACTGTCATTCATAGTAAGAGACATTGCTGTCAGTCAAAATAAGACTCCAGGGACATGAAACAATTTCAAACAAATTCATACCTCAACAACTCAACCCATATGCTTACTCATCAAGAATAATGAATCAAAGGTTTGGAAAACTAATAAAGAGCCAAAGACCTATATCAGAGGATTATCCAAAAGGCGTCAAATAAACCCTAAATCCTAAACTTTTCAAACCAAGAAGCAAACTATCAAATCAAAAAATAAAGTCCAACCGCACTTGTCCCATGCTCACAATGCCACTTATGAACCATACACCATCAAAATACAACCAAGATTATAATCAAACCAACAAGTTGAGCCAGTTAAAAATTAATTCAGATACTACAATGTACCGTTAATAAAAACATTGAGCTTCACATATCACATAATTCACACCTCATTTTGGGTAGCCCATGAATTCCCTGTAAAGTCCAATAATTATTTCCGAAACCTGCCCCATATATCTATAGTTTTCCTGTAAAAGCTCAACCAGAAGCATGGGGATTTGAGAAAACTAATTTTCTTAAAAGCATGACATGACAGAGTAAAGAAAAGTTAAGGTAAATTCAAAAATTGAAAACCATGGGAACCGCTCATAGTAAGTCACTGCAACCCAAGTAGAAGAAGATAATCGAAGGCACAACAAAACAAATGTCAAAGCCTATCATACTCATATAGTGCCTGTTTACAAGAACTGCCACTCTACATGTTTAGCCACAAGGTTAGCCAAAAGAATAACCGCAAAGAAAATAATAATGAATGCAAAGATAATAAAACCTAAAGTTTCACTGGACCTCCATTCACTGTTTCCGAAAATTCATTTGTCAAAAAAAGAAAACTAAGACAAAATAAAGTTTTGTAATAAAAAAATTGGAGCCAAATAGTCCTGAGCTCTTGCTAATTACCACTACTAAAATGAAGGGAATGACTCCAAGATACTTCTTTTCAATTTATCTAGGCCTGAGACCACCAAAGTGCCTAAGGTCACAGTGCATAGAGACACGGATCATAAAATCAAGCTGCCAAGAGACCATTTGTCGTGATCATATGTTAAAATAGGACATTCATTAGCCCTCCAATATTTATTTGGTTATGCCTAAGAAGAAAAAATAAAAATCGAACCAACAAGGTTGGCCAAATACAAACTAATGCAATAGAAAAAACTAGTGTAAGAGTAGGAAAAAAAACGAATGATTCACAGTTCAAGAAATATCCCGACATGGTTTCCACGTCCTACCCAACACATCCCTGTAAAGAACAATAATTCAACAAAACTATAAGCCCACACATCCCTAAAGAACAATAATACAACAAATCTATAACGGATGATTAGATAAATCAAAAAATTAAGGGAGACACTGTCGCCCTCCTAACACACTCATGAGATGAAGTACAATAAGCAAAAATCATCTAAACACCGCTGCTGAGATTAAATAAAATAATAGAGGATACACTCATTGAGAAATTAGGATATCCTGATGTGCAACCATTCTAAACTCTAGTTCCTCAACCGCCAAAAGAAATCTCAGACTCGGGACTTGCTGAAAAGGAATGAACACGAAAACCGAATTTAACTGAAGGAAACGATAAACCCTGTACAGTCCAAAAATTGAAGGAAAAGATAATCGCTAATAAGAGGGAGGAAGTATAGAAAGTTGATAAGATGAATATGCGACGTTACACAAACACCACTGCAGATAAAAAAAAACATATTACAATCCTTGTGGTAGGTGATCAATACCAGAAAATATAAATAATAGAAGCAAAACTAAAAAAAGACTTAGGTTATGTTGAGCCCTTGGTCGTTGTTCTCTTCATATCACCATAGGCAAAAAAAAAGCCAGAGAACCAGCCACCAGCTGAAAAGGTGAAAAAAAATTTATGCGAAAGGTTCAAAACTCTTCATCCTCAAATAGAGAATTATACTCAGAATTCACCTAAATGAATTTACTAATTATAGAAATTTGATAAGATGAATATGCTACGTTACCCAACTAATCCAAGCACCACTGCAGATAAACAAATCATATCCTTATGTATTGTGATCAATACCGGGATAAAGAAAAATAGAAGGAAAACTCAAAAAAGACTTGAAGGTTATGTCGAGCCCCTTGGTCGTTGTGCTTTTCATATCATCCATAGCCAAAAGAAATGCCAGAGAACCAGCCACCAACTGAAAAGGTGAGAAGAAATTTATGCAAAAGGATAAAACTCGTCATCCTCAAATAGAGAATTATACTCAGAATTCACCTAAATGAATTTACTAATTACAGAAACTTGATTCGATGAACATAGACGTTACACAACTAATCCAAACACCACTGCATATAAACAAATCATAGTTCAATCCTTATGTAATACCATAAAAATAATAGAAATGCTTGGTCGTTGTGCTTTTCATATAATCCATAGGTAAAAGAAATGCCAAAAAACCAGCCACCACTTGTAAGATGAATATGCATCGTAACCAATCCAAACACCACTGCAGATAAACAAATCATATCCTTATGTACTGTGATCAATAACAGGAAAAAGAAAAAATATAAGGAAAACTCAAAAAAGACTTAGGTTATGTCGAGCCCTTTGTCATTGTGTTTTTCATACCGTCAAGCATGACTCATCCATCATTTTCAACCAACCACGAGGAAAGTCCTACCCACACATCCCTGTCCTACCCCCACACATCCCTGTGAAGAACAATAATTCAACAAAGTATAACTGGTAATCAAGGATGAACTATAGAACGATAAGATAAATTGAAGACTTAAATAACCAAGGAAGATGGTGGCCATAACATACTCGCGATGACCGTGCGAAAACCATACATATTCCATAGGATGCAGGACACTATGCAAATCATCCAAACAGGAAACAAATCACAATTCAACCCTTAAATCTCATAACATACTCTGCAGGACATTAGGCGAAAATAATTCAAACACCAATTCAACCCTTAGGGCCTCATAACACACTCCATGAGATGCTGCAGGACTTTAAGGTAAAATAGTCGAGCACAATTCAATCCTTGGAGATCAAGTAGAGAGAAATTAAACAATAGATAGAGAGAATTGGGATATCCTGAGCTGCAACCGTTTTAAACTTTTTAGGGTTTCAAATCTCAGAAACTCCAATTGCTGAAGGGGAGTGAACATAAACACAAAGTTAGACTACGAAATCAAATGATCAGTCACGAATAAACCCATAAAAAAGTTAAGGGTAACAAAACATAATCTTCATTTCACATCCATTGTGTGTCTTCCCTGTACAACCCAAAAATTCAAGAAAACGAACTAAGCTCTTAATAAAAGGAAGAAGTATAGAGACGTGTTACACCACTGCAGATAAACAAATCATAGTCCAATCCTTATTTTCGTGATCAATACCAGATAGGCAAAAGGTTTAAAACTCGTCACACTCAAATAGAGAATTATACTCAAAATTCACGTAAATGAATTTACTAGTTATAGAAACTTGTAAGATGAATATGCGTCGTTATCCAACTAATCCAAACACCACTGCAGATAAACAAATCATAGTTCAATCCTTATGTACTGTCATAAATACCAGGAAAAAAAAGAAGAAATAAAACTCAAAAAAGACTTAGGTTATGTCGAGCCCCTTGATCCTTCTGCTTTTCATATCATCCATAGGAGAAATAAATGCCAGAGAACTCCAGCTGAAAAGGTGCAAAGAAATTTACGCAGAAGGTTCAAAACTCGTCATCCTCATATAGACCTAAATGAATTTACTAATTATAGAAACTTGATAAGAAGAATATGCAACGTTACCCAACTAATCCAAAACACCACTGCAGATAAACAAATCATAGTTCAATCCTTATGTAAAACCATAAAAAAATAATAGAAGGGAAACTCAAAAAAGACTTAAAGGTAACAAAACATAATACTTCATTTCACATCCATTCCGTGCCTTCCCTGTATAGCCCAAAAATTCAAGAAAACGAACTACCTATACAGCAAAAAAATCAAGAAAACGAACTAAGCTCTTAATAAAAGGAAGAAGTATAGAAACGTGTTACACCACTGCAGATAAACAAATCATAATCCGTAGCAGAAAAATAGGTTATGTCGAGCCCCTTGGTCCTTCTGCTTTTCATATCATCCATAGGAGAAAGAAATGTCAGAGAACTCCAACTGAAAAGGTGCAAAAAAATTTACGCAGAAGGTTCAAAACTCGGTCATCCTCATATAGACCTAAATGAATTTACTAATTATAGAAACTTGATAAGAAGAATATGCAACGTTACCCAACTAATCCAAAACACCACTGCAGATAAACAAATCATAGTTCAATCCTTATGTAAAACCATAAAAAAATAATATAAGGGAAACTCAAAAAAGACTTAAAGGTAACAAAACATAATACTTCATTTCACATCCATTCCGTGCCTTCTCTGTATAGCCCAAAAATTCAAGAAAACGAACTACCTATACAGCAAAAAAATCAAGAAAACGAACTAAGCTCTTAATAAAAGGAAGAAGTATAGAAACGTGTTACACCACTGCAGATAAACAAATCATAGTCCGTAGCAGAAAAATAGGTTATGTCGAGGCCCTTGGTCCTTCTGCTTTTCATATCATCCATAGGAGAAAGAAATGCCAGAGAACTCCAGCTGAAAAGGAGCAAAGAAATTTACCCAACTAATCCAAAACACCACTGCAGATAAACAAATCATAGTTCAATCCTTATGTAGAACCATAAAAAAATAATAGAAGGGAAACTCAAAAAAGACTTAAGGTTATGTCTAGCCCTTGGTTGTTGTGCTTTTCATATCATCCATAAGCAACAGAAATGCCAAAAAACCAGCTACCAGCTGAAAAGAAATTTACGCAACAGGTTTAAAACTCATCATACTCAAATAGATAATTATACTCAAAATTCACGTAAATGAATTTACTAGTTATAGAAACTTGATAAAATGAATCTGCACGTTACCCAACTAATCTAAACACCACTGCAGATAAACAAATCATAGTTCAATCCTTATGTAATACCATAAAAAAAATATAAGGGAAACTCAAAAAAGATTTAAGGTTATGTTGAGCCCTTGGTCAAATGAAAAGAAATTGAAGTAATTTTCCTCGTCATACTCAAATAGAAAATTATAGTCAAAATTGACGTAAATGAATTTACTAGTTATAGAAACTTGATACGATGAATATGCGTTGTTACCCATCTAATCCAAACACCACTGCAAATAAACAAACCATAGTTTAATCCTTATGTACTGTGAACAATACCAGGAAAAAAGAAAAAAAGAAGGAAAACTCAAAAAAGACTTAGGTTATGACGAGCCCCTTGGTTATTGTGCTTTTCATATCATCCATAGGCAAAAGAAATGCCAGAGAACCAGCCACCAACTGAAAAGGTGCAAAGAAATTTATGCAAAAGGTTTAAAATTCGTCATCTTCAAATAGAAAATTGTACTCAGAATTCACCTAAATGAATTTACTAATTACAGAAACTTTATAAGTTGAATATGTGACATTACCCAACTAATCCAAACACCACTGCAGATAAACAAATCATAGTTCAATCCTTTTGTAATACCATAAAAAAAAATATAAGGGAAACTCAAAAAAGACTTAAGGTTATGTCGAGCCCTTGGTCGGTGTGCTTTCCATATCATCTATAGGCAAAAGAAATGCCAAAAAACCAGCCACCAGCTGAAAAGAAATTTAAGCAATAAGGTATAAAACTCATCATACTCAAATAGAGAATTATACTCAAAATTCACGTAAATGAATTTACTAGTTATAGGAACTTGATCCCTGTCCTACCCCCACACCCCTGTAAAGAACAATAATTGAAGAAAGTATAACTGGTAATCGAGGACGAAGTATAGAATGATAAGATAAATTGAAGACTTAAAAAACCAAGGAAGAATGGTGGCCATAACATACTCGCGAGAACCGTGCGAAAACCAAGTCATTCATATTCTATAAGATGCAGGACACTGTGCAAATCATCCAAACAGGAAACAAATCACAATTCAACCCTTATGTCTCATAACATACTCTGCAGGACATTAAGCGAAAATAATTCAAACACCAATTCAATCCTTGGGGCCTCATAACATACTCCATGAGATGTTGCAGGACATTAAGGGAAAATAATTCAAACGTCGAACACAATTCAATCCTTGGAGATCAAGTAGAGAGAAATTAAACAATAGATAGAGAGAATTGGGATATCCTGAGCTGCAACCGTTTTAAACTTTTTAGGGTTTCAAATCTCAGAAACTCCAATTGCTGAAGGGGAGTGAACATAAACACAAAGTTAGACTACGAAATCAAATGATCAGTCACGAATAAACCCATAAAAAAGTTAAGGGTAACAAAACATAATCTTCATTTCACATCCATTGTGTGTCTTCCCTGTACAACCCAAAAATTCAAGAAAACGAACTAAGCTCTTAATAAAAGGAAGAAGTATAGAGACGTGTTACACCACTGCAGATAAACAAATCATAGTCCAATTCTTATTTTCGTGATCAATACCAGATAAATCAAATAATAGAAAGGAAAGTAGAAGAAAAATCTCAGAGACCCCGTCACCAGCTGAAAAGGATAAAGGAATTTGATCAAAAGATTCAAAAATCGCCATCATCACATAAAGAATCATATTCAGAATTGGCGTTCTTCAATCCGACAAAACCACATCAAAACCACATCGATGATAGCAAACATGATATAATTCGACAAAACCACGGAGACTTGATAATAAGAAGCACAACAATCACCCCCAATCAGTACTAACAAAACTCAATCACGGAACCAATACCAACAAAACTCAATATGATAAACTCAATAAGATCTTCGGGTATATATAGAAAGGGAGGGTCAAGATTGACAGCTTATATTACGCGGTGAGGTGAAAATATGCAATTAAGATTTTCATCCTTATCTTATAATAAACTGCTGACACAAAACAGGAGAAACAAATTTGCAGTTATTATTTTAAAGATATTTAAAAATTTCTTACCAATATTGTTTTGTTTTTATTAACTTTTTAGTCAATATAATTAAATTTTAAGATTGTTTTAATCTTAACTTGACTTCAATTTCTAACATTTTAATTTTTGCAAGTTATATAAAATTTTAATGCATTTTTATTTTAATAAATATTTTTTATTTTATCAATTTGAAAAATAAACTTATTTATTTTATTAATGTTTTTAAAATATTTTCCACATTATTAGTTTTGTTATAATAAGACATTTGTCTAAGTTCTTTTAGAATAGGAAAATAATTTTTTGACACCATGTAAAAACGTATACTTAACATCACATTATAATAATATAATAATATTTAAAATTAAAAAGAAAATGATTAAAATATTGTTTTATTAATTTGTGAATGTTTTTTACTCTTTGTGGTGTTAAATATCACAACCCTTTAGAGTTTAATAGATTTCTTTGTGACTTTTTATTGCTATAAAGTATGATTCATCTTAATTATTTTGTTTTCCAAATTATGTTACTAGTTTTATATTTTTCTTATTGTCGTTCACACTTAATGATGATGGGGAAAGACTCTATGATGTCACCAATAATTAATAGCATAAATTCTAAAATTAATTTACAGATAACTTTTAATATAAGTAAGTATATGTTATATTAAGTTCAATCAATATTTTTTTTATTTCAAAGCAATTAATTTTTATTATAACATAATGGTGATTTTTTAATAAATATATTATATATAAATTTAAGGTATTTTCCAATCGCTTCTGATATTAGCAAATATGAATCCAATTTTCAAAATTATACTGAAAGTTGAAAACAATATTTAGTAGGCAAATTTTTTATATAAATAAAAAGAAGACCTTTAAATTCATTTGTTAGTAAACATCTTTTTCCAAAGTTATATCATCCACTGTTATAGAAAAACAAAATATAAAAGTTCACTTCTAAATTAATAGGTCCTTAAGATATTTTATAGGTCCTTAACATATTTTCAAGAAAATATGTTCTATTACATAAAAATTCGTGTTTATATAATCTGTTAGTTAATGTTTACAATATTTTTATTTATTACAACTACAAAAATATATATCCTAATTTTTTATAAATAATATAACTTATGAGCATAAAAATTTCTGTTACTTGGGTAATTGTACCCTGGTAACTCCTTCCCCACTTTTACTTTCTCTTTTTTCTTAAAGGGCTTTAACATTTCTTCAACCACAAAGACAGCTTCTTCCTGCATCTCTATGATTTCTTACTACCTCCATAAACTTTTAAAATATCAAAATCATCTTTAAATAAAAAAAATAAAATAAAAGTATTGTTTTACATTTTATTCACGAGTAAAAAAAGAAGGAGTGAAAAAGAAGGTGCTTGTTGTGGTGGGTGCTGGGTTACGGTTGTGGTGCTTGAGCTTGTTGTTAAGATGGTGCATTATGATGATAGTTGCATTGCGTTGGTGGTGGTAATTATTGTGGGTGTTGACAATGGTTGACTCGTCATTCTCCTCTTTCTCTTAAATACTCATTTCCGAATTATATAATTTGCTCCATTAACGAATTATGCAATTCAGTGCCAAGAATAATAGTGTTCCGGATTAGATATAAAGGCTGACTCTCCCTGCACCCAATCAGTTCTAACTGACACCCAATTGTTTGTGTAAAATGTTTATAACACCCTTAATGATCTATATGAAATGATCATAACATCCTTAATGAGTGAAATTAGGTTACATGCACCCAACACCCAAGTAAAGTGCATTGTGGCGTTCATTGTTTCTTGTAAACATTCTCTTCCAAAAGTCTTACACACAGGCACCATTCAGCGTCGTTCAGGCAGTGCTTTTGAGCCACTTCGACGGCGACAAAGAGTGAAGGCACCGGAGAAGGAGATGCTCTTGTGGGTTCCGAATATTGATATAAACATTTGTATGCACAACGGATGAGTTGATTCGAAAATCTTTTTCATTAGGTCCGAATTTGAAAATTTGGAATTTGTTTATTGGGTGCTTTTTTTCTGCTAGAGTGACGTTCTATCTCTGCCCTTTGAAAGTATATAAATGATAATATAAATATTTTAGAATGAAAAGCAAGTGATCTAGCTTTTAATGTTGATTTTACATGTATTCTTTAAATTGGTTTGGTTTAGTGGTTTTAATCCATTAAAAGTAACAAAATCATCACATTGCCAAAAAAAGAGTTCAGGATGATTGGTTTCCAAATATGTATATCCAAAAGCATGATGGTGCCTTCCAGATAAAAATGTCTACAGTCAAAGAGTGCTAGTTTTGGATGTCAATGTCCGTAGGCAAAACTGACACTTCCGGATGTCAATATCCATAAGCAAAGCTGTCACTTCCGGATGTCAATATCCATAGACAAATATATCACTTTTGGATATTGACATCCGTAAACAAATGTTTGAAAATGGTAGAATGAAGTTTTAAACTGTTGTTGGGTGCCAGTCAAAATTGACTGGGTGGAAGGCAATATGATAAATATGAGTGTATACCAAGATTTTTTTAATGATTACTATAAAGAACTAATTTATGAATAACATTAAAATATATCATTCACATAGTCTACTTTATAGAGAAAGTAAATATTTAATTAGTTATCGGAGTGGATAAAAATAAACTAATTGTAGAAAGTAAAATCTGAATGAATAAATGTTATAGAATTTCTACAATAATGAGAATCATTTGCTAAGAAAGAACTTCTAGATATTTTTCCAACAGCAAAAACTATTAAAGGCAATACATCATAAGATTCACATGTGCCTTCCCCTATTCAACCAATAAGAGATACCGCAACCAAACCAAAGATATAAGAAAAATAATGAATGGAAATGTAAGTTCAATAATGTACCGTCATTGGGTAACAGACATCCATAAAGTCTTCACTGCAACAGATTATCAAATCATCAGGATCGAAGGCCTAACAACACAAATGCCAAAGCCTCTCAAACTCACATAGTGCCTGTTTACAAGAACTCCCAATCCACAAGTTTAGCCATCAAAGAAAATAATGAATATGCAAAGATAATAAAATCTAAAGTTTCACCAGATCTCCATACAATGTTTCCAAAACCTGCCCCCACATATCTATTGCCTTACTGTAAAAGTTTAAGAAGCCTGGCAATTCAAGAAAACCAAGTTCAGAATGGCAAAATCAGCAAGACTGAGAAATATAGTCGGCAAAAAGATGGTGTCTGCTTCCACATGGTATCATAAATTGAGACCCCAACCCGAAAGAAATATATACAGCTCTCATGTTGGAATAGAGAGGCATCACCCGTTACCATAGCCTCGAGGGGAGGCGTTGCTCATATTTTAAATATTATTAATATTTTTAATATAATTAATAATTTTAATATTTTAATACTATTAATTTTTTTAATATTATTAATATTGCTAATATTATAATAATAATATAAATAAAAATAAAAATATTAATATTAGTGTTAATAAATATATTAATAATAATATTTAATTTATCTATAAATATAAATTTATGGATAATTATTCGTGGATAAATCTTATTTTTTTCGGTAGTTATATTTTGGAGTTTTATTTTGAATAATAGTTTCAAGCTTAAACTGCAACTTATAAGTTGCAACTAATAAGTGTTGTATATTTTATTTGTTTTTATTCTAAATATGATTAATAAAATTTTATAATAAATATAACTAAATTAAGACACTTGATAATGGTAAATACATTTATAAGATCAAATTGAATGAAAAATGTCAAAAAAATAATAGAATAATTTAAATACAATTTAAAATGCATCAATTAAAATTGAGAAAAAAAAGTTCATTGGATTAACTCGAGTTTAAAAAAAAATCAAGAATCAACCCAATTATACTATTATTAGTTTAATTCAGATTTAAAGTAAAAAAAAAAACTATTAATGTACTGTCTAGGCCGAAAAGTTTCGACCGAAAGGTTGTACCGAAAGTCTCGACCGAAAGGTTGTACCGAAAGTCTCGACCGAAAGGTTGTACCGAAAGTCTCAATCGAAAGATTAAATATAAAAAGTAAATAAGTAAAATTAAATTAGTGATTATAGCAAAGCCCATAAGATGGGCCCAAATATACAGGTGTGTGTTTTCAAAATGTTAGGTGCAAAAAGAAAAGACCCAAGTAACTCTTAAGCCCAATAAGAAAGCCTTATAAATAGAGGTTCAACTCAAGAGGTAAGGGGATTCAATTTATCTTATGAACATAAAACTATATCTGACTTTGGCATCGGAGCGCGTTGTAGGTACACACACCCACCTGTGAGGAGAAGAAGCCGAGAGCACCTAGCTGAAGGAGAAGCCGAGAGCACCTAGCTGAAGGAGAAGCCGAGAGCACCTAGCTGAAGGAGAAGCCGAGAGCACCTAGCTCAAGGAGAAGCCGAGAGCACTTAGCTGAAGGAGAAGCCGAGAGCACTTAGCCGAAAGAGAAGCCGAGAGCATCTACCTTGAGGAGAAGCCTAGAGCACCCAATGTGAGGAGAAACCCAGAGTATCCAGCCCAAGAAGAGACCGAGAGAGTCCAACCCAAAGTTCGGAAGATTTGTATAAGAGTTAATCTTGTCAACCTGATTCTAGTGTTCTTGGTCCTTGATGTAAGAACATTTTGGCGCCCACCGTGGGGCCGAGAAGTAGCTTAAAAAGGTTGAAGACAAGATGAATCAAAGAGAAGAACAAGGTGGAGAGCAATCTGGGGAGCAGAGAGATAATCAAAATTCCATGTCAATGGCTATGCTCATGCAGTTACAAAGAGAGTTTGGAACACTAAAGAAAAGCAATGAAGAAGAGTTAAGTATGTTAAGGGCGGAGAATGCGTACATGAAAAGGAAGTTGAATGAAGAGACGATTTTAAACACATCATTTGAAACTGTTCAACCAAGAACACATATCCACCAAAGGGTACATAATGAGGAAAGATTTGAAACTACAAGGAAGAGAATACCAGAGACTTCTGTTATCTTTGTCGGAATATCTGTTAGGAGACATCCATTTTCCGAAGCCATTATAGAAACCCCACTGCCCGAAAATTGGAAGAATTTTACCATGGAGAAATATGATGGAGGTACAGATCCCGATGAACACATTGCAGTATACACAACGCATATAAGTTTGTATACGTGTAATGAGGCCATTTTGTGCCGAGTATTCCCAACAACTTTGAAGGGAAGGGCTCTGAGTTGGTTTACTCAGTTGCCACCGTTATCCATTGATTGTTTCAACACTTTAGTAAAAAAGTTTGGAGCTCATTTTGCTACAAGCCGACCACATCATCTGACATCAATTGCCTTAGTGAATATAAGGCAAGAAAAGGGAGAATCCCTAAGAACATTTATGGAGCGCTTTGGAAAGGTAGCACTAAGTATCCGCAATCTCAGTCCGAAAGTCACAATGCATCATATGATTACAGCACTGAAACCGGGACCATTTGCCGACAGTCTTTGCAAAAACTGGCAACCAATCTTGATGAGTTAAGACAACGTGCATCAAAGTTTATGCAGATGGAAGAGTTGAGAGAATTTCGAGGGCGGATGGAAATGATAAGAAGATAAGTGAAAAGGAAGGAGGACATTCGTTTAGAAAAGGAAGAGAATAATTTTGTAGCCGAAAGTTTCAACAATATACACCGTTGAGTAGTAATGGAGCAAGAATCTTACAATAAGCAATGGCAGTAAAGATAATCCCACCACCAAAGAAGGAAAGAACTTCAAAAAGAGCATATCAGAGTAAACATTACCAATACCACAAGAATCATGGTCGTCATACAGAGGAATGTGTAGCTTTGAAAGATAGAATTGAAGAATTGATTCAAGTTGGGCAGTTGAAACGCTTTGTTAGAGATGGAGGGATAAGGAGCAGACAAAGTCCAAGGCAGTTAAACACTCATCGTTGTATGTAAAACCTTTCGGTCAATGATGATTTTTCATGTATAAAGAAAGTCTTATTCAAGATTGAAACACTTAATGAAGAAGTTATTCATATGAAGAGTCAAACTGTTAAATTCATCAATGCTTCGCATACTTCAAACCTCTCGGTCCTGGATGCTTTCACTTCAAGTGAAATCCCTCCCGAGAGTGTATCTCGTACTTCAAACCTCTCGGTCCTGGATGTTTTCACTCCAGGTGAAATCCCTCCCGAGAGTGTATCTCGTTCTTCAAACCTCTCGGTCCTGGATGCTTTTACTTCAAGTGAAATCCCTCCCGAGAGTGTATCTCGTTCTTCAAGCCTCTCGGATCAAGATGTTTTCACTCCAGGTGAAATTCCTCCCAAGAGTGTATCTTGTTCTTCAAACCTCTCGATCATGGATGCTTTCACTTCAAGTGAAATTTCTCCCGAGAGTGTATCTTGTTCTTCAAACCTCTCGGTCCTGGATGCTTTCACTTCAAGTGAAATCCCTTCCGATAGTGTATCTCGTACTTCAAGCCTCTCGGATCAAGATGTTTTCACTCCAGGTGAAATCCCTTCCGAGAGTGTATCTCGTACTTCAAGCCTCTCGGATCAAGATGATTTCACTCCAGGTGAAATCCCTTCCGATAGTGTATCTCGTACTTCAAGCCTCTCGGATCAAGATGTTTTCACTCCAGGTGAAATCCCTTCTGAGAGTGTATCTCGTACTTCAAGCCTCTCGGATCAAGATGCTTTCACTCCAGGTGAAATCCCTCTCTCGAGTGTGTTTCATTCAAATCAAATCTCAATCAACGGAGTTCTTATTTAAGAAGTCGAAAAGTTATAGTCCGAAAGGTTGACAGAATACAAAAACCGAGAGGTCTTATCAAAAAACTGAAAGGTTCCAAAACAAAAACCGAGAGGTCTTATCAAAAAACCGAAAGGTTTCAATACAAAACCAAGAGGTCTTATAAAAAAATCGAAAGGTTCTAATACAAAAACCGAGAGGTCTTATAAAAAACCGAAAGGTTCTAATACAAAAATCGAGAGGTCTCATTTTTTGCATGGCACAAAACAAAAACCGAGAGGTCTTATCAAAAAACCGAAAGGTTCCAATACAAAACCGATAGGTCTCATTTTTTGCATGTTAGAAAACAAAAACCGAGAGGTCTTATCGAAAAAACCGAAAGGTTCTAATGCAAAACCGAGAGGTCTCAAGACAAAACCGAGAAGTCTAAATAAACATTGGCGTATCAGTATCAAGTCCAAAAGTTCAAACCTATAAAAATAGTCAAAATTGGTCTCTAACTAGAAAAACCGAGAACTTTAATTAGGAAGTTCATAAACAATTATTTTCAGTTCAAACTCAAAAATCGAAAGGTCCAGGTTGCAAAGTGTTTAAATAATTTTATACTTGAAAACCGAAAGGATAAGATGAATTTATCTTAGGTTGGAAAAATAAATCAGTTAAAACTGAATACTAAAATCCAAAAGGTGGAACCGGATAAATTGGTTATATTAGATAATCTAATTTTATCTTTTATGCATACTTATGTTAAATAAGATTATTCACTAGCAAGCGATTAAGTTACGTGCTAAGTAAGTAAAATATTATATATGGTTTGATGTTATACATCCAAAATAACTTCTTCAGGATTTCATGTCAATAATAAATAAATAATAGCTTATGATCGAAAGATAACATTTAAAGCATTTAAGTCAGATGACCGAAAGGTTAGGTTGGCACCGAGAAGTTACGACCGAGAAGTCTATGATAGCATTTGCTCGTAACCGAAAACAAAATTAATCAATCAGATCACATAACCGAAAGAACAAGATTGAGAAGTTTGTGATAATATTTATGGGTAACCGAAATATAACATTAAATATTTCAAACAAATAACAAGTTGGTTAGGCCGAGAGGTCTAAAATGATATTTAATTGGTAACAAAAAATGGCTCGAATTAAAAGAAAACAATAAACAATTATATTAAGTTCAAAAGGTGGTTTCACGACGAACCTAAAACTTTCCAAAGGAACTATTTCATGTAAATCTTTCGGAATAAACTACTTTCACTTAAACTTTTTTCCAAAGAATATTATATGTAGTTCTCGTGGTCAAAGATGCTTTTTTAGTTGGGCAAAGTGCATCGAAAATTATCGAAAACTAATGCCGAATACTGATGATGCCGAAAGATGAGGTCGAACATGTTTGTTATATTAGATGAGTTAAACTAAGATATATCTTTTAAGCATAGTTAGCCAAATACTAAGCCGGATACTGAAACCGAAAAGGCGAGATGTATTTATTTTAGGTTGGAAAAATACTAAAATCGAAAGCTAGGATCCGACACGTTGGTTATATTAGGTGATATATGGTGCGGTGAAAGTGGACAATCACATCTTCACTTTATCTTTCATTCACATTTGTGATAAATAAAGATTATTCACTAGCAAATAATTGGGATACGTGCAAAGTAAATAGAATATTATATATAACTTGATGTTATACATCCAAAATAACCATCAAGTGGCTGGGACAAAACATGTTAAGAACCCTGGAACTTTACTTGGGAGTTCTTACAAAACAACAAACTAAAACAAACTATTCGGCGCCGGCATGCCTATCATCATCAGCGCCACCATCTTCATCTTCATCTTCATCATAAGGAATTTCACTGATGGGCATCAGTTCGTCATTATAAAAATCTTTGCCCACGTCGAAATTTCCAGCATCCAATGGAATCTTTTAAAAATACTCGGCTTGCTGGAGAGGTTTTTCAAAACCCAACTTGTGTTGCTGAACAACATAACCCTCAGCTCGAGTAACTCTTGAATTCAACTGGTTTATCACAGATTCTAAACGAAGATTATTATCAGCTTCAGCTTTCTTCACAGCAGAAAGATCAACGAAGTTTCCTTTCAATCGTTGAATCTCATCGTTAAGGGATAACTTATGAGACGTTAACTCAGTAACCTCATCCTTCAAAGACTCTTTCTCGGCTTCATAACAATCCTTAGCCTTAGACAACTCTTCAACTTAGGAAGTTAAGGATCTGATCTTCTCATTTGATTTAGTTGTTTCCTTTTTCAATTTTTCAAGTTCAAAAGAAGAAACAACATCCTTAGTCTCTTCTCTTATTGCTTTGCCAATTAGTAAAGTCCGGTTAGCAAGCTCAATCACCGAATTTGTAAGAGAAGGAATAGTAGCCTACGAGAACATGTCACGAGAAGAAGCATTGGGACTAGTATGCACAAAATCCAAAAGTTATAGGCCGAAAAGTTGGCCGAAAGGAAATTCGAAACGTAAACACGACTTCAAATATTATGTTATCAATTTTCAACAAGTTATAGGCCGAAAGAAAATCCGAAAGGTAAACGGCTTCAAACAATTGTTATCAATTTTCAATAAGTTATAGGCCGAAAGGTTGGCCGAAAGGAAAACACATCTTCAAAAAAAGAAAAAATTATGTTATTCAAGACTCTTGCGGGATTCAACCAACTCTTTATTCAGCTTCAAGATCTATAGCTTCTTCACTTGAACTCATATCACTACTAGCTTTATTCTTCACAACAGAAATGATGGCAGATGAAACAATTGAATGAATATCCTCATTCATCTGAATTACTTTCCTAATAGCCTCGTTACTCATGTCCAGAAATTTTGTAAATTCATCAGAAATGGAAACAGAGCTTGAAGAAGACATTATACCTTTTGAGAGTATTCGGTTCCATCTTTCTGAATCAATAAAAACAAAAAACCCTTCCAAACGAAGCGTTACAATATCACAATTATAACTCGTCATGTCAATCGGCATAATCAAGAAAAGTACACAAAACAAGGCAATACTTTGATACGAAAGGTATTAAATACAAAATTTGTCCTTTTCATTAGGCATAACGTCTTTTTCAAATCCTCATGCCTGGGGGCTAGTGTACTGTCTAGGCTGAAAAGTCTCGACCGAAAGGTTGTACCGAAAGTCTCAATCGAAAGATTAAATATAAAAAGTAAATAAGTAAAATTAAATTAGTGATTATAGCAAAGCCCATAAGATGGGCCCAAATATACAGGTGTGTGTTTTCAAAATGTTAGGTGCAAAAAGAAAAGACCCAAGTAACTTTTAAGCCCAATAAGAGAGCCTTATAAATAGAGGTTCAACTCAAGAGGTAAGGGGATTCAATTTATCTGATGAACATAAAACTATATCTGACTTTGGCATCGGAGCGCGTTGCAGGTACACACACCTGTGAGGAGAAGAAGCCGAGAGCACCTAGCTGAAGGAGAAGCCGAGAGCACCTAGCTGAAGGAGAAGCTGAGAGCACTTAGCCGAAAGAGAAGCCGAGAGCATCTACCTTGAGGAGAAGCCTAGAGCATCCAATGTGAGGAGAAACCCAGAGTATCCAGCCCAAGAAGAGACCGAGAGAGTCCAACCCAAAATTCGGAAGATTTGTATAAGAGTTAATCTTGTCAACCTGATTCTAGTATTTTTGTTCCTTGTTGTAAGAACAATTAAAAAGAAAGTTGGATCCATGGAATCAATCTCATGTAGATGAACACCTCAGAACGAAGGTTTAATGTACAACACTTTTCTTAAATTACTACCTTTCCCAAACACCTTTGTCCTGGCCTTTTATATCAATGTAAGTATTATTATTTATAAATATCTATAACTTTATAAATAAAATTTATGAAATTAATCTCTATTTTTACTGTATATTGTTCTTGTTTTATTTAAAGTAAATGGCTATATATATGATATAGGTTATGATTACTTAAAAAAAAGTTATGAGATAAATTTAAAAAGGAAATTGCAACCAATTAATATGAACGAATAATAGTAAAAGAAACCTGCAAAACTTGTAATAATAATTGTTTTATTATTTTATTGGAAAAAAATGATTCAACATATGCCACGTACATAATTGTGTGGTCTCGATTGTACCCGAGAGCATATAAACAAAAGATACATGGTGAGAACATGAACAAAAGATTCATGGTTATATGCTCTAAGAAGCTCTGATCCGTTTTCCTCCATTTATGGTTCCTTAAGATTCTTTTAGAGAGTGTAGTGTTGCTGGATGGTATCAATATCAATACCCTTCAACTTCACCACAGATTCAACATGTCCCTTCAGGGTGTGGAGCTCCTTCAACCTGCAAATTTTGACACCTCAAATTAAGCATATGCATGTTGAAATTCGAGAAAAGAGGCTAAGTTTGGGAGGAACTGAACCTGGCAGCTTCAGCACGTCTTTTAGCTTGCTCTGCAATTTCAGACTGCTCGTGGTTAGCCTTGTTGGTTTCTCCAACTTGGAGGCCGTGAAGTGTGCGCTGAGCCACGGCCCATTGAGCTTCTCTTTCTCCCTTTCCGTAGTCCTTCTTGGTAGTGAAGGCAGTCTGCATGAACACAACAAGCATTGGAATGAAGAGAGAAACAAGAATGAAGTGAAAGACAAGTTTGGTCGTTTGAGAATGTTTGTGGCTAGACCTTGTTCTCAAGCATGTTGTCCCAAGCCCTGCCTGACAGTCCCAACCGGATGAGGAACTTGAGGATGTCAAGAGGAATGTAGGTAACAATGCTGAAGACCCAGATTGCTCCTGCCCATCCCCAACCAACTCCATTGATCCTGGCAAAGTCCCAGTGTGCATACACAGCAATCACAGTGGCCACCTGATTCGCCACTTCCCAAGTCAGAAATATATATGTATATTATGATGGAATGGAACTACTTTTTTCTTATTTCTTCGTTCATGGTTGATTTCCTTGTTTATTATATAGCATGTTTTCAGAAAGTTCACTCACCATTTGAGCAGCAAAGAAGGCTGTAATAAGCAAAATGCCAGGGCGTTCAACATAAGACCAGCTCCTTGACCTGGTGACGAAGATGAGTGCTTGACTGATAATACTCACTTGAAGGTACAGGGCTGAGTTAAGCTGCTCCTCACTGTCTACAATTGGCTTCACGCCAAAGGTTCTCTGAAGGAAGAAAACATCATTGCATGTCATGTTATAGTCTTATATAGGATCAGTTTTGTCTTTTATTTGAGTAGTGAATGGCACTTACAGTGAAGAAATCGGTGTCGTGAACCAAAAAGAAGAAGACAACAGTGATGATTGCCATGTAAGCTCCAAGAACAACTCCAGTGGCGAAGATTTCTTTCAGCTTCCATGAGTCAGGAAGAGGAGAAGGCTTCACCCTATCCTTGGAGATGGTCATGATGGTTCCATCGTTGAGGATGGCGATGATGAGGACCATGAAAGGGGAGAAGTCAAATTTCCAGATTAGAGCAACAAGCATGAATCCAAACACAATACGGATGGTGATGGAAACAGCATAGATTGTGTAATTCTTCATCCTCTGGAAGATGGCTCGGCTGGTCAAAACAGCACTCACGATCACACTGAGTCCGGGCTCAGTCAGGACAATGTCTGAGGCACTTCTGGCTGCATCAGTGGCATCAGCCACGGCGATACCAATGTCTGCCTTCTTCAGTGCTGGGGCATCATTCACACCATCTCCAGTCATTCCACAAATATGCTTTCTATCTTGCAATCTCTTCACAATCTCATACTTGTGCTCTGCATGTCACATCAAAATCAGTTTGTCATGTAGAGAAGTCTAAAAACATTATGCTTTAAACTCTTTTTCTTATTATGGAGTTTTTCTTTTAGATTAACATGAACAATAGATTGATGTGATTACCAGGGAAGACTCCGGCAAATCCATCAGCCTTCTCAATGAGTTCATCAACTGGGATTGATGCAATGGCTGGGTCCTTGCTGTCACCCAGAAGGGAGGATGAAGGGTACATGTTGGTGCCCATTCCAAGCCTGCGACCGGTTTCTTTTCCAATGGCAAGTTGATCACCGGTGATCATCTTAACATTGACTCCAAGGTCAAGAGCACGTCGAATAGTCTCAGCACTGTCGTGCCTTGGAGGGTCAAAGAGGGGCAAGAGACCCAGGAACTCCCAGGAGTCTCCTACACTCTCCTTGCTCTTTTCCGAAACAGTCTGAAAACCATGTGCAAGAGTTTTGTTAAGGGAATCTCCCACTCCTAGTGGTTGTTATAACAAAAAATATCATTTTGGTTTTTAACCGTGAATTCATGGCATGTAATAATATTATACACTTTATTCACCTGTCGTGAAACACCCAATGAACGCAGACCACGGTTAGCATACTCATCAATGACTTTGTGGGCCTTTTTCAAAGCCTCTCCCTTGAGTCCACAGAGCTCAATAATCTGACATTCATAAATTGGTTAGTCAAATATCAGTAGTTTCATATATGTTGTGTTTTATGAGAAAAGTTATTGTTATTTCGTGGTTATGTTGTGATGCATATTGGTAATGGTGAATCCCTCACTTGCTCAGGAGCACCCTTGCTGCTTCTGTGCCAATTGTTTTGGCCATCAATGTAAGTGATAGCTGTGCGCTTGTCCACAGGGTTGAAGGGCAAGAAATGCACCTCATTGATTCCTGCTCTTGCCTGAGATGCCACAAAAGAGAGCAGTTGACAATGATGAGCCAATTTACATGGTTTATGCTAACACGGTACTAATGTTCATAAAAGATTGTCCATTTCGAAACATAGTTGGTACCTCCTTGGGATCAGCCAACATTCCAACGATTGAAGCATCGATGGCATCCTGGTTTTCAATCCTAGAAGCCCTGGCAGCATACAAGACAAGGGCATCCTTGTCCATGCCAGTGGGGAACACCTACAATCACAAACAACCTTGATTAACACAAATTGGAAGCTTTTAACGCAAAAGCGTGGATTCATGATCACATTTTAGGAAAACAAAAAGCGTTCACATTGGTCATTCACCTCAATCAAGGTCTTGTCCACAGTGAGCTTGTTAAGAGTAAGAGTTCCGGTCTTGTCACTGCAGAGAACATCCATGCCCGCCATTTCTTCAATGGCTGTCATCCTCTTGGTGATTGCTCCTTGCTCAGACAAACGGTGAGACCCAATAGCCATGGTAACAGACAAGACTGTAGGCATGGCAATTGGGATACCTCCAATGAGAAGAACCAACAAATTATCAATACCCTCTCTGTAAGCCCTTTGCTGGATGGGATACATCACAATAATCTCAATCAGCATTCCCACAGCAATTGAGCAGATACAGAAGTTTCCAATGGAAGTCAACACCTAAAAGAAGGCAATCCAGTATCCAAACATGAGTCCAAAGTTGTCAAACAAAGAGGAAACACTGACTATTTTGTAAAGAAAAGGCATACCTTTTGGAAGTGACCAACATTGTTGGTGCTATCCACAAGATGTGCTGCCTTTCCAAAGAAGGTGTGAACACCGGTGGCAATGACAACAGCTTCTATCTCACCTTGTTTACAGGTGGAACCAGAGAAAACCTCACTACCAGGGTTCTTGGTGACGGGAAGGGACTCACCAGTGAGGGCAGACTGATCAATCTTAAGGGGATCTCCCTCCAAAAGACGAGCATCAGCTGGAACAATATCTCCCAACTTGATACTGATCAAATCTCCCGGCACCAGAATTGCTGCCTCCTCCTCACTCCATTTTCCATCCCTCAACACCTATACACAAAATGGTTCCTTCCTTTTAGTTTGAGAATGTGAAATTTATGAGATTTTGGAGTTGAATGAGATTGGACACACCAAAAAGAAGAAGCATGAAAGTGAATCAACAAATGCTACATCACCTTGGTTTTGGGTGCAAGACCAGCCATTAAAGCTGCTGCGGCATTGCCTGCGTTGTTCTCCTCAATGAAACTAATGGTTGAATTGATGATAAGCAACACGACAATACCAACGAAATCTTGCCAATCCGGTGGCTTGCCCTGATGAATTTACAAGCTCTTGTTAGATAAAGACACTGCCAAAAATGAGCACAAGAACATAGACAAAGAGATGTGAAAGCTCTGTGATTACCCCTCCGTTGGCCAATGCAATGGCCATGACGGCAGCAGCCTCCATGACCCATGAAAGTGGATTCCACATAAAACCCAAGAACTTAAGAAACTTGCTATCTGTTTTCTCCTCTAGCTTGTTGGGGCCAAAGATTTGGAGCCTCTTCTCTCCTTCAGCAGATGTGAGACCCTCTTTGGTACATTTCAGTTGCTTGAAAACCTCCTCAACAGGAATGTGTTCCTGCACACACATTCACAAAAGTCATTTCATTTCACAGAAAAGGATAACACCTAACATACAAAACATCACGTAATAACATTGTTTCTTACAAGATCCACATTCTCGTTTTTGAGGTCTTCAAACGATATGTCGGAGGCCATGTTGTAAAAATGATGAACGTGTTCCTCCCTAGTTAATTATTTTATTTTATTTTATTATCTCCTCTCTTCTATGAACTCCTTGAGCTCACTCCCTTAGGCCTGGAAGACCATGCCAAGGGTGGAAAGAAGAGGAGAAATTTTTTGCCTAGGGAAGGACAGTTATGTTGTCCAAGGTTTTCACAGGCTTTATAGTGATAAATTTGGCGACAAAATAGGCCATGCATGGTTGTTTGGTGAAGTGCTGTTATTCTCCACCACAGATTTCCTCTTCTTATGGATTGTTTGTTTAATGGTCTTGTGGCTTGCCTAAGTTCCCGTGTGCCATTGAAATGCATATTTGCATGCAAACTCACCACTTGAGTTTCTGTTAAAATATCAGCTATTTTGGTTGAGAAATTATATATTTCAAAATAATTTATAATTTTATCAATTTTAAAAAAATTCTAACTTTTTGACGGTTTTGCGTGTATTTTTTTAAAGTTTTTTTTATAAATATTAATATTTGTTGTATTGTATTTTTACGTTAATTATCAAAATATCAAAACTCATATAATAAAAATGAAATTATAATTAAATAATATGGGAAAATATTAAAATAATAATATTAATGATTGTTATATGGTTATATAAAAAATATGTTTGTTTATATATCTTTACATCAATGTTTTATTGTAAGTTTATTTCGGGATATCAATAACAAACCATTAGATTTCTTTCACATCACACACAATACACTATAATAATATTTAAAATTAAAAATAAATTGAATATGATTAAAATATTATTTTATTGATTTGTGAAGTATATGTTTAGTATTGTTTGTTTGTTTTGGTGTTTTTTAAATTTGTTGAAGGTTCGCTTCGAAATTGGAGTTATGATTTTTCACAGGTTGCATAAAATTTGTATAATGATGATTTTTGTTTTAAAAGAATCGGTTTAAATAGCTCTTATAATTTATTTATGTCTGCTATGCTGGATATCTGATATCAACGAACGAACGATTCGAAATAAAATTCAAAAAATTACTTTCACACTCTTCAAAAAAATAAAACTCCCACTTAACAACAATTTTAATATTATAATAATATATATTATAATTTTATATTAAAAATAAATGAATATTTTTATTTTTTAGTGTGTTTTTAATAGTGTCAAATATTACCACTCCATACATATAAAAAAATGTAATTTCTTGTACTTTCACTAATATTTCAGAGTGGATATATATTCACAACCTTAAATCTACATACCTTAAAATATTAATTAATATTTGGAAACTATAAATATATTTGGATCCACACTCTCGTAATTCGAAAGAGAATAAAAATACATTTCGATTCACAATTTTATTTGAATAAAACAATTTCATTTTATTATTTAGACTGCAGATTTCAATTTCAATTAAATATAAGAAAATATCTTGAATATTAAATCATATTTAATAAATTAAAAATATTCTGTTTATTATTTTTTATTAATTTTAGTTGATATTATTTTTTACTGATATTAATCAGAATTATTTCAATTGTCGCTAGTGAAAATACTTTTTGATAAAAAAAAATCTGAACATCAATAAAAAAAAGTATACCTATATATTTTAACCAATAAAATTTTAATCAACACGAAAATTCAAATTTATATTGGACAAAAAAACTAACTTCGACAAGCATAAAAAACAAAAATAGTTAAAAAACAACAACCATAAATTAACATCAATAAAACAAATTACAAAATAATAAAGTATTAGTTTATACATCCAATTGATTGAGAGGAATAAAAGTTCAAGAAATTTGAGTTAGGTAAATTAATATCAATATTCTACATAATTTTGTTATGCTTTTACAATATTTTTTTAAAGTAATGCAATATTTTTCTTTTTTGCAATGATATTATCACCAGTAACGAAAACTATTGACTGCTATTAATCTTAATGACTGAATATAATTGGTAGTACTAGTAGGATACCTGTACTGAATAAAAGTAGACGCATTGATAAAAAAATGGATTTCTAATTTGTTTCTTTATAAACGAATTTACAAACAAAGACCCACGTAGAAATTGTGCAAAATAGTTTGGTCAGTGAAAATATAGTTTAACAGTTTTTAATATTATGATTCAATTTTAATATTGTAAAACTACTCCCCTAAACCCGTAAACACGCTTTAAATTAAATAATTCAGTCTTGAGGATCCCATTGAAACATGTTACAACTGTTATTATTGACGTGTAAGGATTAAATCTACTTCATTTTTCATGCAAGAAGGTTAAGGGTGTTCTATGATGCATAGCAACGCTGGCTTGGCATGGGATCATATCACTATATCTGATCAACAATGCGAGGATCACAACGTTCTCAACAAGTTCACCCTCTAATACATTATAAGAACAAGTTCACCCTGCATTCTAAGAAATAAGACGCACTAAGATTTGTTTCAGTTAATCATACAGAATTCAATACTAATATTATCCTAACATTAAAAAAAATTTGTTATTTTCTAAAGTAATGTTCTTATATTTATAAAATTCTAAAATTTGAAACAATAAAATCTTAAAAAAAAACTAGATTATTTTGACTTGGTTCACAATTTACCTATGGAAGCAAATTTAGCATCCAAACATACACTTACAGCCACCTATCAGTATCCCTAAAATAACAACACTTTATCCCTATCATCCACTCTCGTCGAATCACTCTGTTCCTTCACTAATCAACACTGTTTCGATTATGATTGTCCCAAACTAATTACTGCAAACAATCTTGCCCCGTGATTAAAAGAAATGCATGAATACCTCCTAATGACAGCAAAGAGACATATACAGGTATAATGCAATAAAAAGGGATAAAAAAGAGAGGAATTAAGAATGTCAACGAGGTGTTTATACTGTATAACCGGTGTCATGTATAATTACTTTCAAAATAACTCCATTAGACCCTTCAGACAAAAAATTGAAGCCAAACCCCACAGCACCCTAGATTTTGTCATAGTGTCATACTATGAACGATCAATCTAACCATTTTAGAATATTTTTCTTGAAAAATTGCGGTAATTGAGGTTTAAACACTGAACTACAGAACGAAGCCACCCTGGCATTAAGCATATTTCAAGTTTATCATGAAACAGGTTACAAGGTTTTCATCAATTATATGAATAGCGAGGAGGAAAGATAAAGAGAAATGGACGGCAACACATTAAAGTTTAAAACCTCCATCATAGTTTCACATTAATACCAAAAATCATGACAAGTAACTGTAAAATGAGAAATAAACGATGACAAAAACACTCAGACGCTACAATGTTTCAATATTAAGGATTACACTAAAATCCTAGAACACAATAGTCATCCATCCACCTTAAAATCCGAGCTTGGTGCGGCGCCAGTGCCTGCGCTTGGCATTATACCTGAAAACACACACAAAGGGGACAACAATGGCAGGATGTGAATACACGAAATCAAAAAACAGCATTCTGAAAACCCTAGGATGTTGTTCGAAACTGACCTGATGGTGTTGTCGGTCCTCATGCGGATCCAGTAAGGGATGGGCCTGTTCTGCCTCATCTTCTTGGCAAGCTTCTTCTTGATCCTGAACGTCTTGTGGGAAGGCTGCACATCAAATCAATCGCTTCACATCACAATCGATGAACTTCAAACGATTCACAAACACAAACGACCATGGATTCGATTCTTACCATTTTCGCTGTCGACGATCCAACACAAGCCGCAGCACTTCTCTGAAAACTAAAGAAAACCCTAACCAGTTCCAGTCTTTTACAGAGTCACCACACGGTCCTGTGGATTGGGCCAGCTATGTTCTTTCGTGGGCTGAGGCCCATCTGCATTCTCAAACTCTTCAGCCCACAAACCCTATTTATGTAGTTTCTATTTCCCTGCGTGAGACATTTTTTATTTTTCTCGAAAATATATTTTAATTGTCCAAAAAATACTTTTTTTAAAATTATTCTGGATAAGTAAACGTTATTTGGTGTAAAATAAATAAATATTCACATATTTAACTTTAATTATAAATTATTATCTATAATAGCTTTATTAATTTTTGTAATTATTTTCTAAATTATATTGATTGACATTGCAAAGATAAATAATACACGTAAATTCATTTTTTTTTTAAATGAAAATCACATTGTAAGGTTTTTCTATCAGTACTGAGATAGTAAAGTTAAGCTATTCTGATGTAACCATGAAACATTATATTTCTTATAATAAAATTGGGATAAATGATATAAAAAATCCAATAAATGTTTGTGTTTACTTTATTGATCTATATGCAAGAGAAATATGACATTGACTATTAATTACATTTATTATTTTTTGTGTTATTTACCATTATATTAGAAAGGATGATTATGGGTTGACATTAATTTTTTTCTTTTCAAATTATAATTTTATAAATTACTATTATATTGTAATATTTATTATTTATTTATAATTATTATTATTATTATTTCAACTAACAAAACCATGTGTTGTAGTATATGTGTATTTACATTTTTTATTAAATTAAAATATATAAAAAAATATTATTTTCTTATTTTTTAAATTAATACAATTTAACACATATATATATATATATATAAATATATAATTTTGTCAAAATAGTATTACAAATTTATATTTTTTTTATTTTCTATAAATTATTTAATTATATATATAATATTATTATAAAAAGCAGTTGTTAAATAGTAATGATGTCATTTCATGTTATTATTTCAGAACCAAAGAAATCAACCACAAAGCAATTTGATCGAATAGATAACCTATTTTTGAAACGTATGCAAATAAGTTTGTTTTCTATTAAAATATGAACTTTCTTCACTACTAAAATTTTGCAATTTTTTCCACTAAGTATAATCTATTTATATATCAATTTTGATCTAATTTTTTCATAATTTTTTTATATTTTTATTTTTTAATAATTTTTTTTATATGATGATAAATTATAATTATTTTGGTTTAACTTTGTATAGTAAGTTAAACTGAAAACTTTATATAAAAAAGTTTATTACTTTTCAATCTGATTTAATGAAAAATAAATAAATAATTATAAAAAGGTTAGTCATCATCGATCATTCTAAATTAAAACCTACTTACGTAAAACAAGTGAAAATATATATTTTTTAAAAATAAAAAAAAATTATAATCTTTTTAATGTCCAATAATTTTTTTTATTTTAATCCTTAAAAATATATTATTTTTTAGTTTAATATTTGATGATACCTATGATATGATACTTTTAATTATATGATTATTGTTAAGTTGACTAAAATGCAATTGGGTCCAACTCTTCAAATATAAACAAATTATAAAATAATCTTTTTTAACTTCCTTCCGCATTTTTACTTTCACCTCCTAGTAACCTTTTTATAAGTAGAAAGTAAGATAAATTAAGCTTTCTTCGATAGCTAAAATCAATTTAAATTACAGAAATTGAAAGCCTTTTTTTTACTTGAATAGAAAGTAGGAGTTTCTTAAAGAGACTATTTTATAAAAAAAAAAAATTAACACGAGTGATTTGTAGGAAATTCATAACTGAATAGCAAATCTAGCTTAAATTGAAAATTAATTAAGTCGAAAGCTAAAATATTTTAACTTTTTTTTTCGGTTTTGTAAAGATGATTTTTTTCACGTGGCATTTACTATTTTAAAAAATAAATTTGAAATATTTTATAATAGTAAAGAATTTTTATTGTTTTATAATATTGTGTTATTTGGATAAGAAAGTGTAAAATAAATTCAAATTATAAAAAATTATTAAAGTAAAATAATGAATTCTAAGTTATATGTAAGGATTTGGATTTTTTTTTATTACATTTTCTTTTTTTTATGGGCGTCATTTTGAGTAGAATATTTATTACTTTGATTTTGGTTTAAGAATTACTTCAACTTTTTTGTGTCATAACTTTGGTTATTGGTAAGGTTATTTTCTTTTTTCACTGTAATTGGTAGTTAAATTTTCTTCAATATGTTTTCTCAGTATCTTAAATTAAATTGAATACTCACGCCAAAAACAAGATATTCTTATTTTAATAATAAAAATAAACAAAAATATGAATCTAGTAATATATTCAATAGATTTTAAAAAAAAAAATAAGATCCTAATAAAATATTTTGTAGATTTTATTTAAATTTAAAATATTGGTTAAATGGAAAGAAGAAAAAAATAAACACTATTTTGTAGAAACAATTAGTATGAAATTTATCATAACAATAATACTATTATTAAAAAGAAATTATAATAACAAAGTATGATTAAAACAAAAACAAAAAAAAGTTACATTTATTTATTCTACAAATCAAACATCTATAAGAATCTTAACATGGCAAAAGTGTAGCTCCAGGTCCACATGGACGAAGAGTATCCATGTATGAAGTAAGAGAAACATAGTATTTACATTTGTTTTCACATATTTCTTCAATCTTCATGTAGTTTTCACCGGTCAAGCCACAACTGTAGATATATTTTTCAGTAGCAAAAATGAGAAGTTCACCATTCATAACCGTGAACCCTGTGATTGTAGGGTATTTTTCCTTCAAACCCATTTTTTTTGTTTTTATCTTCATAATTCTCCTCCACCTACTTGTTTTATAATCTTTCAGAATCCAAACTTTGAAAGTAGATCTTTTAAGTCTTACCAAGCAAATAGAGGAACTTGCCATTGACACCTTGCCCCAATTGAAAATGTTCATGTCACACTTCTTATCAATTGAGCTCTTTCTAGCAATTTTGGGCAACTTAAGCATTGTGGAGGTGCCATTATTGAGACTGTAGGACATTATATAGGGTTCGAAATAAGGGCTCACTTCAGTGATGTAAGAGCCACAATCTGAAATGAAGTGGATGACTCCATTGTCATGCACAGGCATGTTAAACTTCATGTTTCTACCACCTGCACAAAAACCCTTTTCCATTGTTTTCCACGATCCTTCCCGAGGCTTCAAAATTTTGCATGCATAATCTGAAGACCAATCAGTTGGGGTTTCAAAATGAACCACCATGTAATCATCAAACTCATCATAACACTCCAACAACATGATCATAACATGTGCACGTGTATTCAGATTTTCATCATGGGTGGGTAAAGAAATTGGTAACCGAGACTTTGTAGCTGGGTTGCAAATGTAAAACTCAGAAGGTGTCTTATCTGTTGTACGACAAAGTATCAATCCCTTGATTGAAGCTAAGATTTGACTGGATTTTGATAAGAACTGGAGAACCTCGCCAGACACACCTGCTCCTTGCCGCGAAGGTAATTGGTGCAACGTAACTTCTTCGTTGCATGGCCTCTCTAGTTGTAAGAAGAAACATGTATCATCTCTTTTCAACGAGTTATGAACATGATTCACTAGGAAAAAACCTTCTTCTAGAAGATTGCAGAACCCCTTGTTCACAGCTTTAAATCTGTAAAGAGATTTTGCTGGCAAATAAGTACAAATAGGAAATATCTCGCTTGAAATCATAGCCATGGCTGGGTGAGGTTAGTGAGAGAAGTATAGAAAAAAAAGTGAAAAGTAGAGAAAAGTGTGTAGGCAAATTCAAAAGAGAGATGATATGATATCGGTAAAACTCAATTTTATAGTGGGATGAATATATATAGAAATAGATAAAAAAATTGTTAACCAAGATAAGATAAGAAAATTTTATCTATATGCATACAATTAAAAAAATATTAACAAAAAATCTTAATTTTTTTAAACTAATACGTTATTTTATTTGTACATTTAAAAAAAATATCATAATTTTATCATTAACAAAATCTCTCCAAAAAATATTATATATACATTCTGAAAAGATTTCAAATTCTAGTCAAATAAAGCCATATTTTAATTTTTATAACAATGATAATCAACTTTTATTCTTAACTAATATTTTTTTGTTCAGTTTAAGACTATTTATAGTTTAATGATCATGAATATATAAAAATAGGAAAAACAACTACGGTTATGAAAATTTACAAAGATAATTTTTTTTTATCTATATGCATATAATAAATAAAATATTAACAGAAAATCTTGATTTTTTTTAATTAATACGTTTTTTTATTTGTACGGTCAAAAATAAGGAAAAAGTGATAACATCAAAATCATCATTAGAAAATCTCTCCAAGAAAATATTATATAATACATTCTAAAAAGATTTCAAATTTTAGTCAAAGAAAGCTATTTTAGTTTTGATAGCAATGATAACTATTTGATTGATGAGATTGATATTTTGGAAATCCTTCAAATTCAGTAACCAAATATTTTAATTAAAATGTGTAGTTGATTACAATCTCATAATGATTTTAGATTGAACTTTTTATTCTTAAGTAATATATTGTATATTTTAAGATTATTTTATATTTGATTGAAGATGTTTTAAGGAATTAATATTTGGAGTAAGCAATTATATATCAATTTAAAAAGAGCAAATATATCAAAAGTATTTAGTTAGTATCTTACAATATAATAATTTGTTAAGAAATCATTTCTTCATAAATTTTTATTCTATGAATATCATCAATAGAATTTAATATCCATAACAAACTATATTATATGTATATAGATATATAGAGATAGAGATATATAGTTATAGATATAGATATGAATATAATATAAATATAAATATAGATACATATACATATACGTCCTTTTTCAATTTTTTTATTAGTTTCAGTCATTCAATATGTTCCAATCTCTCCCTAAAACTGTTTTAATTAATAGACAAAATGAAAGATCTGAATAAAATATAAAAATTACTTATTTGAATTAAAATTGTCACACAACAGATATCATCAAAGATTAAACTAATAAATAATATATTTATAAGGATTAAAATAAATAAAAAAAGTTTCTTATTGGACATTGAAAAATTATATTTTTTTTTATTTTTAAAAGTGGATATATTTTCACTTTTTGAGTAAGTTGTAATTTAAAATTATTCACGATGACTAGTTAACCTTTTATATGACACATGATTATTTATTATTTATTTTTCATTTAAGTGAGTGAAAAGTAATAAATTTAATATTGTATATCTTCAGTATGAGAAATTCCAGAATTTTAGTAGTGAACAAAGGTCCATATTTTATACCTATTTATCTGATGTGAGGATTTTGGAATACAATGGCCATGCATTCAAAAACATGTGTAGTGCATTATAATGCATAAGAGAGCTCGAACACTTCTCTTAAATAGTGTGTCCGTGTCAGATATATGTATTGGTGTCGATCTTCATATGATAGTTGTAGAACACTTTTGGTGAAGTGTTTAATTCAAAAAATATTTATTGAATTTATGAAAATTTTAGCATGGTTCTAACACAATTTAAAATAAATAAATAAATAATTTTTAAAAACTCAAATTTATTGTATAAATTTTTATTATGATTATAAAAATAAGGAACGAATTCTTTTGAACCAATCATGAAAAACATCATTTTGCTTCCCAAAAAAATCTGAAACATACTTTACTTGTGCACATAAATACGTATCTTTGTATCCGTATTCGTGTCAATGTCCGTATCCGTATCTATGCTACATAGATAAGGAGCCACAAACAACTATTTGGAGATGTGTTACAATAATTATTACGAAATATTATAAATAAATAGATACAAGTATAAGCGCCAAACTGAAGTAGATTATATTATAGCAAAACCATTGTTACAGATGAGGTGGAAAAAATAATGTGATCTGACATTACAAGAATTCTATAACCGACCAACTATCCCTAAACATAATAGAAAACACAATGACTCAGATATTGTTCTATTAAAAATTATTAAATAAAAATCAAATTCTACCAAAAAAAAATTATTAATTTTTATAATAATTAAATTATATACTATTTTAGAGATTAAAACAAAAATAATATCTAAATTAGTTTCTATTATTGATAATTAGTTTTTAAATTGATATCTAATTAGTTACCTAAGATTTACTTATCAATTATTTAAATTTTAAAGTTGGTATCTAAAATATTTATATCTAACTAGTAGAAACATATGCACAATTGCGCATGCGTATCTGCATTTTTCTATTTTACTCAAGATGATAGAAATGTAACATACATACACAAATAATTTTGGATGAGTCGAAATTGAAAAGTGAAAAATGAAGTGTAGAGAGTGATTAAAAGTGAAGGTTATTTTATTTTATATGTGAGATTTTGTGTGAAAATGTAAGAATATGCTCTCTTTGTTGCCTTAAATTAAAAAATAATTTAATTTTTTAAGTAAATCATATGAAATGACAAAATACTTCATTGTATTAATAAAATGAGATATATTAAATAAAGGTAGAATCGGAAACAATTTTGTGTACACCAAAAAAACGATTATAATGAGAAATCCCTTTATAGTGGAAACACAGACGCGAGAGTGTATCCGCATTTTTTATATTTATATTATTATTACTATTATTATTATATGTATATTTATATTTATTTAAATGAAATATAGATTTATGTGTATTTATACTTTTTTATTTTTTTCATAAACTTATGTGTATCTGTATTCTATAATATTTGACAATGTATTTGTATTTTATAGTATTTGACAATGTCTGTTTATCTGTATTATTTGACAACGATGAGTATCAAATATTTAAATATTTTACATCGTTTGTATATTTATTTTTTAAGACTAGAAAATGAGAATTCACAAAACATTGTCAATTGTTAAAATATACTTATATACATATAAATATCCATATACATGTAAAATACCATTAAAAAAACAAAGATTTAAATATGTGATACCGAGTGTTATCAAATAATGTAAATACATATAAATTTATGAAAATAAAAATAAAAATATGGATGCCTATGTCACACTTGTGTTTTCACTAATTTTATAATAATTGTGCTAAAAATCATATTGAAAATTTAAAATTATTAATAAATCAGTTTGATTTGAAAAAAAAAATCAAATTAAATAATATATTTACCTAATAAATTATGATATATATATATTTTTTTTAGATTTTAGTTAATTAAATTTGTATAAATTATTTCTGATATTGTTAATATCCTTTTTTTTTTCTTCATCTTTATCCTCCTTCCAACTTTCTTGTTCCATGTTTCTTCACATTTCACACATCCTCTTTTCATCTTGATTAAAAGATTGATAACCCGCCAAAATTCAAGTAGAAAAAAATGGCAAACATCTATCTTTGTCGAACTGAATAAGAAAGAAAATTGGAATAACAACGTTTTTGTGGTTGGACATACTTTAACATTATATACAAACAATTTTGACTTTATTATTTAAAAAAAAAACAGAGAGTAATGAGAATTTATTATTGTTGTAACATCAAGATAATTATTTGAAGATTTTTTTTTCTTGAAGTTCGAGGGGGAGATAAGAGAGATTGTTATTAACTTAAGATTATTGAATTTATTTGTATTTCTATTTATCTTTTAAACTTGAATATCAAAAAAATTATCTATCAAATTAAAGAAAACCAATTAAAATATATAAAATATATCAACTTTATTTTACAAAACAATTTTAATATTACGTGATTATACAAAAATAAAATAAATATTTTGGCCCACACAACATTAACTCTTTACAGAATGACACCTTGTTCCAGTTCAGAATCCCGCGACAAAACCCTCTCTTATTCAAAACGCGCTTATCTGCACCTTTCAGAGAATCACTTCATTCTCCCACTACAAAACTAAATTACTTTTAAGAAAAATGAAATCATATAAAACGAGAACAAAATTAAATTTCAATTAGATACGGTCATTTAAAATATTTTGAAGTATATTTTTTTATAAGCACAAAAATAAATTGAAAATAAATCAATAAAGTACAAAAGGAAAAGCCATTTTTTTCCTAAGATATTTGTCATATAAATTAAATTCAAGATATAAAGATTTTTATTTTTAATTTTATATATATACATTTGTTATTTTTTATGAAAATCACTAGAAAAATCATGAGGAGAGTGATTTCTAATTATGTTACAATGTGATAATTAAGCTTATGCAATTAATTACGAAAGGAAAAAAAAGATTGACGGAAGCAGCACTAATTCCAAAGCTATAAAACCTTGGTTAAACCTTGAATCTGTGCTGGTTTCTCTTGTTCGTCATCATCCTCTGTGAATAGGGTTTACTTTCTCTGATTTCTTTCGAATCGATTCCATTGTGTCTCTCAAAGCTTTGACAGTGTTTCATTGCACAATTTGGGAAGATGCCTCGTCCCAAAAGAAAAGCGGCCCCACCAATCACTTCTTCTGATGTTGATTCTTCTCTTCGTACCGGTACTTCTATTTCTCGTTTCCGATTGGTTCTCCCCCGCGAAAATCGAATCACAATATTCACTTAAAGAACAATGAATCTTGAATTTTTTTTAATTATTTTTTTGTTTATTTGTGGGGCAATGAGTTTTTCTGTGGCCAAGTGCCAAAGTTGGCAAATTTAATCGATCTCTGTGCTGATCGAGGTCAAATATTTGTAATTGGACTACGTCTTCCTGTGGTAAAGTTGTGGATGTGATGTTGGATTTAAACGCTTCAAAATTCAAAGCTTGAATACACAAGGTTTTGGTGTTGTGGTTTTATAATTCGAACACGATTTGATCAGATTCAGTGTGGCAGTTGCTGATAACAATATTGGATTCTTTGCTTTTTTTTACGAGATAATTTTGAGGGAGAGGGTGGTGATGGTGCTAGGTGTCTATCTTGTTTATGGGATGCTTCCCATCAATTACCCATTTAGCCAGAATAGATAATATTCGATTGTTTATGAATCATTTGCATGTGATGTTAATTGTGTAATACTCAGCCAATTTGTTATTAGAATGCCCAATTATGATCTATATTATTTGCAATGTGCTGTTTACCTTATGTATTTTTATTGTGCATCCGGTTACCTTCTGTTCTGCAAGAACATAACGTACTTGTCAAGAACATAACTTGAACGGTACTTGTTTCTTACATGGTGGCATATAAAAATTGTAAAACACACCTGTGCTGTTAAGAGATTGTCTGTTTCGTATTAAATAATTAATCATGTCGCAGCAGTTTAAAATCCAGAGTACATATCTTCTGGGAGGCTGCTTTTCTGTTATCTGGCACTACATTTTTGCAGCTTACTACAATAGTATGATGCCAGTTATCAAGACAGCCTCCATGTTTATAGCCAATACAATCTGAGAGCAATTTTAGCTTAATACTTCTATAGTTCATGAAGATTGCTTGATCTATTTATGGGGGACATTATTAAAATGCTATGACGTAAAAGCATTACCCTAGTGGTGAGACCTAAGATGTTATTGAGAGAGGCAACTGCATCCCCATAGACAAAATAATTAGTGTCCTTTTGGTTAGATTTGTGTAAAAAATGTAACTATTTGCATTCCAAATAAATGATTTGGTTTTTGCTGAGCTATTTTTTCCGATAGTATATCGGCATGGCAAAGGACTCTGGAAGTATGATGAAATATTTCACAATGTTTATTGTCCTGAACCGTAAGCCTTAATTATTCATGACTGTTTCTAGTTTTTTCATATTAATGTGGAAATATTTCCTTTTATCTTTACCTTTTCCATCTAATGCTGACTTTAATTTGCTGAGTTCGTGATAGTAATGATTTCATTTCATGTTATTATTTCAGAACCAAAGAAATCAACCACAAAGCAATTTGATCGAATAGATAACCTATTTGAAACGTATGCAAATAAGTCACTGGGTTTGATTGAGTAAGTATGTGCATGTTGAAATCATTGTGGCATGCTTTAGTTGTTTTTTGATCTGGTTTAGGATTAGAACATATCATGCTTAAGTTAAAATTAAATTATTTTCTTGGAACTTTGCTTATGTTTAAGTAGCACACGTTGGTTTATTTATTTTCTCAATGCACTGTTTTTAATAAGGAATTAGAAATTGCTTAGGTCTGTTATTTTTTTTTATATAAATTTAGTTAACAAATATGGCACGTGTTCAACAATATTATGCGTGTTGAGGCTCAACGCCTCTCCTTTATGTTTTAAGATTGTTGCCCCTCTTCGTTAAAGTTTATGTCACTCCTCTTGATGATATTCTCTGTACTTTTTGTTTGGTTCGTCAGCCCAGACGGGATTGTGGCATTTTGTAAAGATGTGCATGTGGATCATACAGATGTTAGAATGCTGATCCTTGCTTGGTAAGTTATGGACTGGATTAATCTTTCCTTTTCCTGTATATAACTGGTTTTTGACCACTATAAATATATGTTTTTTATCTTATCAGGAAAATGAAAGCTGAAAAACAAGGTTTTTTTTCCAAGGTTGGTAGAGAGTATTGCTTTACAATCTTAGTTTATTTACACACTGCTGAAATTAGTGAACAACATTTCAATACTTATGTATTGACCTTGGATTTGTGCTCTTGATGTAACCCTTAATTTAATACTCATGTATTGATGTATTTCTACATTTCAATGTTTTGATGTATATTCTTGCATTTATCCTCTCTCTCTCTCTCTCTTTCTCTCTCTCTCTCTCTCTCTCTCTCTCTCTCTCTCTCTCTCTCTCTCTCTCTCTTTCTATATACATGTGTGTGTGTGTGTGAGCTCACAATGAAGAAGAAAGGGTCAACTTCTCATTGAGAAAAAAAGGAACTCCTCACTAAAAGAAAACTCTGATTGGTTTATTTAATTTGTGCGTAGCTAATAATGGAATCAATACTAGTGGCTAGTGAAATAGATAGGTTGACACTGTAAATTTCAAGTGTTCTCTGATGCTGGTCTTTTCTTCATCTCTTCTCTGGCCTTCAATCTGGAGTAGGCTTTTATTTCAATAAGAACTAAAGGGAGTTAACGGTATGGTATGGATCTTCAGCTAAACTTTCTTGTATTGAGCTCATGACGTAAGAAATATTATCGACAACAGTGGTGCGGGATTGATTGTATTTTGGTGTATGTGGTGGCAAGTAGCCTCTTGATGTCCCATGAAAGATATATTACCTGATGAAATTCTGTCTTCAAAGGAAATTGTTTGATTTGTGAGAATGTATATATGTGAACTACTCAAATTGTCCTGTAGCCCATGTTTGACTGGAAGTTGGATGATTTTGTTTGTGGAGGTTTCTTTTGGTCTTTCTTTTGCCTTATCTGTACTTTATCTTCTTCTTTTTTGGTACATTGGAGGTAACCTGGGTAGAGGAATGAATCTGGGTCTTTTTGTTAGAGCTTGATGTTTCTTATGGTGCATTTTTTCATTGGCCTGGTGAAGGACTGAACCTCCAACAACGTCATTACATTTGAATCTTCAAGACTAGGGCCCATTCCATTCGGGCTTATCAGCTCGTAGACAAGGACTTCTCTAGTCTATCAGTTATATTCATGTTGATTACTGAAATACTAAATTCTCCCCAGTAAATAGAATTTTCTTTTATACCAAATTGGCTGAATCATGGTCTGAGATCTGGTCCTTTTTGAGGGTCATTCTGAATATAGTTAAATAACTTTTCATTTGTTAAATGTTGAAAATCCTGTCATATTTGGGTATATTGCTTGCGCGACCGTGTGTGTGTGTGTGTGAGAGAGAGAGAGAGAGAGAGCAAAACACTGCTTGATGCCATCTAAGGTCATCAAACCAAAATCTTCTTATACTGGTGCTATACACTCTTGTCATGATCATTAGAGGCAGCTTGAATTTCTTCACCATATTGTTAGTTTCTGGACATGTTATCATCATCAGTTTTTTCCTATTCTTAATAGGATGAGTGGCGAAAAGGGCTCAAATGTTTAGGGGCCGATACACTCCCAAAGTTAAGAAAGGTTATTGGTGGACTGAAGAAAGAGGTATTTTATTTTTTTTGTTATAAGTTTCATAGTAAAGTTTTATTGTATTCTTATTGAGATTAGCCACCAACTATGGTTGTCCTTCAAGAAGATTTTTGGTGTATTTATTTCCTGTGTCTTGTTTAGGTGATGGTACCAGAGTGCTTTGAGGATTTTTATTCTTATGCATTTCAATACTGCTTGACAGGTAAAACTAGTATTACCGGGATTTCACTCATAATTTAGATTTATTGTTCTACATCTCTGCTTTCTAGTTCTTGTATATTTCTGTGTAACTAACATAAATAACAATACTTTCAGAAGATAAGCAAAGGAGTATAGACATTGAGACCATCTGCGAGCTGTTGAATGTAGTTCTGAAATCTGAATTCCCTACTCAAGTTAATTTATTAACTGAATATCTAAAGGTAGTGTAGGTTTTTATATAATAATAATCTGATGCATTGTTATGCTTATCTGCTCGTTGTACTTAAACTTTTTCAGTTGTATGTAATGTAATGACTTGAGATAACAACTTTCAGTGATGTCCAGCAAATATGCTGGATTGTGAAGAATGTTAATATGTTCTTGTTGTATGTAATTATTGTTTTGTTTTTTTGAGTAAAAAGAATGGGCAGAAAGATATTTGCTTATATAAAGTTTTGTTTTCTTGTGTTTTCATTATCTAAAAGTAATGTACATTCTTGAAATATCTTCCCATGGAGTGTGTATAATAAAACAATGGTGATTTCCCTTGGGTTACCCCTTGTATATTTAGGTGGAAGACGTTGAAAAGACTTTTAATGCCCGTACACATTAAATTATTTTCTGATGGTTGAAATACTTATTTGACAGGTTCAAAATGATTACAGGGCACTAAACATAGATCACTGGAGAAATTTTTATCGGTTTTTTAAGGAGGTAATGCTGTTATTAATTTTTCTTACTTTGTCTTTCAGATTTTATATCATACGTTTTTTTCACTTCTGGTTGAGTTTACTATCTGATTGTGAGGTTAATTTGACTATTGAAAAATATTATATGTTCTTGGAAAATAATGAAGCCCTTAGTAAGTTGTAAAAAATAAAAATCAGGCTAAACCTCCGGAGGAAAATTATTTGTCTACATTTTCGTTCTATCTGATATTTACTTTTATGATGATAACAAGGATTTTATGGATTAGTTACTTCCTTCTATCAGTATATATAAACATACACCATAAGAAATCCATCTCGAAAAATTCATAAGTCTCATGATTTGTGAATTGGGTTTACTTCACGCTAGTCTTCTTTTTCCCCTCCCGATTGTTAAACAAACACAAGTTCATCTTGCTTATATTCATTACTGGTGTAAACGAGTCAGAGTTAAACCAAACACTTGAACTCGTGCTTGTTTTTTGAGTAAAAAGAATGTGCAGAAAGTTGACTTGATTTAAGCAGATCACAGTTAAAGCTTAGGGTTGACTAGTTCAAAATATGACGTTTGCTTAACTATTTTATATCTTGATTATCTTCTTATCCATTGATCAAATTCAAAGATCTTTAAACATAGAAATTAGGTATTATAACTGGTCTTGCTAACCAGTGGACTACGGAATGCTGGCATTGATTAAAAAAGTAGGTACAAGGACGCTGTTTAATAAATCAAATAGAAGGATAAAAAAGCTTTTATTAGAAATGACATTGGTTCAGTACATACAAGTGTATCAATTATTTAACGAGGTTAACTCAAATCATTCTAGAATAATGTCTAATTATCCATGTGTACACTAGTACATTTGATGGGTGAAAGTTGGTGTGCTTCATTTTTAAAAGTCGCAAGCAGAAAAATATGTCTGACGTTTTGTTGGTCGCAGGTAAGCCTTAGTGATCTTCGAAGTTATGACTCCAGTCAAGCATGGCCTGTGATCCTCGACAATTTTGTTGAATGGTTAAAAGAAAAAGAAGAGAAAAAATAGTTCTCAGTTTTTTCAAGTTTCTGTTCATTTTTAATCTGCCGACTCCGAACGAGAATACTGTTTGAAGCGGATATACAATTGTATATGGCTGATCTGAGTAATCAGTTCGCAGTTTTTCTGCAGAATTAATCCCATGTAACAACAACTTAATACAGTGTCAACTGTCAAAGTTATATTCACTTTTCTTCATCTGGATATACCATTTTAAGAAAATTTTGTTCCTTATTGCCCCTTTTTTAACATTTATATGGGGCTTAACCATTCAGTTACCAAACTTCCTCAATCTTTTATCCGTTTAACGTTTATTTGTGGCTTAACTGTAAGTGGGATAAAAACAATTTTGGAAAGCAATTGGAAGATTTAAAAGGGTTAATTCAAAGCTTTCCGCGAGAGGCCATAATTCTCTTACAGAGGGATTTAAATAGGAATGTTGATAGCGAAGTAAAACAATTTACAAAAGCTCATGAATCTTACTGTAGTTTTGATTTGAAAACCCGAATGAGGAAGGATAATTCATTCTTGATTTTAAGATTATGAACATTTGCTTTAGGTGGGATACATATGTAATATTTTCTAAATGAGAAAGGGTAATCTAGTATTGGCTTTAGGATTGTGAACATTTGTTTTGAGAAATGGGATGACGTCTATTCACTTATAAGAGTGGAAACTCGAGGTTTGAGTTGAGTTTTTATAGCAAGAAGCCTTGATGAAAGAGTTTGTGAGGATTGAAAGATTATTCCTCTAGAGTTTTATTATATAACATGGGGTTATTGATTTCATTGTTTGTTTTAAGAGTCCAAAACACAAAGTTGTGAAGTTATACATTCAAAAAATTTATACATTTTATTTTTGTGTAGGATAATTTAAATATACTTTCTATCTATCCTTAATTTTTCAATATGTTTTTAAAAGATAAAATTGTGACTGAACTCTGAGCTAAAAAATCGACAATATATTGAATACGGTGATTGATATCTTAATGATATTATATTAATGGATTTCAAATTGAAACATACGCCTAATAGTCTTACACCACTTAGGAGTCAAGACTATAAGAATAATTTAAATACACATTCCTCTTTTGAACATGATTATAAGGGAATAATATTTTTGTAACAATATTTATGTAACACTAATGATCACTTAGAATGAAGTTTCACAAACATATTTAAGATTATTTTTATTGACTATATAAAGTAAACATGTTTTGGGTTTTTTCTTAAAGTAGTGTATCTTCTTTTTGAATTTTTTAAAATGGGTATTTTTTTTTTCAGAAATGGATAATTTGCAAATGTGAAGTTCTATTTCTGAATACTAAAATTGTCAACCAGAAATACAATTTAAAAAAAATGTATATGTGAAATTGAATATCCCATATACATTTTCTAATTTTCTAATATATAATAATATAAAATTGAAAAACATTCAAAATCTAGAATTCATATATTTTATATACGATTTTGAGTTAAAATAGTATATGAAATATATATTTTTAATTTTTTAATATATAATAATTTAATATACGTCTTTTAATATTTAAAATTTAAAAAATTTAAAAATTTAAAAAATTAGATAATTTTAATTTACTATTTATAATTTTTATATATATAATTAAAGAAAAATAGTTTTTTTTATAAAATATTTTTTTAATTGAATAAGTTTTATAAAATATTTTTTATTATATATAATTAAAGAATGGTTGAATTTTTAGAAAATAAATTTTATTATATAATTAAAAAATTAAATACATCAAATTATTTTTTAATTTCTAATAAAATACACTAATTTTTCATCGTAGGAAAATATTTTTTCTCTGAGTCCATTGTAGATATTTGGTACTTCAACGACATCACCCTTCGCATTTCATCCAAGGCAATTGCTTCCTGCACCCGATCAATTTTGACTGGCACCCAACGAATTTTTTAAAATCCCATCATGTCCTTGTCTTCTTCACTTTGAAAATATATTGTATGGTGAGATAGAGGAAGTTCATTGTTGTGTGAAGCTTTGCTTTGACTTGCAAAAGAGAAGGTTACATTCATAAAAATAACATTCAATCCAACATATATAAAAAATTATAACACATAGTATAAAAGAACAAATGAAAAATTTCATAGAAGCAAGTGCCCTAACTTCCTAACACTAATACGGATATTAATATTCGCAAAACAACAACAAATTTCGGATAAAAATATCCGCAACACATAAGTCTACTATGGATAAAAATATCCACAAGTCAAAAATGTATTACGGATAAAAATATCCGCAAGTCAAAACTCCATTACGGATAAAAAATTTGGAAGCCACTAATCACCTATGGATAAAAATATCCGGAATGCAATAATGAATTATGGAAAAATTTATGCGGAACGCAATAGTGAAATATAGATAAAAATATCCAGTAGGCATGTCGTACCTTGATGGTTCCTTCTTCGACTTCAGAAGCTCTCTGTCACGGCTGCTGGTCTGCCTGCGATAATGAAGGTCACGGTGGCTGCAAACAAATGGAGAAGAAGGTGACTCACGGTAGCTGCGGCAGCTGCTTCACGCACAAAGGAAGAAGAAGAAGAATAGGGTTGGGTGTAGGAAATTGGGTGCAGATCACACTTAAAGTATTATGAAATTCATTAAGGGTAATTCTATCTTTTTCTTATATGTGATTGGGTGCCAGTTAAAATGTGTTGGGTGCAGGGAGAATCTGCCTTCATCCAGTTTCTACCATACATTGTTATCAGTCCACACTGCCTTCAATAGGGTCTGATATTCTACCTGACAAAAACGAAGAAGAAAATAATGATGATGATAGTCCATCTCTGCTTAGATGTCCACGATACAATGAAGAAGGCCCCATATGGGATAGCATCTCATAAATTACATTGTTTTTAAATTAGATTGTCATGTTTTTTAATTTCACTTAATGTTAGACTTTAATGTTCTTTTTAAATATGTTCTTTATCGGTTAAAGTTCTTTGTTTTAATTTTTCGATAAAATTTTATGATTTATTTAAATTTTATTAAAATTTCAAAATAATTTTAATGTATTAAAAACCAAAAAATTATATTTATTTTTTTAATTATATGTAATAAAAAATTATTTTCTATAAATTAAGTCATTCTTTAATTATATAATAAAAAATAATTTTCTTTAATTATATAAAAAATATAAATAGTACATTAAACTTATCTAATTTTCTATTATTTTTAGAAAAAAGGTATATTAAAATTATTATATATTAATTATAGTAATTATAATAATTATAGTCCATGATTTAGATTTCTTGTTTTACGATTATGATTTTCAAATATGTTTTTGGTTCAATTCTATTTTAATCGAATGATGAATATTTGTTATTTTATAAACAAAATCATCTTCTGTAACTACTATAAGATTTTATATATGTTATAATCTTGTTTCTTTGTATATATGATCGGAATTACTCCCTATTTTAAATAATTGACAAATACGTATTAGTTATTGGTAGTTATTGTTATCAATTCTTATTCTTTTGGTATAAATGGTGGCAATAAAATTTAAATTTATAATTTGTATAAATTACTTCAACTTTTTTTATTGCTAAGTTAATTATAGTGGGTTACATTGCATGATCTTTTTCTCTCACAGTTTGAAGTATTGAATTAATTTTAATTTATAAAATAGATTTAATAAATTTATTTTTTTAAGATATAGATGAAATGTTTCATGTACTTAAAAGAAAGAAAAAAAAACTTTTTTTAAGTAAAAATTAGTTTTTTTTAACATGAGGTTTAGTCTATTCTTCCATATTTTTTTTTATTTTTTTAATAATATTTTTGACAAATTATTGTTGTTACTCGAGGTGACGGTCTAATTGAGACGTCAAGTTGCATATTATGTCTAATATAAAAACTTTTATTTTAAAAAAAAGTTAAAATTAGTTTACACGATTTTTAAAGAAGTTAATAGAAATAATTTTTATAAATTAGCTTATACATACACTAGTTTTAATTTATAAAATAATTAATTTTTTTCTTACTAGAAGTACTTAACGACAAATTTGCACACATATATCATTGGTTCATATCAAGTTCTTTATATATATCACCAATGTTAACACAATCCATTAAATAGAGAATGTTTTGCATAAAAGGAGGGGAAAATTTCCCTTTCATGTTATGTTCTAGATGGATCTAGGTAAAAAATAATTAATTTGGTGAATGAAGGCATTGTCATCTACTTGAAGTTCAATTATTTGATGTTGAAATAGAAAAGAAAATCTTCCCTGCAAGATAGAAAATGATAGCATAAACATGAAGTGACGGGCTCAAGTTTCAGTTCACTCCTCCTTTCTCATTTATGCAAAGTGTCCATGAATTTAGAGCTGCATTAATGCCAATAGTTAGATCGCTACTATTCAAATTTATCTTCAACTTTAAAGCAAAATTTAAAAAAAAGAACTCAATAGTTGTTTGATTGGAAAGAATAACTTTTTTTCTTTCTTTCTTATTGAGGAGCAATGTGTATAAAAGTTAACAATGAAAAGATAATACGAATTCATGTATTTTTAAACAAATATAGTCATATCAGTTCTTTATTAATCTTAAAGAACGAGGATTACGTTAAATGATTATTACACAATTAACATTCGTGTCCTAAATTTTAAAAAATAATACTTAATGACGAAAAGAAATTATTTGAAGATTCTTTTTAATGATTAATTATAATTTAAAGCTTGTATCATTGAAGTCTAATTTTACAGAACTAGATGACTAAAAGTTATTAGGAAATAGTTATTAATAATTAAATTAAACAAATGGTGAAAATAAAATAAGGGTATAATATAGATATTAACCAATAAAAATAATTCTTTAAATAATTTTTAAGCTTGTTATCTTAAAGAGTCAGTACACCCATAACATATGATAATTTATAACTCCATGATAATAATTATTTTTCACTATCAGTGTGTATATATATATATTATTGATACGAGAATTTTTTTTTTCTTTTGAAAATACTAGTAATATATTTCTCAGGTACTTTTTTAAAAATCGTTCAGATTATTAAAATTAAATTTAAATATTTTTTTAGTTTATGAAATTCAGTCTTATTTTGTTTCCATTCCTATGATTTTTTTTTTTACTTTTGGACCATGCAACTCTTTTTTAATTATTGTTATTTTGTTTAGTCACATTGAAATATGTTTTTAGTTCTTATAATATTTATTTATTTCGAATTGGTTCTTTAGAAATATTTGTTAGAGACTAAAAGTAAATAATCAGCATATTAAAAAGAAAAAAATATTTTAGAAGAACTAAAATAAATAATAAGGACCAAAACTAAAAAAAGAAATTTATAGGAATCCAGAGTAAAAAAAAGAAATAAAATAATAAAAATAATATTTTAGATATATATTTTAATTAATAATAAAATAAAAATATGCTAAATTTTTTATTACTTATGGTTGTATTTTCTTAAAATAATATGAATGAATGTAATCTTGAAGCAATACCTTGTGTCGAGACTTTCCAATCGCTGGTATCGAGGCCTGCAGCCCAAAAGAAATATCCACGAAGATAAAGAGATTGAGCAAACCCAACCTTAACCGCCACCGTTACCGGGTCATCGTACCCGACCCAATTACTACCACTGTAAGAATAAACCGACGCCGTTTCCTTGTCATACACCACATTCGCACCCGTTTCGTTATTATACTCCAACACCTGAAACAGCGCCATTGCACCATCCAACCCGGTACCCGCCCCAACAGCTGGAGCCCCGATTCCATGAACACTCGGGTCAAGTAACTGCCACGTCCTCGCATAAAGCGGCAAACCCATCACCACCTTCTTAGGAATAACCCCGCCCCGGATCCAGGACCGTAACCCATAGTCCACGCTAGCATTACTTTTCGGGTTAAAGAGCCCAGCAGGAGGCCCAGTAAGGTTGCTCCACGGCCCATTAAGATCGTAACTCATAACATTGATCCAATCTAAATTATCGTTAATGGAACCCACCGGGTATCGCAACGACGCCGTTTCGGAGAGAAAGTAATCGACGGAAAAGTACACGGTGGCGGTGAGGAGGAGAGGTTTCCGGGAAGTGGCGGAGGCCTCGGAGGCGATGGCGGCGCGCCACTCTCTGAAGAGCTGTCCGAGATCGTTCATTTCGTCCGCGGTGCGAGGGAATTCCCAATCAAGGTCAACGCCGTGGAAGCCGAAGGCGCGTGCGACGTCAATGGTGGAGTTGATGAAAGCAGCACGGGCGGCGGCGTTGGAGGCAATGGCGGCAAAGAGGTCGGAGCTGGAGTTAGCGCCGCCTATAGAGATGAGAGGGGCGACGGAGGGGCGGAGGGTGGCGGTGAACGTGGCGAGGGTTGCGGCGGTGGAGTTTGGAACGTGGAGTTGGTAGGTGGCGTTGTTGGGTGCAAGGAAAGCATAGTAAACGTGAGTGAAGAGTGATGTGTTTATGGCCTGAGGAGGGAAAAGTGGTTGTTGAAGCCAATATATGGCTTTGATGTCAGAAGTGGATCTTGTAACGGTTATGAGAAAGAAAAATGGTAAAAACAGAAAACGCAACATGTTGATGAAGAAACTTTGGTTTTTGAAGTTCTTGAAGAATGGAACCTGTATAAATAGTGTGAAGAGAATGTTAATGGATTCTCTTGCCGTCCAAACAACTACAACAATAACCTCTTTCTGCACTTCATGCTTCAATGTCAACTCACTTCATTTTATTTTCCAAATTCTGTATCATAAATATTCAACTATAGCGAGTTTAATAAATGGTTGTAAAAATACGTAATTATAAATTTATTGCAATATATATCCAAATAATAGTTATAATTAAGGTGCTAAAAGATTACCAGTTGTGAGGGACAATAACTTTTGACACAATATTTTGTGATTAAAAATAAGATAAAAAAAACTTTAGCATTGTAAATTGTACGTATTCATAAAAAATAATAATTATAGGATTAGTTTATCTTCTCTACACTTTTATTTGGATTCCCCTTATTGTGGGTGTCCTTTGTAATAGAGGAGGAGGTGAATGAATAAAAAATATAGAATTACTACATTTGACTTGTAAGGGTAGCCCTTGGGAGTGTCACAAGTGACCATTCAATTCCTAAATTTAAATTAATCATACAGTATAAAATTTGAGGAAAAAAATTACTAAAACATTTAATCGTTAGCTGGCTTACATGTAACTTCGGATTAACAACTTCTATATAATATATATTTTTAATTTATAAAAAGTTTGGATGGAAAAGCTTACATTTGTGGCCAGGGATGATAAACTTTTCATTTTGAATACTCCACGACACAATTTAACACCTATAATTTTCAAAATATAAGATTCAATATATATATATATATTATAAACTAATCTACATATTTGTATTCACATTACTATTATATTAAAATTTATATCATATTTAATTTTTATAATTTTATTACTTTATAATTTTAATTATTTTTATAAATAATTAATTAAAAACAATTTAATTTAATATATAATTTTGTGGAAATAACCATTATTTTAAAAAAATTATTTAAAATAAAAAATCAATTATTTATTTTATTAAAATAAATATTTTTTTATTATTAAAAGTAAAATTATTTAATTATAAAATAACACGAAAGGAAATTATTAAATAATGTGTCTTTTAAATTCACAGTAAAAGTTGTATCCAAAATCTTCTATAAAATAAGTTAAGAAAATATAATAATAAGAATCCGCTATTATACGTAATTCAATAGTTCATTCATATCAAATCTAAAAGGTGAATCAAATTCATTTGACACATTTTACTTTTTAATTATTACTATTGAAAAAATACTTGCTAAGTTAAATTCATAAAAGAAGAAATACAAAATGTGAATACGAAATAAAGTATTTTTATGTATAAAGGAGAATAGAAACTTCTATATTAATTTATTTTATTTTTTTAAAACTATGTTTGTCCTATAACATTATATCTAAATTATGTTAACCATATGTGATTATAATTGTTAAAGTAAAACTTTGAGAACTGGTTTGTTTTATCACAAGACTAACCCATAAATAAACCATTAAATTTAGTAAAAAATTCAAATTTAGATAATAATAAATATTCAATGTAACAAAAAAAGTGTCTTACTTATTCAAGTACATCAAACCTTAGCTCTTTCTCCTTTTCTTTCTCCAGTTTAAAAATCCAAATTTAGATTCTAATGTTGTTTAATATTAATGGATAAAATCTAAATTTAGATTCTAATGTTGTTTAGTATATTAAGACTTATATTTTGTTTAAGAATTTGATTTTATAATAATTTAAAAATTTAATAATTAGTGACAAATTATTATTCAATTTTGTTATTTTTTAAAAAAATATTTTAATATCAAATCATTTAGAAATAAATAAATTGTTTTTAATATATATATATATATATATAATTTTTTCTATTAAATTAATCAAATCAACTAAATTTTTTTCACTTATTTTCATTCACTTTCCTCTATATTTTCTTTAATTCCTCACTTTTTACTCTTCTTTTCTTCACTTTTTTTCTTTTCCATTTTTATTACCATTCAAACAAAGCCTTAGTTTTATATATAATTCTAAATCTCCTTCCACCAGCAAAATAAGAAAGTGAATGGAATTTAATTCGAAGTACACTTCACCACGAGCTCCATGGAAGAAAAGTGTGAAGTTCCTTTCTGAAAATTTTACCCAAAAAGGTAAAGTAAAAATAAACTAATATTATGAGTTCGTTATGTTTTAAAGTATAATTTATAATGAAAAACATTGTTTTGAATACCAGTGCTTGTATACTTCCTAATCCTGACCTTTGTTCAACACTTAATACTCAAATTCGTTCAATAGGTGCAGTCAATTTGCAGAGAAGATGCGATGATGATTTTCCAATTATAAAACCACTATCACTTTGATTGTTAGTGAAGGAGCTACCAACACTTAATAGAATTATTTGTGCTAATAGGACTCCATAATCATGAACCTACTTTATAAAATAAGTTTACCATGTTAAAATCAAGATACACGCATTTAATAAAAATTATTACATTCAATTACCGTATATTAAATAATTATTACATTCAATTACCGTATATTGATTCTTGAAGCGTAGTGTCTTTTCCTGGTATCCATCATCTTTGACTAAGACTGAGGACCAAAGGCAAAGACTAGACCCATCAAGAATTGACGATAGAAGACCTTCGATACCTTACCAGAACGTGTAAGAACATCACTAAAATTACTTACAAAATCATATGCATGTAATTTTAAAAACAAAAATTAATCGTCACTATAACTTTGTGAGTTTAGAATTAGTGATGAAACCTGGTAGGCTTAGCAGAGTCGAACAAAAGTGACATGCTTGTGAGAGTACTAGAATGTCCTACTCCATCATCTTGGTGCCAGTTGAGAAATTGTAACATCATTGATTGAATAAAATTTGATTCCGCTGTGAGATGTTTCTTCCTCATCTCCACGTTTCTGAACTGAAAAGGCAGGCATTTTGGGAGTACCAATAACTGCACCATCATTCTTCAGCAGTGAATCAACTTCCAACATGGAAGGTCTATCTGCAGAGTTCTCTTGAACGCACAGCAGAGCTACCTGCATGCATCTCATGATTTTACAAGGAGATGTTGTATCATCCAATGAAGGGTCAACAAACTCCACACCTCTTCCTTCCCTCCACAACCCATATGCCTGAAATAATAAAGCACATGACTTAGTTCAACATCAAGCAAACCAAGAATAAATCATAAAGTAAATAGAACAGTCATAGAGAAAAAATGAGATAACTTACATATTCCAAAAGGGTCATATTTTCATGCATGCCATAATAACATGAAGTCCTCTTTCCGCTTATGATTTGCAAGAGAAGAACTCCAAAACTATAAACATCGTACTTGGTTGAGTATATGCCTTTTCTCACGTACTCAGGAGGTACATACCCACTGCAAAGCCAACAGGAAGTGATCAGAGACAAAAAAGGAACATCCACAATACATGATCATTGCTAATTCACTTACTATGTTCCAACTATCCTTTCTGTGTTTGCTTCAAGGTCATACTTTCTGAAAATTCTAGCCATACCAAAATCGGATATCTTTGGATTCATATTTTCATCTAGCAAAACATTACTAGATTTAAGATCTCGGTGAATTATAGTAAAATTTGAGTACTCTTGGAGATAAAGAAGGCCTTGAGTAACGCCTTCAATGATATTCACACGCTTGTTCCAGTCTAAAAGAATTGATTTCGTTGGATCTGCATCAAGTTCAACCCTGAATTATTACTCACATAAACGTGTAGCTGATATGATTGCTAATTTGAAGTTTAAATGAGCTTAGCAGTAGGTTAAGAAGCTTAGAAGAAATGTAACAGCTTAAATGAGGGACAAGTGATGTAGCAACTGACCAAAGAGGAAATTATCTAAGCTTTTGTTTTGCAGGTATTCATAGATCAGAATCTTCTCATCCCTTTTTGTGCAGTAACCCAGAAGTCTAACTAAATTCACATGTTGTAGTCTTGCTGTAAGTGCGATTTCATTCTTGAACTCTTCAGGGCCTTGATTTGAGGTTTCTGAGAGTCTTTTCACAGCTATTTCCTGACCCTTCCGTAATTTGCCCTGACAGAATAAAGTCCTAACTTAGTCATCCAAGAACTAAATGTCAAGATGTACATACAACAGAAAACCATAATATTGCATACATTATACATGATATATATATATATATATATATATATAATATTGGAAATATGTACTTAATATCTTTTATTTAAATTAATTTTTAAAAACAATTCAGTTTTTTATAGTATCTTTAACATAAAGATAAAAATATATTTATTACCAATTTTTATATGGACGAAAAACACTGTTATCTCTAAATTTATTGTGGCAGATGTTAAAAAAATGTTGTCATTACAGCTAAAGGGAGGTTTGCATAACCAGAGACTGAATTGTTTGAACAATTTAATACCTACAAAAGCATGTAAAGAATACACCATCACTATCTTACCACAGAAATAATGGCTTTAACTTTCAGTTCAGATATTCTAATTGCACGAAGCATATTTCATTAACAGATGAATTTCCAAATCTTACCTTGTACACTGTGCCAAATCCACCCTCTCCAAGCCTATTATCTTTTGAGAAGTTATTTGTTGCCACTTTAATAGTGAGATAGCTGAATATTGTCAAATCAGAACCATTTGCATCGATATCCTTTTCTGCTCCTGGTAAATATCTCAGTTTATACAATATTTTGGTAACAGTGGCTACTGTGCCTGCCAAAATGGTAGGACATAAATCAGAGGAAAGATTTATATGTTCCAGTCTCTTTATAGATAACTCAATTTTTTCCTCCTCATTACATCCTTACCTATGTGGTAGTAGCAGAATACAATTCCCAACAGAAGCACCAAAGTCAAAGTAGCAAGCAGAACAATTATTAGCAACCTCTTCTTGTGATGATCTTCAATTTCTTCATCTACAGCTTGAGCTGAAGGATTATTTTGTAAAGGAAGTGATGCATATGATATGTTATTTCAAAAACTAAGACCAATATTTTATGCATAACAATATACTTATATAAATTGTTCTGTAACTCACCTGCCCCTCTTGAAAGTTCCCAATTTTCGTCATTGCCTACTTGGAACACGTTGTAACCAAGTAGCCCATTTTCCTTTGCATAAGAAACTTTGGCCCTGATGACCTCCACATCATCAAAATTAACCCAAGTGGTGGACGCAACACAAAACTGGTTCACCACACAACTTGCATTGTAATGTGAAACAACTCCATTTCCAAAGGATTTAATGTAACTCTTTATCAACTTATAAGCCATGGAACCATCCATTGTGACGGCTGGTCCCGAAGCTGGGGTTCCCACGCCACTGTTTGGTGCAGGAGTCACAAGTTTCCACGCATATCCATGATAAGGCAACCCAATTAATAGCTTCTTAGACGAGAACCCCCTCCTCCTCCACTCTCTGATGCCAGAATCAGTGTTTTTCCAATCAGATGAACCATACAGAGCCGCATGAAAAGCCGTGACATTGTCCATCTTAGGGAGATAGTAATCATAAGCCACAAAGTGCACCCAATCTAAATTCTCCTGCATTGAATCGAAGGGGTAACTCAAGGTGTCCGAAGCCTTAAGGTAGTAACCTGCCATCACCAACAACAGCTCTGGCTTGGTAGAGTTTCTTGCCTCAGAAGTTATTGCAGCACGCCACTCCTTCAAAAGGGTTCCAAAATTGGTAACCTGGGAACTTGGCCACGCCCCAGTAAGGTCTATACCGTGAAAGCCATAGAACCTGGCTGTTCTGATGGAAGAATCAATGAAAAGCTTCCTGTAAGAAGATTGATTTAGCATTGAGTTGAACACCGAAGAGTCCCTCTTGCCACCCCAGATGGATAAAAGCGTTGAAACAGATGGGTTTTGGAGCTTCACCGTGTTGGTGAAGGTGGAGAACTTTTGCTCCTCCGAAGAGTTGATGGAGATGTTGTAGGTGGTGGAGTTTATGAAGGCAAAAGCGCATAAGAGGTGAGTGAAAAGCGTGGCTTTGATGTCTGAAGCAGAAATTTCACTGCCAGAATAGTAATAACCGGCTTTCACCCAGGAAGGGTTATCTGCAAAGGAGTGAGATTTGAAAGAGATGAAGATGAGATAGACAGTGAAGAAAACGATGACATTAGAAGGCATCTTAATAATGTTCAGAATTGAAAAGTGATGAAGAAAATTTTTATTTATGTGTTGTCAGGTTCTTCTGACACTAGCACCGCTCTCTTTTCTTCATTTTTTTTGTTGGAAATTAAGAATATTGACTTCATCATCACCATCACCAACAACAGTACTGTTACTAACTTTTTCACACTTTTTCACATTGGAGAAAACTACGGGACTCCATTGTAGCGTAAAAAGAACAATAATGAAGGTTCTAAAATAAGTTACAATACAATTGTAGAGTGAATGCGTGTTGAAGACGTGAAGCTACTTATTTCGTAACCGTTTAAATTCAACCAAGACCAGAAAACAATTTCATTTTTTCTTGTTTTTTTCTCTCTGTCTCCACCACTGTTCACAAAACTGTCTTAGGTATTTCATTAGCAGAAATTAGTACATAAAATATAGATAACTTTATTTCACATATATATATATATTATTAATTTAATATTACACTTATTTATTATTGTTTTAATTATTGAATTCATTTTTTATTTTTAATAAAATGTTTTTTTACTGAAAAACTATAACTATTTAAAATTATAATGAGAAAATACTTTTTTACACAAATATGATTTGAAAACTGATTTCATTGCAGAAATTAAATTTCAAATCATGGTACAAGATAAAAGAAAAGTAAAAACTCAACTTGCTAAACCTGTAACATGATTGATGGTGAATAGAAAATAAAGTATTTTATAATTTTTCTTCTTTTAGATACAAAAACATACCAGCACGTGATGGTTAAAATACAGGAAAAGAGACAAGAAAGAGAAGATGCATGGAAGCTTTGAAGAAACTATACTTTTGGCATTGAATTTATGAGTACATTCCAAATCCAGTAGGCCTCTATGCCTGAAATCTGAAATAGTGATTTGATGATATTAAGTAGGAGAATTGAAGAAATATGAGGGTTAGAGAATTTGAGTGGGACAAGTAATTAGTTGTTAAAGGAAAAATTGGCTATGTTTCTGTTTCGAGGAATGCGTACATTGTTTGTCTTTCTTAATTTGTAGGAAAATGTCTCCATCTCATTGCCCTTTTTCCTCCCAACTATAGTCAAACAAGTCTAAAGAACCACCTGTGACTTTATTCCACCTAAATCTATGTAAAGTTCAACATCACATACCAATTAAAAATAAAAACTAATAATATATAAGTAATAATAAACTTTATTTTATAAATATAAACATGAATAATTTAAAAATATAAATGTAAAAGTAAACAGAAATTTATACAAAAATGTATACTTCAAAATCTAATATTCTCTTTATAGATAATTATAAATGTAATCATGATTACATGTTAATTACCTTCCTTGATGACCCAGTTCAAAAAGTGTGAGAGGTAGCAATCTCAAATTTTATGTTATGATCAATGGTTCTTTCTACCTGCCTACCATTTCAGTTTCGGTGACGACTCCACCATCGACTGAAATATTTTGTAACGGTTGCCACTCATTTACATCATCATCTTTGTCTTGCACTCTTGAAAATGCTGGTTTTTTGGGGATGGCTTGAGATTTGTTTTCGTTTCTCAACATTGAACAAACTTCTAGCATTGAAGGCCTATCACTTGCATGTTCTTGGACGCATAACAAACCAATTTCCATGCATCTCACTAGTTTGCACTCTGAACATGTATCGTCAAGTAAATCATCCATCAGCTCCATACCCTTTCCTTCTTTCCATAACTCATATGCCTGCATGCACCCATTTCACACTAAATAAAACATCCCAATGAATCAAATAACTATCTTCAAGAATCTAAAACAAATAATATAGAACACAAAAATTTCAGCAATTGTTACTTACATACTCCAAGAGCCTTAAATCTTCGTTCTCTCTGTACAAACCATGTGTCTTCTTGCCACTTATAATTTGTAGAAGTAGCACTCCAAAGCTATATACATCAGATTTAGTGGAGTACACACCTTCTCTAACGTATTCAGGAGGAACATAACCACTGCATCACAAAATTGGAAGAACTAAGTAACTTGCTGCTAAATATGTTAATTTATGATCAGAGGTCAGAATGCTCACTATGTTCCCACAATCTTGCTAGTATTTGCCTCTTGTTCATTTTTTGTGAATATTCTTGCCATCCCAAAGTCTGAAATCTTTGGCTTCATCTCTGCGTCTAACAAAATATTGCTAGCTTTTATGTCTCTATGAATTATGGTGAATCTCGAATATTCTTGAAGATAAAGAAGACCTTGCGTAACTCCCTCAATGATATCAACGCGCTTATTCCAATCTAACAAACGTCGTCCCATAGGATCTGTGTGGAATTTCATATGACAGAAGGTTAAAAAAGAATCATACTATTCAACATATCGATATGCAAAACTACAAATGAAGTAAATTTCTAAAATGGCACATTTAAAGTTTACTTTTTGTTGCATAATCAGGAGAATTATGTTATAATTAAGTGCAGATTCTATTTTATATTTATTAGGACAGATTTGTTAGTGATTTGATTTGATTTGTACAGCTTTAAACACTCATTATTTCTGGCTTTCATTGCCTATTATTTCTTTCTTTAATTAGGTTGTAAAACAGTCTATAAATAGAGACTGTAATCACATTTGTAAAATATCTCAGAAATATATTTCACTTATTTCTTTCCACTTGGTATCAGAGCTCCTGATCTAGGAGACTCTGCTTCCGCAAATTTTTTTTTAGCCTTCATTGCTGTAATCATTTTCCTTGACAGCCTTCATTGCTGCAATTATTTGTTGGACAGCCTTCATTGCTGCAACTTTCTATTTTCCTTATCCTTTCTCCATTGACCACCACCACCACCTTGCACCATTGACCACCACCGACCACCACTGCCGTCGCTCGCCGGAAACTGCACCGCTCGCCGGAACTGCCACTGCTCGCCGGAAACCGCCGCTGGCCGCCTGAAACCGCCACCGGAAAATTTTTCCGGCAGATTTTTTTTCCTGTGTGTGTGAACAGGATCAAATTTTGCCAATCTGAAAAACTCAGTTGGTTTTGAACTCTCATGGACTCCCTTAGTAAGCCATCTAGCTATTGTTCCTTTACTATGAGTGGTAAGAGTTCTAGTTTTTTATCCTTTAATGCTTCTAGTACTGAAAATATCTGGATTATAGACTCTGGTGCTACTGATCATATGACACCTCATTCCTCTTCTTTTTCATCCTACACTACTTTATCCGGTAAGCCATATATTACTATTGCTAATGGTTCCACTACCCCCATTAATGGTCGTGGTAACATTCACCTTCAACCTTCATTTCCTTTAAAAAATGTGCTTCATGTTCCCAAACTATCCAATAACCTCTTGTCTATTCAAAAGATTACCCAAGATTTAAATTGTACAGTGGTATTTTTCCCTTCCCATTGTGTTTTTCAGGATCTTGTCACGGGGAAGACTATTGGAATTGCTAAAGAGCAGGGCGGGTTATATTATTTACAGCATGAAGAAAGTAAAAAGGGTGCTAGACTACAGGCACACACTTCTAATCTTCAGCAAGGTCGTGAATCTTGGTCATCCTCTCAGATATGGCTTCAACACAGACGTCTTGGTCATCCTCCATTTAGTACCCTAAAGTCCTTATTTCCTGTTTTATTTACAAAAGTGTCTGCTGAGTCATTTCATTGTGATGTTTGTCAGTTTGCTAAACACCATCGGACAACTTTTCCTCCCAATGGTAATAAAAGTTCTAAACCTTTTGATCTTATTCATTCAGATGTATGGGGACCTTCACCTATTCCTAATATCTCGGGTACAAAATGGTTTGTTTCATTTATTGATGATTGTACTCGGGTTACTTGGTTATTTCTCATGAAAGATAAGTCTGAAGTTTTTCACTTGTTTGTAAAGTTTTACAGAATGATTCAAACACAATTTGAAAGTTCAATTAAGAGATTGCGTTCTGATAATGGAAGAGAATATGTGAACCAAAACCTTTCCAAGTTCCTTGAGGAAAATGGAGTTGTTCATGAATTAACCTGTGTGGACACTCCTCAACAAAATGGGGTTGCTGAAAGGAAAAATCGTCATCTCCTTGAGGTTACTCGAGCTTTACTTTTCCAAACATCTGTTCCTAGATCTTACTGGGGGGAAGCAGTCCTGACTGCCACTTATTTGATTAATAGATTACCCTCTCGGGTTCTAGAGGGTGTTACTCCTATTCAGGTTATGACCACATTCTATCCTTCTATTCCCATGTTGAATAGTCTTCAGAATCGTGTCTTTGGTTGTCCTGCTTTTGTCCATGTTCATAGTCCTAATCGGGGTAAGTTAGATCCTCGTGCCATCAAATGTGTCTTCATCGGTTATGCCCCCTACAAAAAGGGGTACAAATGTTATCATCCTCAAAGTCGTAAAGTTTATATTTCCAAAGATGTCACCTTCCATGAAACAGAGTCTTTCTTTCCTAGTTCTCAGCTTCAGGGGGAGAGTATTCAAGAAGCTGAGGACCTTGAGTTGCCACCTTTTCCTTTGTTACAGGATTTCGTTCTTAGGAAGGATGACAAAGACCCTGCACCAACATCATTACCAGAGAAGAATAATGAAGACAAATATTTTGGAAAACAATATCAGCGAAGGCAACAAGAACCCGTCCTGGTCGAACAGCAACTTCAATTGTCTGAACCGGAGGTAAGAACTCATACCAGTGAGACTCTTGAGGACACCTTAAATACTGCTTTTGAACCTAACCTAAATGATTTACCTATTGCCTTGAGAAAAGAAAAAAGATCTTGTGCCAAATATCCTATATCCCAATTTGTGTCTACAGAAAAACTTTCTATGCAGCACCAGAGTTTTCTTTCAGCTATTGATTCTATCAAAATCCCTACATCGGTACAAGAAGCCTTAAAAGATGATAACTGGATTCGAGCCATGAATGAAGAAATGAGCGCGTTAGAAAGGAATGAGACTTGGGAGATTGTAGAGAGACCAAAAGATAAGAAAGCAGTGGGTTGTAGGTGGATATACACAGTTAAGTATAAGTCTGATGGCACACTGGATCGGTATAAAGCAAGGTTGGTTGCAAAAGGGTACACTCAAACCTATGGGATCGATTATGAGGAGACTTTTGCTCCAGTGGCAAAAATGAATACCGTCAGGATTATTCTCTCCCTGGCGGCACACTTTGGTTGGGCAATGCATCAATTTGATGTTAAAAATGCCTTCTTGCATGGAAGCTTGGAGGAAGAAGTATACATGGAGATTCCACCTGGGTATGGTATTGTTAATGAAGGGAATAAGGCGTGCAGACTTAAGAAGGCCCTATATGGTCTTAAACAATCACCTCGTGCTTGGTTTGGAAGGTTTACTCAAGCTATGGTATCTTTGGGGTACCGACAAAGCCAAGGTGACCATACTCTGTTTATAAAACATTCTCAGAATGGTAAACTCACTCTACTTTTGGTCTATGTAGATGATATGATTATTACAGGTGATGATGAGATTGAAAAACAAAATTTGAGGGAGAGACTAGCTGCTCAATTTGAAATGAAGGATCTTGGGAAGCTGAAGTACTTCCTTGGGATAGAGGTTGCTTACTCGAGACAGGGCATCTTTATTTCTCAAAGGAAATACATCCTTGATCTTCTCAAAGAGATTGGTAAGTTGGGTTGTAAGCCCACTGGAGTGCCAATAGAGCAAAATCATAGGATTGGGAATGATGAGGAAAACCCAAAAGTGGAGAAGACACAATATCAAAGACTTGTGGGAAAACTCATTTATCTTTCACACACTAGGCCAGATATAGCCTATGCAGTTAGTGTGGTTAGTCAATTTATGCATGATCCAAGAGAAAGACACTTGCAAGCAGTAGATAAAATTATTCAGTACTTAAAAGCCTCTCCAGGAAAAGGATTGCTATTCAAAAAGGGGGAAAACTTATCCATGAAAGTATATACTGATGCTGACTATGCAGGATCGATTGTTGATAGGAGATCCACCACAGGCTACTGCATGTTCTTGGGTGGAAATCTGGTGACATGGAGGAGCAAGAAGCAAAATGTAGTTGCAAGATCAAGTGCAGAGGCAGAATTTAGAGCCATGGCTCAAGGGGTGTGTGAACTCTTATGGATGAAGATCATACTTGATGACCTAAAAATAAAATATGAAGCTCCTATGAGTTTGGCATGTGATAATAAGTCCGCTATCAGTATTGCACACAATCCGGTTCAACATGATCGAACAAAGCACGTAGAGATAGACCGACACTTTATTAAAGAAAAGTTGGATGATGGTCTTATAGCCACTGAGTACATCCCTTCAAGACTCCAATTGGCAGATATGTTTACTAAGGGACTTCCCGCAAAACAATTCGAAGATCTTACTTGCAAGTTGGGAATGATAGATATACATTCACCAACTTGAGGGGGAGTGTTGCATAATCAGGAGAATTATGTTATAATTAAGTGCAGATTCTATTTTATATTTATTAGGACAGATTTGTTAGTGATTTGATTTGATTTGTACAGCTTTAAACACTCATTATTTCTGGCTTTCATTGCCTATTATTTCTTTCTTTAATTAGGTTGTAAAACAGTCTATAAATAGAGACTGTAATCACATTTGTAAAATATCTCAGAAATATATTTCACTTATTTCTTTCCACTCTTTTAATGATAGTTTGTCCGAGTTTCTTAGGTTTATTAGTTCATTTGTTATCAAATCATTCATATATATATAATTTCACACAAGTTGAGTGATGCATTCTTAGGTTAAAAATATTTAATATTATATAAGCGAAGGTAAATATGAGTCGATGTTATAACGTTTAGTTAGACTACCAAAATCATATATATTAAGTTTTTCTATCCCTTTCACAATTAAGCTTTAGCTTGAAGAGAGATGCAGGTATAATATTTGAAGCATATATATATATAGTTTAAAAGTTGTAAAGAAAATCAAACCAAAAAGGTAGAAGTCCAAGCTTTTATTAGGCAAGTACTCATACACCAGCATCTGCTCCCCTCGTTCAGTGCAGAAACCTAACAATCGGACAAGATTAACATGTTGTAGCTTTGCTGTTAGTGTTACCTCAGTTTTGAATTCCTCGAATCCCTGTGTAGAAGCTTTTGATAACTTTTTTACGGCTATTTCCTCACCATCAGGTAGGATGCCCTGAAAGAACAACACTGTTAGGATCTTCATCTGAAAAGGCACTCCACAGGAACATCATTTTACCAACCTTGTAAACAGGGCCATAACCACCTTGTCCGATCTTATTTTGATGTGAAAATTCATTTGTAGCTGCTTTAATATCAGAAAATCTATAGACATGTAAATCTGCACCATTCCCGTGAAAAGGTTCTGCAGCTTTTTTATTGTTCAAGATTTTAGTCCAAGAACGTTTGCCAGCATTCAGTACTGTCCCTACATATTTAACAAGTGGTAATTTTCTTTATCAATGGACATTTTCATATCAATCTAAAATCGCAAATCAGCATAGCTATTAGTGGAAAAATTTACCAGCTGTTCTGAATATTCTCTTCTTTTGGAAGTAGAATGTGATACCTAATATAAGAATAACAGAAGCAGCTACACTCAAAATTATCACTAACAATTTCCATTCTTCCTCTTTACCGTCGTCATCAATCTGTTCAGCTGAGAACATAGCATCTAAGTTATATTTCAAACAATATATCTTGAAAGTAAAGATCATTCATGTTCAAATTTACAGCATTGATTAATTTTTACTTTTTATTATCAAAATCATGTTATTTTTTAAAATATTATAAAGTTAAGAAAGTCATACTAAAGTGTCATAATTTCATTTCGTTCTATCATGTCAAAGTGAAACCATTTTAGTTCAAGATGATTACATAAAAGTCATATTATCTTAACACATATAATAAAATCATGTTAGATTGATACGATTTTTCAAATTTTATAAAAGTAATTCATTTTAATAAAAAGAATAAAAATTAATCACATAATAATAAAAAAAACTATATATATATATTAAAAATTATTAGGGTGAATTATAGTAACTATATATATAATTATTGATTGTTGTTAATATCAATCAAATTGTTTACCATCTTGTTTATTTACTTTTAGTCATATATCAAGAAAAATGAATAAATTTACTTGTGACTCAAGGTGGAAAATGGTGAATAACAAGCTAGCAAGCTAGCTCTATTAATAACTTGTGATTCGAGGTTAATCTTATTAAAAAACTCAATAATGCCATAAAATTATTGACTAAATTGATATTCACAATTATATTTATTTTGTTCAGTACATAGAACTGTCATATTTTGTTATGCAATGCTATCCATCGAATTAGTATTAATTGTTTATACTATTAAAAAATTATTAAATAAAAATTAATTTTAGAGATTAAAAATAATTAGTTACTATATTGATTAAATTAGATATTAATTTAAAAATTATTTTATAAATTTAGAAATTAATTTAGATATTAATGATTTTTTTAGTCTCTAAAATAATATTTAATGAGTAAATTTTTTAGTCTTTAAAATTAATTTTTATTTAACAATTTTTTTTAAGTGTTGGGTTGGGTTGATTTAATAACTTTTTATAACCATAATTGTAATCAATGCAAAAAAATTAAAATTAAAATAAAATAAATTTAAAAATAAATTAAAAAATGTGAAGGAAAGTACTTATTCTTGTATGATATAATGTTACTTTAGTGAAAAATCTTATAAAAGTGAGATATCGTAATTAAGATCTCAATTAGAATACTTTTTTTTTTTTATCGCCATCTCAATTTGAAGATAACTTACTCTAATTTAAAATTTTCCTCATTTCTCTCTTATAAAAAAAAACTAAATGAAATACTAAAAATTCCGCTTCCTTTTCTTTAGAAATATTCGAAGGGGTCTTGTTTAATATATAAAAGACAGAAAATTAAATTAAAAAATTATAATTATATCTTTGTTTGCTTTTTTTAATCTGAATAATTATATCTTTGTAATAAAATACAAATAAAAAATAGAATTAAAAAAAAACTTTTCTTTCAATTTTTGAATTAAATAAAATATTTTTATAAAAAAAATCATCACACATGGCCTAACATTTGACTAAACGAACTAACTCAGCACATTTTGGTCCAGCATGTCAGAAACGAGACAGGATATGATCTCCTAAGGTTAGATGGACTGGAAATCTTGATCCTATTAATTTTTATTTTATTTTCTTTTTATTTTAAATTTTGTTTTTATTTCTAACTTTTATATTAATGTATATATATATATATCATTAAAACATATTTACTAATATAAATAATTTTTAACTCTTTAATTAGATAAATTTAAAAATATTATTTTTACATATTAAATTACTTTATTATAGTTAATAATTAAAACTTCCTTTTATAAGTATTAATAATTTATGCTACAATATTATTGCAAATTTTCATATTTCAACTAGTATATGTTTTTTCTAATTTTAAGATAAACACATTCTTATTTTTATGTTATCAATAAATAAAACACATAATTCTTATTTTATTTATTTTTATACTTAAAATCACATTTAAATGTAATAAATTTAATCATACTTTTTTTATAAATATTTATAATTTTTTATTAAAATAGTATTTTTTGTCAGTATAGTTTTTTTATATTTTATAATAAATTTATAATTAAGTAAAAATATTTTTTTTTCATTTTTTTTTATTTTTATGCTTTAAAATTTAAGTTTTAATTTGAATACTTGTTATTTAAGTTTCATTTAATATATATATTATTTTTAAATAAAATAATATAGGTAAGTATCACTTTATTAAAAAAATAAGAGATGGGTATAATTTTATTAAAAATACAAGTTATCAAGTGTCTTGTAATAACAAAAATAAAAGTAATTGTTTTTTAACAAAAAAATTAAAAAATATAATTTTTTATTTTAAAATTAGAAAAAGTGTAAATCACGATCTTAGCAAAAATAAATTTATCATTCCTTTGAATTTATTAATTACCTTACGAGGTGGTTAATTGTATACACACAAGAAAAAATTAATTTTAAAAACAATAAATAATTAATTAGCAATAAATTTATACTACTTTATAAATTAAAAAATTATAATATCTAAAATATTTACTATTATTATTAAAAATTTATAAAATATCTAACATTAGTTATTAAGATTTTAATCATTAACTATTTTAATTTTAAATTAATAGTTATAATTTATAAGTAATTAACTAAAAGAAAATCAAAAATAGAAACTAATTTTAAATAAAAATAATAATTAACTGACTAAATTAGAGACTGTTTTAGAAACTAAACAAAAATTAGTTTCTAAATTAGTTGAAATTATTGTTAAATAGTTTCTAAATTGATATCTAATTAGAGGTTTTAACTACCCATTATTTAAATAATTTAGTAGAAAAACCTTGATTATTAATTAAATATCAATTTAAAAATCATTTTACTTTAATTGAAACTAATTTAAAAATTAAAAATATTTAGTCAAATTGACTAAAGTATTATAAAAAGACTTTCATTTAGGTATCACTATCCTAAAGTATTAATCTCTTAAGAAGTTTATGCTAATTATTTTGAAAAGGCAATAATTTGTGAGACTAGTCAAATTGAGTTTGCAGGCAGACTTTGTTGAAACCTCAGAACTAGCAAAAAACCAAAACAAAACTAGGACTAAGAAAGAAATATTTAGAGTGTGTTGGTGGTGTTGTGTACCTGCTGAGCGAGAAAGTGTCCAATTGTGGTCATCCTGAGAAATTTGCCACACATAGTAACCAAGTAACCCCATATCTCTGGCGTATTTCACCTTCCTCTGAACAGCCTCAACATCGTCATAGCCAATCCAGGTCCATCCAAATGTGCAGTAATTTGTAACATAACTGTCATTGTAATGTACTGCAGCCCCATTTTGGCCAATATTATCTTTTATGTCCTTGTAGCTTATGGCTCCTTGGTCCGTGGAATCTGCTGGACCAGTTGCAGCTGCACCTATCGTGTTGCTTTCTGGATTTTGGAGTTTCCACGCATATCCAAAGAAAGGCAAACCCAAAATCAACTTGTTAGCACCTAGTCCCTTCCCAATCCATGCCCTGATGTAATAGTCTGTGTTGATGTAACTAACATGAGAGTCAAATAGAGCTGAGGGTGCAGCAGTGAAGTTTTGTGTCACGGGTGTACGGTAAGAGTATGTATTAACATGTACCCAGTTGAGGTTACTTCTGATTGAATCCACTGGGTAGGTCCCATTATTCAAATCTGGTGAAGCTTGAACTGCAGCAGTAAGGATGAGTTCTGGGAGTGAAGAAGAGTTGGCTTGAGCATCAGATTTTGCAGCAACTCGCCACTCCTGGAAGAAGTGTCCGAGGTTGTCTGAATCCGAGGATGTTTGGATGGTGGACCAGGAAAGGTCGAGGCCCTGAAAGCCGTAAAGCCTGGCCATTGCAATGGAAGATTGGATGAAGGGTTTTCTTGAAGAAGCGTTGGTGAGCATGGAATGGATGGCGTCGTTGCTTTGGTCTCCGCCAGTGGAGAGAAGTGTGGTGATGGAAGGGTTATTGAGTTTGACAGTGTTCGTGAAAGTGGAGAAGCTTTGGTGGTCTTTTGAGGGGAGGGAGATTTGGAAGGTGGATGTGTTGACTTGTGCGAAAGCGCATATGAGGTGAGTGTAGAGCGCAGAGTTTATATCAGATACGGCAAAGTCGCTGCCGCTATACCAGTAACCGATTTTCAGCCATGAATCAGAAGCTTCTTCTGACATCACCGAGCACATTAAAATGTGAAAGGAGAGAAGGAGAAAAACTTTTCCGGAAGACATTATTGTGTCCGACCTTTTGGGTTTCCTTGGAGAAATTCATGTCAGAAAAAGCACATCATAAAAGGAGAGAAATTAACGTGTGGACCCAGAATATATTTATCATCTTGTCACTCGGATAAACAAAGAGTCGTACGTTGAAATGGGGATAGAGGGAAATTGGTTTCGGTGACATCGTAAGTTCAAAATAGAATAAAAACCAGAATGAGTTGTGAGCTACGAAATTTAAAATAAAATAAAAAATAATACATCACATCAATTTTTATAGTAACAACTTATATATTATAATTTGTTAGGTTAAGAATTATGTATTTTATATCGGTTAAATCATCTAATCGATATAATATATGGTTTATATTTAAAAAAAATAATAATTTTTTTTCATAAAGAGTGGATGGTCATAAACGTCACAAAAGTAATTACTTACATGCACCCGGATAATCAATTTTGCTGGTGTCAATATAGGTAGAGGAGCTTGTGGTTGGATAACCAATTCTAGTAGGATGGGTGTCATGGGTGTAATGACGAAATTGAAAGTGATTGAGGAGTAAGGACGAGTTTTTAATGTTGTGGAGGTGATGCAGGAGTAATTCCTGACTCATTTGAGACACTTGTAAAGAGTTGGTGGCCATAAACATAACACAGGTAACCACTTACACATGGGTAACCACTTTGGTCGTGATTTTACATGAAGTTGTGCCATATATTACACCTGTTGACTCGAGTAATCGGTGTAATATAGGGTCACTTCTAATTATGAGGGAAACCAATGACGTTGAACACTTGAACAACAAACAAAGAAGCAGTGACAACTGCATAAGAAAGATGTTTATGGTTCGTGTTTCGTTTGTTCTACTGCTTAGTCCATGCTTCCCGCGACTTCTTTCTCCATCCCTTCGACGAGGCCGTTACTTCTTTCTCACGTTCGACCTTCCCTTTTGTTCGAAACTTTCCCGCTTTTGCATCCATACTCAAATGTTAAAATTTTACACTCTTATAAAACTGTCTTCAGTGGCACATATCACTTCCATCAAAATTACAAAAAATATACTGCCACATCCTCACCCAATGTCATGTTGTCAAGTCTGTATTAGTGGATTTGTATCTGTACAAGGGTTGGAACACCCTTGATGTATTTCATTAATTTCATTTATTCCGATAAAAAAAAGTCTATATTAGTTAACAAAACATTTTCGATAAATAAATTAGCAACCGTATGTCTCTTTAAATTTTTAATAATATATATTTTTATTGTATCCCTAATTCTTACCGCACTTTTTAAAGTTTACACGTGTATTATGTTAAGTGAAGAGAGAAATGGATAAAATAAGAAACTTGATAATTATCTTATTAAAACGAAATTTTTTATTATATTCCTTAATTTCTCAAAAATATTAAAAAAATGAATGGATAGAATATTACGAAATTAGGAATAGTTTAATTTTGTATTTATGATATCAAACTTGTATTTTGTAATAAAAATTGAAATTTACAAACAATCAGTTATATCTTAACGCAAACTTATTATCTTTCTAATCAAAGGTTAATTGATTTACTTCATTCAAACTGGTTGAATAATTATTATGACCTGTTTCAACCTTCTTTGCCGACCAAAAAAAAGACCTGTTTCAACCTTAATATTATTATAAAATAGGAGTTCACATTAGATAAAAAAAATCATTAACCAACAGGTTTGAAAACATTTTATATAAAACCAATTTATAAATTCATACCTAGAAAGCAATAATGGAGAAATTTAAATGTATGTAGACCACATTACAGTATAACAAATAAGGCAATGAAATATCTTTAAATCTGTAACCATTGGATGAACTTGACCAAGACCTGGTAAATTTAAATTATATGGTTGGCAAATAGACTAAATGGAAGAAATAAAGTTATAAAATTTGGCTGGTCAATGGTTGTTACAGATTAATTTAGTTTATTTTGTATTAAAAGAAAAGTAAAACATGTCATAATAATTATTCAATCAGTTTGAATCAAGTAAACCAATTAACATTTCTTAAAAAGAAAAAAAAATATATGGTAGTTTAATATGGTTGCATTAGCTTTTCAAACTTGTGACGTGTAAAACATAACGTGCACATAGCTTAACATAACGTGCTGGCCCAGTAGTGGCTTAATTATGCTGCAGATAACCACATGCAGGGGTCAAGCTGCCATCTAAAGGGTGTTGGTTTCTTGGTTATACCATCAAGCTCCTTTGTTTATGCAGACCAACAAGCTCCTTTGTTTTGGTGGTGTGATAATTGGTGGTTTGCAGTTCAAGAAGCTGGTGTTGAAGAATGCATATGCTGATGCAGATTTGGCAAGAAGAAGTGTGAAGAGAGAGGAAGGTAAAGGGTAAAAGAGTAAAACAAAGTGAGAGTTTGAGAAAAGGAAAAATGTATATGAAATATCCATATCAAAGATTACAATTACAAGTGTATATAAAGGAGTTATAACAAATAGGTGGTTACAACAGAAAAGACTAAAAAGCACTGAGATATATTATCCCTTTACATCATCCCCCTTAAACTTGTGGTGGAGATGTGTTCCACCATAAGTTTACTCCTAAAATTAAAAAAGGATGCTCCTAAAACAGGTTTAGTGAAAATATCTGCTACTTGATATTGACTAGGAATGTGCACCAGATGAATGTGTTTTTGTTGAACTTTCTCTCTGACAAAGTGTAAATCTAATTCAAAATGCTTAGTCTTGGAGTGCATGACAGGATTGGCAGCCATAAGAACATCTCCTAGATTATCAGAGTATATTGTAGGAGGAGAGAAAACTTGTCGGAGTTCTGTTAGAAGGGATTGAATCCATAACAACTCGGCGAGAACAACAACAACACTTCGATACTCATCTTTTATAGTGCTCCGAGAGAGATAAGATTCTTTCCCAAGTAGACACAGTAGCCAGTTGTGGAGCGTCTATCATCCAAATCAGTTGCCCAATCAGCATCACTGAAACCCATTATGGATGATGTAGAATTGGGATGAAGATGGAGACCATGTGCAATGGTGCCAGCAACATATCTTAGAATCCGTTTCACAGCTTTCCAGTGGTGTTCTTGAGGAGCATGCATGAACTGACAGACTTTGTTCATAGAAAAAGCAAGTTCAGGACGTGTGATAGTGAGATATTGAACTGCTCCAACAGTAGATCTATAAACAGTGGGATCTGGAACGGCTGTGCTACCATCTTTAGTTAACCGCAAAGAAGAAATCATTGGTGTGGGATGGGATTTGGCATGAAGCATATCAGTTTGCAGCAGAAGATCATTTGCATATTTTTCCTGAGACAAGAATACCATCTGGTAGTGATGAAACCTGAACACCAAGAAAATAATGCAATATTCCAAGATCTTTTAAAGGAAAAACAGTTTGTAGGGCAGAAATAAATTTTTGAATTACATTAGATGAGTTACCAGTAATAAGAATGTCATCAACATAGACAAGAATGAGTAAGACATTACCATCCTAGAACTTTATGAACAGAGAATAATCACTTTTAGAAGATTGAAAACCCATATGTGTA